>NC_047018.1:24733546-25051168 GCF_902652985.1 Pecten maximus
GCGGGAGATAACTCGTACAACCTTGTACGAGTTATCTCCCCTTGTCCAACTAACGTTATATCTCAGATGCCAGATTAATTCAAAATGGCGTACCGCGTTAATGGCAAGTGTTACCGAAACACTAAAAACACTAGATTTGATCTAGATCAAAACACGGGATTTCCAAATAGAAAATGATCGCAGACATGTTCTCGTTCTGACGAACGCTTTTGTACGTTTTACCTACGATTTCTCTTCGTTTTCTCTTCGCTTCCCTTCGTTAACCGATCAATCGACTTTCAATCCAGTCTATGACCTTGAACTTCGAAGGTCAAGGTAAAAGATTTGCGTGCCTTTTGTAGCCAGTCATTCATACTATAGATGTGCCAATTATCAAGTCTGAGGGTGTCAGACTATCGGAAGAAAAACATTTCAAGTGTAATTGTAGGATAATATTTAATTTTGGCAGTGAAATGTTTTCCTTAGTATTTTCTCTGAGATATGTATATTTGATGTTTTGACCTTGAAACGTTGCAAACGTCTTCAAACGATCGTTTTCTTTGATATCCGATGAAAATAAACCGTTTTAAAGAGAATTTGAAATTTTCGATTTTTGATCATTAGACCTCTTTGACCTTGAACGAAGGTCAAGGTCAATGAAAAGTAATCAAGTTTGTAGGCATCCGTTGATGCTATTACTGTGCCAAATATCAAATCTGTATGTGTAAAGATATAGGAACAGAGGGTAATTAAGTGCATTTTTGGGACAAATTTGAATTTTGGCGGGAAATTGAATTTTTCAAAGTGCCATTTCTACGCCATTTTTGATCGCACGACACTAAAACTTGCACAGTTCGTCTTCATTAATCATGCACTTTGTAATGCAATTAAAAAATTACCTCATTTTGAATTTTGATTTTTTGACCTTGATTTGACTTCGCGCTTAGACCTTGACCTTGACATATTTTCTGATAACATATTGAAGAGAAAAGTGAGCCCCGCCAATTTACTACGAGATGCATTGATTGTTCAAGGGAAGAAACTAACAGACAAAGAACCTGATTCAAAAGAATTTTTGTTTTATTTTATTTTTTTGGCTTATTTGACAGTGAAAAATAACTTCTTTTGTATCCACTGTTACGTTCTATAGTTGTGCTAAATATCAAGTCTGTATGTGTTTAAATGAAGGAGCTGAAACAAATTTAGACATTTTGGCTCGATTTTTGAATTTTGGCGGGGAAAACTTTGAAATTTTCAAACTGCCATATCTTCGTCATTTGTCATTCGATCACTAGTTTTTTTTCACATCCAACTCAGTGGTTCATGTTCTTTTATATGGTATGGTACACTTAACTCGATTAGAGAATTTTATTTTTGACCTTACTTTCAACCCATAGCGAGGTCATGACCTTGACACTTTTTCTGATAACATGGCATAAAAAAAAGTTAGCCCCGACAACGATCTGCATAACACACTGAGCGTGCACGAAATAGAACGATCGTGCATGAAGTTATGGCCGTTCAAAAAAAAATCTGTGTTTTGACCTGTGACCTTGACCTTTGAACTTATGATCACAAAAATGTCAGACAAATCACCAGCTCGGTGGTTGGGTATTACGTAATGTAATACGAACGCTTTATTTATTTGCGTTTTTGCTGGAAAGTGTTCACAGCAAGTGTTAAGAATAATAAGAATAATAAGAAGAAAAAACATAACAAAAACAACAGGGATTTCCATCCGAAATGGAAATCCCTAATAATAAAAAGAAAAAACATAACAAAAACAATAGTGATTTCCATCCGAAATGGAAATCCCTAATTATCAACGGCACAGCACATTAGTTCATTCATAATCAGGCGACCCAATTATAGGTAAGAAGCTAGTGACAAAACGGCAATGCGTCAACACAATAAGTACGCTCTTTCTGACACTGGCTAGTTAAGTTGAAAGGCCAAAACAATTATTTCAACCATTCAATTCTGTATTTATATAATAGTTAGGTATAAGGTTAGATGGAACACCGGTATAACCGAAAGTACATAGTACACTAGTCAAGGTTTTCAATATCAGACTGAAGTAAGTGTATAATTATAATTTTATACCGTCGTTTTCTATTTTAGTGAATTGTATTAATATTGCAAAGCTACAATTGCAGTGATTTCTTCATTTCTATTTACAGAGGATCTGTTGCATGGTATATACAATTCACTAAAATAGAATACCAGCGGTATACAAATCAAACTGATTCACTTATACTTAATTCTGATATTGAAAAGCTTGACTCATCCACTGTAAATAACTGATGTTCCTCTTCCTTTTTCAGATTTCCTTATTTTTAGCGTGGTAATATACCTGTTAAATGTTTACAAATACAGCAGTATATTCCATTTCTACAGACAAATTAGTTATGCTTGCATGGTGACTATAACTTTACAAAGCCGTTAAATGGACTCATACGTACATGTCCTTTACGCCTTTGCTTCTTGGCGAACAGAACACAACTGCAAACAGCGAACTTCTCAAACAATTAATCATGAACCAGGTGTTCTCATATTAGACCAAACAAAAGTCTGTAGCATTTTAATATTCCTTTGAGATTATTATATGTGCATGTTAAGACATGACTTTATGCACATATGTGTTTTTAATGATTTATTTGTAAAGTATATATTGTTACATATTTTCTTTTCAAAGGTTTTATTTGTACATAAGTCATCCTGAGACCCGAGACAACGCCCGATCATACACCGCAGAAAACACCACAACGTTCAAAATCGAAACATCTACATGACGGCCACTGCTACCTGTAGTAGTTATCTCCCCAACAACACCAGATTCCCCTCCCTAGGATTAATAATAAATTCGCTTTGAAAATGATGGAGATCTAGCGAGAACAGGTTTTAATTCCATGAGCAGCTTTCACACAGTTCTTCAGGTGGTTATATCATAATAAATCCACAAACAAAATATACGTTCATCTGCAATATTTGATACTATACTATCTATCCGTAATTGTTTAATTAACTGGGTTTTTTTAACGAAAATTCAAACTGTCACATTTGTGATTAGTCTCCACTCAAGTTTTCTTGCTGCGAATTCTGATGACGTCTTTAATCTATTGTCTACAAGACAACCTTGTCAAACAAAGCGCTAACCGTAAGTCAAACAGTGTCTGTTTTAGTTTAATTTTACAATTGATCAATATTTAGATGATTCCATTCAATGCCATGCCCCGGTGTCGCATTAAAAAAAATAATCCGTACACGTGATGGTATTTCCATTGAAAAAGTGATAACTAAAGTAGAATGGGACATTGCCAAATTGCATATTGGACGACCATGCCATTTAAGTCATGGCCTTGTATTGTCGATTTGCGTGTCTGGAAAACTATCTAACATGCTTCAGGTGAAGGTCCGAGATGTGTGATTCGGCACCCCTACCCTTGTTGGTTTGCGTTTCACGAGAAGCTGATGAATGAACCGGTCTGTGTTGATTTCGGATTTGAATTATTGTTTTATATCAATGATCAAATCTTAAACTAAACTGACATTGATTACATAGCCGACATATATCATGTCAGACAATCATGTAATAAAATTGTAAGGTCTGAAATCACCTTATTTTTCTTAAGGAATAAATTAGGTTATGCTGACGTCACATAATTGCTTCAGCATCAGAAATTTACCATTCGAGACGAGACATATAAGGAAACAAATAATTTTGCTTTCGTTTTTATTGATATATTTATATCAATTGAAAATTGTTAAAAGCAGATTATTCCTGTCAACATATATGCAGAGTACCTAAGTAGTAGTCCTACATATATGTGCTACACAATGTACAAAAGTATCACGTCATTATATGCAATGTAACATAGTTTACTTGAGAGTAATATAAAAATGTTTATTAGGCTGGAATCACAATCGTTCTTATAATCGTCCTGTGACCGTATATAAATAGTTAAAATTAATTTTTCTTATTATTATACCTGATGAAATCACCATAGTAAGGCCTATCAACTGATTAATACATGTATATACCACAATTATATAGACTTGGAACAATCATAAACACTAAAGGAATTAGTTTGACATTACGTCAAATTCGTATCTATATTCACTCGTAGTCGAATTCAAGGTTGACTCCCATGTCACACATCTTTTCCTTGTATACGGCATCAAACGCTTTACTTTGGGCCACAGTGAACTCATTCTTCCAATTACCAACAATTCCTTAAATGAAATGAAAGTAAAAGATTTAAACAAAGAATGCATATTACAAAATACTGGGGTCGTGTATAGTCCATAACTTTCTAAAAAGATCATTGCAATGAATAAACCGTAGACCTATAAATTAGGAATATATACAATATGACCTGCTTCAAAATGACCAAATATTACACGGAAAGGTTGTTAATGAATCATAAAGAATATCTAAACGTATATCTGGATTTATTTTTAAACCTTTAATCTTAACTAAGTTTAACTGATTACCACACCACTACACATAAAGTAAAATAATTTTGATACACATGAAATTATCAATAATGGCACTGTGAGTATGTGTGTTATACATTATGTAGACTTACCTAGATACTAACACTTACGTATACTTAAGTATCGTTTATATAAGATATAGGAAACCAAACTAAAATAATTTAATGAGATCATTAACCTTTGTTGTAAATTGGCAACCTTCCTTTATCGGCAAGATGTCCCCATAATTCATTTTCGCCTGCCTTTGTCTCATGTTCCTTCTTGAGGTTTTCAAAAGATACAGTACGTTCCACATTCCTTAGAAAAGTTTTGTCGTGATTGACCTCCAAAAAGTTTGCTATTTTCAACAGATTCGGATACAGGTTCTGAAACAATGTCAAACTTAGAGCCTTTCACGTCAGTGAAATTGATATACGTTCAGCGTTTTAATTTTTAAAGAAACCCAAACCTCGCTTCAACGGATTTCAGATGACAGCCATTTGGTACCTCAATAATAACAAAACATGATCCCTTTATCGCACCACACTCTCTTATACCTTATCTTATCCTTTCATATTTTAAAAATTATATCACTTTTGATATTAAGGGATTTATAATCTTGTTTTGATATATATCTCGTTTTGTATTTAGTCGAAAAAATTTAGACAATAAAACGATTATAACCAAAGACATAGGTTACATATAACGAATGGTTATTGGATATGGTTAGATATGAAACCGGGGATGGGGTTTCTCTCTGTCCAGTATTGTGTAGGTACTACGTTCTAGCGACTTCGTTCCTGAAGGAATTTTGATCAAACTTCACGCAAATACAAAAATCATCCAATCTCAGCCAAGGTTGAGGGGATTCAGGGTTGTTGGATCAAGTATGGTTACCGTTCCTATTCATAGAAAATAATTACTTAAAAGTTACAAAAGACACGAGAATTGTGTGTGTCCATAGAAACTGTTAGAAAATGACTAACGAAAATTAAATTGATACCATTCATCAAACAACCACGAGTCGTGTGACCTGTTTCTATCAGAATAATATGAGTCGGGAGCGGCGGGATTATGGCAATGTTTGAATACGCGTGTTTGCTGACATATGCATATTAGGCGTAATGATACTATCAAACGTTAACAGTCACTTTTTTTATCCGCTAGCTTCTTAATAAAAAAATAGTTATTTTTAAACTTAATTAATTAGCCAGGAACAAACCTGTGAAAAGCCTATGGTAGTTAAACGTCTTTCAACTTTAAAGTCTGCAGCTCTTTATTCCAAAAGCTAAACAATCACGAACTACATGCACGTGTGTATATGGTGCGATGTCATGTGCTTCTGGCCGCTAAAACATCGACTTATTGCTGTCACCGTCGGAGTTCAAGACCTCTGGTGCGGGACGTTTCTGTGAGACGAACGTATTAGTAATATGTATTGTAAAGGTGGCTCCGTATATACGACTTTCAATTAGTAATGTAATTACAATATATGCGACAAATGTTGTTTAGAGCTGTATATCTTGCAAATTCGCGCCACAGACAACTTTTGTGATACCTCTGATGCATAAAGAGCCATGCCATCAATATCAAAATCATCAAGAAATTTCTTCTCGGACAAGTCGTTCTCATGATTATAGTTTGCAACGGATGGAATGAGACAATAACAGCTTCTTACACCTAACAGATATAGTTCCTTAGCAGTCTGTCAGAACCTAGACACAGAAACGATTTCTGATGATGTAAACAAAGGACCGTGTGATCCAAAGCACGCGAGAAAAAAACTAGTTCGCGTCAGTAAGTTCAAATTCTCAACCAATTAAACGGCCTTAAGGTCATATACTACTTTAGATATATTGATATATTTAGCCAACAGTCAGCACATTTACACAATGTTTCGAGACTGAAAAAATACAACATATTAGCATATTCAAAAAAAAGTCGAATCATTTGTATACAGCTAGTTAGTTCTTTAAGGACCAACAGTGAGAAAATCCAGAAGAAAAATCAAATGGGCCTGAAAAATGTCAAAATTATGGAAAGGTGCATTCCTTGTACATGTACAGTTGAACCCTTTCCATTTTTTGGTAGAACTTTTATGTTGTGATTCAAATATGATAATTTACCTTTTTCAGACATTCATATCTTAGAACCAATATCTTCAAATCAGGATTCTCACAAACGGCAGAGTTCCATTCCCTTGTATGTGTAAACCAGGATCCACCAGAAGATATTGCTGGAAATGGGACAACAAACACTATTCTCATTGATGAACACAATGCTTTAAACACTCATGAATTACATTCCCAGCTTTTCATTTTCTTTACAGTGCATATCTAATATATTTATCGAAAAAAAAGTTTATATAAACCGTACAGTTTGTCACCATCACATGTGTTGTATTTGTTCATTTGTCTGTTATGTTTGGTATTTAGTAAGCACGTGTTTGTCCACGTGTTTTTGTTATGATGCCTGACGTCACGGTAGGTATTGTAAATAGACAGTACAGGTAAACCGGAAATGCACGGACCAGGTAAGACAACAGATAGACATACCTGGTTGTTGATCCCGATGTAACTACCCATTCAGGCACAGACACAGACTGTGGTGAGTATTCTTATATTTCTTCTGTAAATAAGTTTTTGACTGTTTTTGAGTCTAAAAAGCCCTGTAATATCTGTAAATTCAGTGTGGTTCACTCCAGCGTAACGACCTGATTACATGTTACAGATATCTAGGTATAGTATTTTGTATATGTATTTACTGTAAACAACAATAATATAGTGGAACTATTGCTATCAGTTTTGTTAAAATGCATATATATACTGTATGCAACTTTCGTACTAGTTATACGTACATTCTCCTCGTCTGATTTTGTAATGTATTGAAGACCTTTAGAGCTATACACCTTTATCGTGTACATGTCGGGGCAGAGTCTTATTGTATGGAAGCCTTGTAATGTCATAATTCGAAATGCTCAGATTATGTAAGATTCATCATGTATTGATGTATTGTTGGACCCACACGATATTATTGTATCATGTTTATCTTTGGAAGCATCTAGTTGCCGTAAATGTTATAATTTGTAGTTTGTCCAGTTTATAAGTAAATATTGTAAAAGTGGTATGTTAGTTGTATGCGAGATTTATTATTAGTGTTTGTGTTGTTTAAGGCTTCACACGGGGAGCCGTCTGGACCAACCAAGACCTACCAAAGACGTGATAATAGGACAGCTGGAAGTGACAGCATCAGGACCGATCAAAGACTGCGTGCTGAGTCTTGCCAGATAAAGGTCAGCTGCATAATACTAACAGTCACTCACCAGGAGGTTAGGGTCATGAGACACCGTGAGAGTTATCCATTCTCCATACGTATGGCTTATATGGTAACATCGGTATGTTACTATGTGATAAGTTGACGTTGATGTATACCGTTATATTCATAGTCTGAGCTTGGTGCTGACAAATCAGAATTGTTGCAGTTGTCTGAGGAAGAGACACAACAATTAATGGACACTGTCCATTGTGTGGTGAAGCCATAGTGACTTTTAATAAATTGAGTGATAGTGGGTGTGACAGTGTGTGAGTTTATATACTTATTATTAATATTTGATTGTTGCTTGTGTGTTGTTTATGTTGTATATAAATTTATATTTTGTAATCGCGTAGTTGTGTTCTCATTTTCGGGTTAACATTTATCCAACGCTCGTCCTACGTTACAAAATTGGTGGCAGCGGTGGGATAGCTGACGATTTGTTACCAAGAGATTGAGTTCACAATACATGATATTGTAAAACTTGTATTGACATTGTGCATGACAGATTATTCCCGGGTTATATGCCTTTCTTGTCTTTATCTTATCCTCTCCCTTTGTGTACGTTGGAGACGCCAAATCACCAATACATCTGGTAAGTACACAGAAACACTGGACAGGAGGAATAATGTGTTTGCATCTCCGAGGAAGGTTTGTATAACTGTTGGTCTTAGAAACTAGGAGTGACTTTGTATGGTAAGTACTTTTTGCTGTGTTCTCGTTATATGTATACATTTCTTAGTGAGTTTATCCAACTAAGATTAGTGATGGCGACGTTGCAGGAACTTATTGACCAAGCGAAGCAACTTGGATACGAAGGTCAGGATTTGCGCGACTTTGTAAAAGAGGAACAAGCACGAGCGTGAGATGAACGAGAGCAAGCAAGATTCATACAGAAAGCTAAACGTGAAGCACATCATGCTATAAAGTTGGCCGAATCTGGAAGCTGAGCGTGAAGCTAGAGCTGATGAAAGGACAGACAGGGAACACAAGCGGAAATTAGAGCTGTATCAGGCAGGTGTAATCCCAGCCGGACAGGATTCGTCGTCGCGGGATACACATAGAGAGGGCCAAAATTACCAGCATTTGACGAAACGAAGGATGATATGGATTCGAACTTACAGCGATTTGAAAGGTACGCCATAGCGCAGAAATGGGATAGAGGAACCTGGGGCGCTAGCTTGAGTGCATTGTTGAATGGGAAGGCTTTGGATGTCTTTTTCAGGTTTCCAGTAGAAAGAGCTTTGGAATGGATGAACTCAAGAAGGCGTTGCTGGAACGATTTGAAAAGACTGAAGAAGGTTTCGGGAAAAGCTTCAGGAATTCAAGACCAGAGGGAGGAGAGACGTTCAGCCAATTCTCTGTTCGTTTAGATAGTTACCGGGAACGTTGGGTTGAGATGACAAGGACGGAGAAAACTTACGAGTGGTGTAAAGATCTGATTTTAAGGGACCAGTTTCTTCACTGTCATGGAAATGATCTGACTCTGTTCTTGAAGGAGAATTTTAGCATCAATCGATGAGATGTCTAGGCTTGCTGACCACTTTGTGGAAGCACGTGGTACAAAGGCTAACCTGATGACGGGGAAAGGAGTTAAGCGAATTAGTAATAGGGGTTGAGCACCAGTTACCTCGAGTGCGAAGACAACCCAAGAGAAGAAATCAACAACTTCAACAAGCAAGCGATGTTATTACTGTAAACTGTGTTGCTGCCATGTCGGACGCCAACCCGTCTAAAACACAAGATGGTGATGAGGTAACTAAACCCAGAAAAGACGAAGCAAGAAAGCGAAGTTGGAAATGAGAACCAGGAAAGGTCAGAAGACGGTGCTGCCCCGAAGTTAAGTCAATCATGCTCCAGATTCAACAAGTATGCCGGTACTTAAGGGTTGTATTGGGAACAAGATGGTGACTGGTCTTAGAGATTAGGGTTAGTGCGGAGTTGTCATAAGGAAGAGCTTAGTAGACCCTGGGGAGCTGACCGATCGACTACAAGTGTGTACTCTTGCTGATGGATCTCAACTTCAGGTGCCAGTTGCAGAACTGTATGTTGATACACCGTTCTTCACGGGAACGACGGACGCGTGGGCTTTAGAGACACCACTGTATGATTTGATCATTGGAAATGTAGATGGTGCCCTCCCTCCTGACAAATCGGTTAGGAACTGGCGGAGACCTGAAGTAAACACTGTCGAGACGAGAGCGCAGCTAAAGAAAAATGCAGCTAGCTATAGACCTCTACATGTTTCCGAGGCAATACGAGATGCTGGGACTGCTGAAGAGATCAAGGATGCACAGGAAAAAGATGAAATTAGCGGAAGAGGGAGACAGCTATGAGAGAGATGATGGAGGAAGCTCGAAAATCTATTATCATCGAGGCCTTTTGTACAGGAAGTTCGAGAGTCCACGGTTGATGAACGGAACGGAGACTAGACAGCTCATTGTTCCAGAAAGATATCGCCGCATCGTCATTAGGCTAGCACATGAGTCTATTATGTCTGGTCATTTGGCTGCGAAGCGGACATCATCTCGTGATCTTTCTGGCCAGTGGTTCAGGCTGACGTCGGCCGCTTTTGCAGATCGTGTGATGTTTGTCAGCGTACCTATCCTAAGGGAAGAGTACCCAAGGCACCTCTGGGAACAATGCCGATAATCGATACACCGTTCAAGAGAGTAGTAGTCGACCTTGTTGGACCTCTTGATCGCGCTACTGATAGAGGGAACCGCTATATACTTACTGTAGTGGTCTATGCCACCAGATACCCGGAGGCTGTTGCCCTGCGCGGAATAGAGACGGAACGCGTTGCCGAGGCACTGGTGGATATATTAAGTAGAGTTGGAATTCCCTCCGAGATCACCGAGCCCAATTTACTTCTGGCTTGATGAATAAAGTAAGCAGACTGCTGTCTATCCGTCAATTAACCACCACCCCTTATCATCCTATGTGTAACGGGCTTGTTGAGCAGTTCAACGGCACATTAAAGCTGATTCTGCGACGAATGAGAACAGAGAGGCCAAAGGATTGGGATCGATTCCTCAACCCATTGCTATTCGCTTACAGGGAGGTACCCCAGGGGAGTTTGGTATTTTCACCGTTCGAGATGCTTTACGGACGTGCTGTGCGAGGACCCATGATGATCCTGAGGGAATCGTGGACAAGGGACCTTCCAGATGAAGAGGTGAAATCCACTTACCAATATGTCATGGACTTGAGGGAGAAGATAGAGAAGACTAGTCAGGTTGCTACAGAGCACCTGGAGAAGTCTAGGACCAAGCAAAAGAAGTATTTCAACAAGAAGTCGAGAGCCAGAGACACCAAACGAGGAGGTAAAGTGTTTGTGTTACTGCCAACCAAAGCTAACAAACTTGATGCAATGGCGTGGACCATATGATGTTGTCGAAAGTGGGACTTCTGGACTTCAAAGTGCTGAGAGATGGAAAAGTCAACGTTCTTCATGTAAACCTACTGAAAAAATATGTAGAACGGAAGGAGACCGACAAGCAGAAGCGACTCAAGGTGGGCGGACTGCTGTCTTGTGTAATGACTGCAGTTGTAGACGCAGATTCTATCGCCGTTCCGCTTACTGAACTGACGAAAAAGGGAAGGCCTAAGCGAGTTTTGTGGGAGGCAAGCCAGGAGATTGCATACACAACGTTGAAGAAGATGTTAACGGAGAAACCAGTTCTAAAGCTCCCAGACCTAGATGAACCATTCATTCTGAGAACTGATGCTTCAGATACAGGACTTGGAGCGGCCATCAAGGGCGTCAACAACGTTGGAGCTGACTACCTCAGCAGAATTTAAGACAAATTAAGACAATAATTTCGACTATATTATTGTTTACAGTTAATACATATACAAAATACTATACCTAAATATTGGTAACTTGTAATCAGGTCGTTACGCTAGAGTGAACCACACTGAATTTGGCTTGACAGATATTACAGGGCTTTTTAGACTCAAAAACAGTCAAAAACTTATTTACAGAAGAAAGATAAGAACACTCACTACAGTCTGTGTATTTAATGTGCTTTAATGGGTAGTTACATCGGGAAATATCTCCTGGAATGCTGGTAGCATATAATTATACTACCTAATAACGGGTTATTTTACTGCTGTAATTTCCATAACTGGTGGAACTAAATCGTGTAATGATATATATATAATTCCGTGATGACAGCATATGTAAGGCTAAATCATACCAAATAACGATTTATTCAAGTTACATATTCATTATGGCAAATTATACAACGATAAATAAAATTATATAATGAAAATGATAATTCACACATCATCATTTGTACCATATGTTACATTGCAAATGGAAAATTTACTAATCATTACTGAAAATTTCAAATTAAGTTTAAGATAACATTACCTTCTTCCGTTAGGAAAGCTTTGAGAAACCCGTTGAAGTTTCCAATGTAGCTCGTGCTTTGAAGTTGACTCATATATTTGTAAAATGAGCACACGACATCCTTTGGATTGCGAATGACGTAAATAAGTTTCAGTTGTCCTTCCTTGGCCGCTTTAGGGATGAAGGGATACGTAAGATGTGTATGGAACAACCTTGGGGACTTTACATTATCGAGTCTCCCAACATCTTCAAATTCAAGCATCATCGGATTAGATGTGTATTGCAGTGTTTTCGTCTGTATCATTCTGGTCATGTTGAACACCCAGTGTGTACCTGAAAGACATTTGTACCACTTGAAAGGACAATTTAGTTTATTATCATTTTCGCGCTTCTTCTTCTTAAAGTATAGTTCGACATTCCTTTGAAGAAATAATGTCATGATATCTTTAAGCCCTGCTGTGCTCTTCAGAATTAGAACAAAGTAACAAGAAAATCATTGATCGTTTAGTTTTATGTTTAAGCTTTTCATTCACGACCACTATAACAAGGCGAGCTGAAAAGCAAACACCTGCTGATCTTAGTTCTTAACTATGAAATAAAGTAATCGGCTACCTATTGAAAAATCACAGATTCAATTGAAGACTTGTCCGACTGGTCTCACATGAATGGCACAATGAAGCATTTTCATCCAGGGGTATTAAACACACTTACCTGACTTAGGAAAAGTACAGAGTAAAACATCATCAGGCTTACACGGTAAAGACGCCACTTTCTCCAATTGATCACCCACATTACCAGGAATCTCTTTATTGAAGGGTCGACCATGGTAACGCTTGAATGTAATGATATTTCCCTGGTCATCAGTCTTCTTCACAAGTTCCATGTCAGCTGATGCTGTCGATGGAAACTCAGCAATTACGAAACATTTTATATTATCCAATCACTGCTTTAAATCAATTTGTTGAATATTTGACGTTTCCATATCCATATAAAGTATACATAATTACTATGAAATTTTATACAACCCGTACCGTGGTAGTTTTTGTGTGTTATTGCATTGTAAATTCTAGCATGGTAGGAATGTAGTAAAGTTGCACAAGCTAGAAGGCACAGATAGCCTTACCTGTATTGTTACAACTGTGAATACTTCAGTGTTTGTCGAAATCAATTCGCATTTAAATGACTGTGATTCAAGTATCCTACTGTTACAAACACTCTGTGTAACAAGATCACGATTAGAACGAGGACTCTTGTTCAAAGCGAGGCTTCCTGTTCTGACTTTGTATATAAAGCCGAATAAATTCCCCTTCACGGGTCATCACTGCTTTTCACGTGACACAGAGAAAACATATTTACTTTTTAATAATCCAATTGTTGTGGTATCTGTAGTCGATGCACAGCACTGTTTTAAAATGTTGTGTTTACATTTGTATCAAAGAAGACAACTGATGCTAATTATTCTTATAAAAGTACACATTTTCATTAGTTTTTAAATATTAGTTGTATTCATCAGTTCATAAAACGTAATATTTTGTCTTGACTAATAATAATTGTCTGTATATAAATTTCTATGATCGGAGGGTGCTGCAAATTCCACAATAAGATAGTTTAACGTGTTGACGAATTTCGTTGAGTTATGTGACACCTAAGTTGCATAAGATATTTGTTCTCTCCATAACTGTGCGTGTTACCTGTACGGAAAACTCCTCTCGTAGTGTAGCATTGCGCAATCAACCGTGGGTATCCGACGATCTGACAGGCGCGTAGCCAGACCTAAATGGAAGTGGAAGCCCGGTCGGACGTTCGGTCCGACGAAAGGACGTAGACATTCCTACCGAGTGCCGAAGGCGCGATCAGGAAGTGGGGAAGGGGAGCACGAGTTATCTATATATTTTTATTGTATTTCTTGATGAATAGAGGTGACATTTTAGCAATTCTGAGGGATATAATTGGGAATTCAAAGACACACGCACAAAACATACAATCATTAGAAGTCATGATTAATGTTCTATGCTATATTGTAACTTATGTAATGATAAAATAATATCGTGTAAACTTCCTACAAACGGGCATATAAATGTATACGGAAACTACAGTAAGTCATGTATTTAACAGACGATGGTTTAACAGTGCACTCAATAACTACTGTATCATCACAATCCTGAATTGCTATGATACTAATGTCAATCGTCGTTGGTTTGCTTTAAGAAATACAGTTTTATACCGATACGCATCACAAGGAACTTATAGTTTGTTACAATATACGTGTATTAGGAGTATGTATAGGGAGAGTGGGGGCTAGAAAAAAAATCGGTAAAAGACGGTGTAGGCTGTAGCAAATTATCAGATCTCTGTGATACGCATGTAACAATGCCAGATAAGACATTCGTTATGCGTCCATAGTTGATCTCGGGTATGTCTTTTGTCGATGTTTGATGCTGAAGGAACGTTCCACAGTATAATAGAATCCTAAGACAACTGGAGACGTTCGGATACAGTTTAGGTTCCTTCATTACACTTATTAGTAGGATACTGGACTGCCCTGTTACATCTAGTTATACAATCTCGATGACTAGGTCTATATTGAAAGTAAACGTAGGGTTTTAGGGAAAACCAAACATAGGAATTTCATTATTTTCATATGATATTATTAAAAGAATTCATTCTTGAAAATAATTTAATGGGAAAAAAAGTTATTTTGAAAAAAATGATGTGAAAGCCCGGGCGTACTGGCGTACCCTTGGCTACTCGCCTGGTCTGATATCATTGTAACCCTGGTAAATACTAGCCGCAATATACCGCTCGGCTATAGAGATCTTCTCTTTAGCTCGATCGGTTGAGCGTAAGACTAGTAAGCCAGAGATCCCGGGTTCGATCCCTAGCGGAGGCAGTGATTTAAATTTAATTAATCATGCGCTCTGTTACATCATATAATGGATTGCATTAAGATGCATCTAAACAGCAAATCAAGTAAAACTGATATTTTACAAGCCTATGAATCCTCTTATGATGCAATTGAACAGAAGTCAACCTTTAGTATATGTAACCATTGGGAACGTAATAACAAATCCTCAACGCCAGGGTAATAGTTCAAGGTGTTTATTTAAGCAGTTCAAGTTTAATTTGTCTCAAGAGCAACTCAATTCATCATCCGATGAAATCGACCAAAACAACATTCAATCCCTCTATTTCAATTAACACGCATTTTCCCTGATAAAGTGAAGAGGTACAAGTCTTCAATTATTAGAACTTGTGTAAGCCTAATGGATTTTGCTAAAAGAAATAGTCCGTCACTAGATGATGACAAAATTGTATTATTAAGACAAAAAATGCGATAACGCAAACATTAACCATAAAATAATATCAAAAAAGCATGATGTAATTAAAATATTAAGTTTCTTATTGAATTAAAAATTGATCATAAAAACACTCCGCCAGCTTCGCGAAGAATAAAGACTAGTCTGTGTTCTCCGGTTGTCTCCCGCTGCGATACGAACTGAACAGCCATCTTTACGATTCGAAAAATGTTACGCAGTTGGTTGTGACTTTGATGCAAGCTCTACAACTAATTAAAAGGTGATAGTTCATTTATTGAATGTTCACTAATAGTTGTTTTTGATAGATTGAACTTCCTTGTGTACACGTATTTAAGTGGTGCGTTATTTCGACGGCCTGTCACACAGGGACTTGACAGGAATGATTCCCAGTCCACTGTCCTTTCGGACGATCTACAGGATCAGGATAGAATCTGACCGTGATGATTACGAATTCATTTTGATTGGAAATGGGCAAATTCAAAGTATTATGAGCTAATTTTGAATGTATACAAAATCTGAAATAATTTTGGAGCGGGAATAAAGCTTTTTACCTGTGTTTTTGTTGAAAATTTCATTTATATTTTAAGAATCTTAATGTAGGCCTCCGTGGGGCCTATTAACAGTTATGTTGATCTAACGGAACATTCCCATTTACTTCCTTCAAAGCCCTGATAATCTCCCAGTTATGTTATTTTGACTCAGACCTATTCCTACAAATTAATCCTACATTTGTATATTGATATTTGCCTGATGTATGGTCTGCAGATCGGACAGAAGAGGGTGGGCGGCTCGTGCACTTTATTTTGTTATACGCGTAGAATGATGTTAGTCTAGTCAAATTGATGCACAAAAGAAACAGATTAAATTTCGTAGTTTCATTGAGACCAACTTGAGTAGAAATTGAAATATTAAGCGTTTAATTTTAGCCAGGTTCCAGGGATTACCGGTCAACTGCCCAGCTCCTTGCCATAGCTAAAAGTGAGAGTGCAAGGGATTAAGGTGTGTGAGGGCATGTGGCTGCGCGTGCGCCTTCGAGGATTCCCAGGAGTGTGATGCTCATACATTCCATTCTCTCAATAAGGTGACATTGAGATCCATATATGGACAGGCTCGGCTCGGATTATGTATTGAGGAACAACTATACAAATATGTACACATTCTAAATACTTTAGAACTAATGAAATGTATGAAATGACTCAAGGCATTTTCAATTCTAGATAAATTCCAAGTTACTAGTATTCAAATGTAAGGGAAAAGTAGTTTTAACCAACATTGTTCCAGCACATGAGATGATACCTAAGTGAGAACTATGCAATTATAATATATTAAGACTGAATATAGTGAAACCATTTGAAGCAAAACCTAGCTTTCAAAATATTAGGTTCATTAAACTGGTAAACATAACTATGTATTATGATTTTTACAAATGATATATTTTGAACACCATCCAGGGCATGGATTAATTCTGGACGTACTGGATGTACCAATTACCCTATGTATTGCATGTTATGATGTAATTTTGACTATTGGGACAATATATATACATCACTCCAAGCTGCATTTTTACTTTGGATACATCCCATTGTAATATTTGAGCTTGTGGAGAGGTTGGGGATACCCCTACCAGTCTCCTTAGACCAAACTAATTAAATTTAAACCATATATGAATATTTAAAACACAGTAGGGATAATTATGCATATTTCGTACAGACTTGTACTGTTACTGTTTCACGAATACCTCGTTGTCATTGCCACTTACAGCCTGTATGGGAAATATGCAGCCTCCATAGCAATTCTGCTGGGGGTTTACGGGCACGATTTCAGGTTTCAGGTTTCAAAACAAGATGTGTTTTTCTCCTGAATATCAGTTTCAGTGTTATAACTATGGAAAAGCTCAGATAAATCCACGATACTAGGTAAATTAATGAATTCCGATTCATTTATAACTCTGATTCTGTGTCTGAGGATGATGATGTTGATCCTGGTTTTCCCTGAGTAGGGGAGGCTGACTTTTTACTGTTTCCTCTGCAGTTTTGAAGTTTATAGGGATCTCTCACAGGCATTGTGATAAATAAGAGGAGCATATTTCTGTGCAGGGTCCTGCGAGGTCCCTTACCAGTTTCTAGCTTTACCTCGTACACAGGAATATCACTATCCCGTACATTAGAAACCAAATAGGGTTCCCGATCCCAACGATCTGCCTGTCTGTGTTTCCCCGTGAGGCCGACCTTCCTTTTGAGGACTCTGTCAAACCTAGACTTATGTATAGACCAATCATACGGGTGTTTATTCTGAGCAGCTTGCTTGAACTCCTCAGTCTGGGCTGCTTTATAAGCATACTCCATCCTTTTTCGCAGTTTGCTAACATAGGGGGAAATGGTCCCCTGCTGCCTGCTGACCAGGCATCTACCGATAATCAAGGGTGCCAACTGAACATGAGTTAGTGAGGGGAAAAGCCGGTGGCTCCACTCTTAGTGGCGTTATATGACTGAACCAGTGGTGCTTTTTCAGACTCCCAGTCTGTTTTTCCTCATCTCTAGGGTACCTTACATACCTAGGAGAGTTCTGTTGAACCGTTCATCAGAGCCGTTACTCACTGGGTGGTAAGGAGTAGTTCTGTTCTTATTAGCCCTGCTAGCTTGCAGAGTTCTGTAATAACTTTAGACTCAAAGTTCTGAACCTGATCACTATGCATTATTTCGGGAAAGCTGGTAAATGCCATGAAATGCTCATACAGCGCCTTAGCTGTAGTGTGTTGCTTTATGATTTCGACAAGGTACAGCCTGGACATACCTCGTAAAGTGGTCAGTAATGACTAACACATCCTCATAGCCACCTCTGGAGTTATCCACCACGAGGAAGTCATTACAGACTTACTCCATGGGCCTGGACGTCTCTATATGAATCAACTCAGCAAAAGTTCTTAACGAAGAACACAGCGCTCGCAACCCTCGACTGAACTGTCTACATTCTTCCCTAGACCTGACCAATAGAAACGCGGATGTGCCAACCAGAGTGCTCTTTCCCTACCCTGATGACCTACATCATCATGTACACCATATACGGCGAGGGAATGGTATTTCTCTGGCACATTCACTGGCCGCATGAGGCACAGCTTCACCCGCTATACAATCAATTAATGCGGCTATAGATTGGCACACAGCCTTGATGACATCCAGACTCATTTGAGACATGCGTGAGAGACCATCCGCATCAGCGTTGTTTTTCCCAGGTCTATAATGCAAGTTAAAATTGTAATTAGCCAATGCAGCTACCCTACGCTGACTGGTTGCATCCAGCTAAGCCTTACCAAACACATACGTCTAAGGGTTATTGCCGGTGACAACCTGAAACGTGTTACCATAGAGGTAATCGTCGAACTTGTCTGTGATTGCCCTATTTCAGAGCCCAAAACTCTAACTTATGGACTGGATAATTCCGTTCAATGGATCTCAAGCCGCGACTTGCGCTTGCAATAGTTTCTCTTCACCATCTTTCGTTTGATAGAGCTCAGCATCCAAACCGAGAGCACAAACATCTATATGGATAAGGTCGTGTTTCACTTGTCTATTAAAAACTGTATCTAACCTGGTAAGGTGTTCGTCGAAGTTTCTGGAAATTAAAATGTCGTCTTAGAAGATTAGACATTCCTTGAGGTCGACAAGTTTCAATGAGGTGAATGTAAAGGCTCGCTCTGATTGGTCAAAAACAAAAAAGCTTACATTTTCACTGCAAAACCTGATAATCGCAGTAAAAATATCAGATGAGCAGTGAAAATATAAGTTTTATTAGCTTGATAAATGTCTATATTTCACTGGCAAAAATATGATAAAGAAATTTATGGATCTTCGGTCCTGTCACAGACAACAAAAAGAATGTATAGATTGAAAATGGCCACCATACATGGCATATGGTGACATTTAATAAAAATTCTAAATATATCACAATTTAACAATACAAAATTAACATAGCATAACGCAATCATTAAAAAACGTCTAAATAAACATCTCAAAATTACAATGGTTGTAAATTACAACAAAAGCTGGTGTGGGGGTCGCCAAACTCCGCCACAAAACCAGCCTGTGAAACACTGCTGGTTTCCCCACAATGTTATCAAACAAATAGAACTTATGTTTCAACTTCAGTGATGAGCAGTGAAAATATTTCAATATTTTAAAGACTTTCAAGTGAAAATATAAGCTTTTCGTTTTTGACCAATCACAGCGAACCTTTGTATTCGCCTTATTAAAAATTGCCGTTTTTTTCAAATCGAAGCAAAAATAGATAAATGGGTTATTTTGCTGTATTTCTGTAATATTCGGCTAGCTTTTCACAAAATACTCACTTGATGTCACCTTTTCACGCACAGATTCTCCGATAACAGCAGAACACGCTTAAATTGTGTTGATCAGTCCTTTCACAATGGCGCCGACAAGTTGACGTGGAGTAACGTCACAAAGAGATGACATCATGAATTATGTTACTGATTGCCGCAATTATGACACTTTTATATTTTCGAGGTTTTTAATTTGTTAAAGAATATAAATGTTTTCCCGTTGAATATAGCATAGATGTATATTTCACTCGTATGACAGATTATTTCGATATTTTTCACTCGTGCTTTCAACGATATTCTTTCATACTAATGAAATATATATATCTATATTCAACGGGAAGCCATTCATATCATCTGTATATCCCCTACGTTTACACTGTGTACTAAACAAACCTCAGTCCATATTTTTTCCTCGTAGCGCCTATCGATAATACACCCATAGTGGTTATCCGTTATACTTGAGAGGGTCTTTTCACTTTCACGGAAATGTCAAGGGTCTTTATTCCAACTTGCACATACATGAAGTTAGGTTTGATATGTTAACTTCACCACCCTTACATAGCAAGACTTGGAGCTGTTGGTGAATAGGATAAATTCAGATCGGGACACCGACACGGCGGGAAGGACATCCTTAGAAGAAACATTGTGATATAGGTTTCGACTTCAACGTACTGATTTACTATTTACCGGTTAGTAACGCCAGCTACGTCTCCGAGTTTATCTAATTGTGATGATGATGTTTAGACCATGTTTGTAGCTGTGGTGTAATAGAGACCCGTAGCCCAATATCAAATTATCTAAATCGTTGAAGCCATTACCCATATATGTAAGGCTGCTGTCACACTAGAAACGTAATGCTCATCCAAATGTTAGTCGGTATAGGGACCAACCAACCAATTGTTTTCCCATAGACTTTAGGGTTAACGTTTTGGAGTATTTCATTCAAATTCTTGAATTCAATATGACAATTACGGTTTATAACAAAAGTTTAGGGTCTGATATAACACCTAATCAAAAAAAAATAAAAAAGTTGGGTCCTTCAGCTCAAATTTTCTCCGGGTAGCCATTTTGAAAATGGGTGAATTTCTCAGTAAAAATTCTCAAAATCTTAAATGTTTACCTGTTAATTATTATTACCTGAACTTCTGGGGGGAAAATTCTATCGGAAATTTACATCAACATTTCTTATTGATAGTTACCTATCAGGCTACATATCTATTTTCTCGCTTCATAACATACTGGCCAATCAGTGGCTGCCAGACATTTTATCCTTGGCTCAACTTTCTATACACAGGGGCTGTTTCAAAACTATATTTTTCAATTTGTTGGTTGTTCCCTAATAACCCAAAAACCAAAATTTAAGAAATTATCTTTCCATCGATGTCTTCAATTGAACAGAATTGGTATTATTGTTGTGAAAGATAACCAAATATACAATGTTATATACTTAATATCTATATTGCCGACAATGGCAGGTGTAGTCTAAGATCACGCGAGTGAGGTAAGTAAATACGTCGGTGTACAAGCTTGACCAGGTGTAGAACACCCTGATTGTAGTCACGCACTGCCGAACATCAGCTCCGGGACGAGGTGAAATAAACACCTTTGCTTAGAGAAGTCAGCTCGTCACGTACATTCACAACATTATCACAGCTATATTTTTGTAGCAATAAATTAATGTTATACTATAGATTACATATACACGTATATGTATGTAGATTTCAGTCAGCGCTAGCTTTTTGAATAGCAGTACAATTTTATGGTGTTTATGATTTAAAGATACAGGTGTATATATGTTATATAAGTGACGAATTACATAATTATATGTCGGAATCATATTGCACAATATGAAGTTTTTGGAGATCTTAGCGAGAACAGGTTTTAATTTCTTGCGCAACTTTCAGACAGTTCTTGAGGTGGTTATATCATCCACAAACAAAATATACGTTCAACTGCAATATTTGATACTGTACTATTTATCCATAATTGTTTTACTAACTAGGTTTTTTTACGAAAACTCAAACTGTCATATTTGTCATTAGTCTCCACTCAGGTTCTTACTGCGAATTCTGATGACGTCCTTTCATCTATTGTCTACATGACAACTTTGTCACAAAAGACGCTAACCGTTAGTCAGACGATAGTGACTGTTTTAGGTTAATTTTACTACTGATCAATACTTAGATGATTTCATCCAATGTCATGCCCTAATGTCGTATTTAAAAAAAAGATCCGTGCACGTGATGACATTTCCGGTGAAAAAGTAATAACTTCCTCCATCTCGTCAAAGCAAGAAGTAGATTGCAATGTTTAGTTTATGTTTGATAAGTTTCAGTGGCGTTCTGCCGTCATCGTGTCGCTGACGAAATCATTGGTACGGCTATCATCGTGTTTCCGAGAGTATGCCATAATTAGATTGATTCTCTTCTTGACAAATCGATTTATTTAAGTAAGACCCCTTGTGAAATTAAGAATTGATTGAAGACGGAATTTCGACAAACAATAATCCAAGTAGTTCTAGTTATATGATCTTACAGAGATTCTAGGAACCTACATCTGAACGTAGATACTATAATTAGCTCTGGTTATATTACTTGTTGAAGAACTTCGGATTCAATGGAAAATAAAGAATTAAATATTAAAATGTTAATCTAGCATAGGTGATAGGTTATGAACATTTCATCAATTAACAAGGATGGTACTGAAAGTACTGTTATAGCTCAGGTGACATCATGAGTTTACCTGTAACGGTGGATACGTTATACCGGAAGTGATGTTTCACTTGTGATATCGACACATGATGAATAATATGAATTTAAGTATTAAATTCAAGTTTATACAAACAACTTTAACTTGTAAATTTCCTTTCTGTATAATTTTATTATGTGTGTTGATTGTTTTATAACGATTCATTTGGTAGTGTAAATGTTTATAAGGGGCATGGGGTTTGATACCAGAGGGAACAAGGGTATAGAATTACTGGTAAGATAAGAATTAGACAGACAGATAACATATGGTAGGTTATAAGGATGAGGTCAGATTACTAATTAGGTACAGAGGTCACGTGACTAATTGACCAATGGTCATTGAGATTAGGGACGCTAAGAAGCAGTATAGAAAAAATTTGGAGGGTTTGACAGGAATTCTATTGAGGTGGTTTTTATCAGCATTCACTCATGTTTTCATTCGCTTGGACTTGATTTTACTACTACTACAGTGTACCAATCAACTGCAATATCTAGCTATCCTATTTTACGGATTTATATCTGACTGTGTTTACGTACGTGAGTGATATAAGCTTCCTAACTTTGACCTTTGTCCCGAGGGATTACGTGTTGTTTGATTCAGTGGCTGATATCAAGACTAGTCATTTTTACGATGGCTATAGCAGGTCAGTGATTATATTATTAGGCATGGATCATAACATACAACAAACCATGTGGTGAGGTGTCAAGATTGATTAAGCGGCTGCTAGATATAAACTTTCAGGAACACGTAATTTACGTTTCACTATCATGGGACCAAAACGGAAACAAACCCGAGCAGAGCCTTACAATCTGAATCTACCAGAAAATTGGACTACAAAGAAGTTACGTGAAGAACTAAGTAAACTAGGTGTCATTTCTTCAGCTTCTATGAAGAAATCTCAACTCATCACATTATATAAGACCAGTGTTAGGGATGTGCCCATTGACGAAGCTGACAGGGCTTCCCCCAGATCTGTTACAGCTGGGCGGATATTACGTCACGATTCCCAGGATACACCGGTGTCAGACAATCAAGATGGCGGTTTATCATCAGCTCTAACTCAACTGTCGGAAACGATGCTTGCAATGAGGGCCGATATGAAGCTAATGCAGAACCGTATCACCCAATTGAGTGGACAAGCTCCTGCTGCAGCGGCAGGGAGTAGCCAGCAAACACCGCGTGATGCAGGTGGCAGTATTTTCACTAGTAGTGAACACTTACAACCGAACTTGGACCATTCTATATTGCCTTCAGTGACTGCCAATTCATCTGGAGTCGGGGCGATCGAAAGTTATAATTCAGAGGAACTCCCACACGTAGAGACCATCTCACCTACCATACGCAGACAAATTCTGGAAGGTAAGGACATAAACCTCACTACTCTCTTGATACCTTATTACCAAGGCCCGAATGTCAATGGGGGTACTGATAAGCCCGATCCACGTCTCAATAAAACTTTGACAATTGGGGAATTCATTCAGGCGTTTGGAACATACAAAAACATTATTTCTGAAGCCTTTCCTCATAGACGAGCGGAACTTTTGTACGAGAGTGATATAGTGGATATGTCATCAAGGTATGGAGGAAATGGCTTCTATGAATATCACCGCCAGTTTAGTGCTAAGGCAGCAGCACATCTAGCATTCCACAACAAACGGGTGAACTGGAGCATCAGGAATAACATCTTGTTTTGTAACATATTTGCCAATTCTTAACCAATATCATGCAACGTTTGTCACAGTGTAAGTCACACAGCTGGTTTTTGCCCTATGAGTGTTTTCAACCATCAACAGTTACAGAAA
This sequence comes from Pecten maximus, assembly GCF_902652985.1. NCBI lineage: Eukaryota > Metazoa > Mollusca > Bivalvia > Pectinida > Pectinidae > Pecten > Pecten maximus. The sequence continues at coordinate 24,757,874 of NC_047018.1, forward strand.
AACGGTTCCAACATCTAACTCTAGTACAGATAGTTACGGTAGGACCAAACAGTTCATTGCTAACAGAGAAATTTGTAATAATTTCAATGATCTTGGATGTAACAGACCTCGTTGCCATTACCTACACGTATGTACGGTCTGTCACAGAGAACATTCTAAACACAGATGTAACCAGGATTCAAAAAACGACAAAGCATCTCGATCAAACCAGCGCCACGAAAACCACTAAAGACACCAGTTAGGGTATCTACACCCATCAACATAGATTTGTTGGAACAGATGCTCCAGTCTCATCCAGATACAGCTTTTGTGCAATATCTCATCTCAGGACTAAGACAAGGTTTTCAAATTGGTATTCAGAATATCCCGGAGGCTACATACGAATGTAAGAACTTACTATCTGCACGAACTCAGCCGGAGGCAGTGTCTCAGCTAATTAAATCAGAAGTCGAGAAAGGATTCTTAGCTGGTCCATACCAAACCATGCCATTCAAAGTTTACTGAATCAACCCCATAGGAATAGCGGAAGGGAAATACTCCAAAAAGAAAAAGATTAATAGTGGGCTTATCATCACCGCATAATGACAAGGAGAATCCCAGCTTAAATGATCTTATTGACAAAAAAGAATATTCTTTACAATATGTTACTATAGACACAGCAATAGACATTATTAAAAAAACAAGGAGAAAAAAGCTGGATGTGTAAAACCGACATTTCTGATGCTTTTAAGCTAATACCCATCCATCCATCTTTGTGGCCGTTTCATGGTAAAAATGGGAGGGACAATATCATTTTTATACCAGATTAGTGTTCGGCAGTAGATCCAGCCCAAAGATCTTTGACTTACTATCATCAGCGATTTGTTGGATTGCTTCAAATATTTTCAACATACAGAATATTCTACATTTGTTAGATGACTTTCTAACTATTGACCCTCCACATCACCAGGCCAGCGACACCATGACTAACCAGATGACAATGTTCCAGAAGTTAGATATTCCTATTGCCAGTCATAAAACAGCCGGTCCTTCAACTTGCTTAGAGTATTTAGGGATTATATTGGATACTGGGAATATGCAAGCTAGAATGCCACAGGAAAAAATAGACCGTATATGTGAAATCCTTACAGTGTTTAAAGAAAAGAAAACGTGTACTAAACGTGAACTGCTAAGCCTGTTGGGACATCTAAACTTCGCTAGTCGGTGTATTCCTCATGGCAGATCCTTCGTGTCTTATCTAATTGGGCTATCGACGAAAGTAAAAGAACTACATCATCACGTCCATCTTACCCAGGATTGTAGATTAGAATGTGGTTTTTGTTTCTCAAACAGTGGAACGGCATATCATTCTTCATCAATGACAATATCACATTATCTGCAGACATGCACTTATACACTGATGCTACAGATAAAGCTTTCGGAGGCTTTTATGGTAATCATTGGTTCCAAGGAAGTTTTCCTGAAGACATGTTCTTAGAAGGGGAGACATTATCTATGGCATTTAGGGAGTTATACCCCATCGTGATGTGTTGTGTTTTATGGGGCAAGAGATGGTCACAAAAAAGGATACTTTTTCACTGCGATAATATGGCTACTGTCGACATTATAAACAAAGGACGCTCCAAGGTTAAAATAATCATGAAATTAATGAGGAAACTGACTTTTTGTGCAGCTTCATGTAACTTTATTATACATGCACAACACATTCCGGGTGTCAATAATTCAATCGCCGATGCAATATCTCGATTCCAGATGGAGAAGTTCCGCAGTTTGGCCCCAGCAGCAGACCTCTGCCCAACACCGTGCCTACCACCTTCCAGCCTACTTCTACTCTGAGGGACAATGTTGAGGAACTGTGGAAGACGGCCATAAGTCCACATACAGCTCGAGCTTACTCGGTTGCCATACAGCATCTGTTAAGATTCCTTACACTATTCGGTATTGTGACTCCGTTAGGAAGACTTCCTTCATTGTCAGAAGATCTCTTGATTTATTTTGTGACTTACTGTTTTAATAGCTTACATTTAAAAATCAATACCATTAACTTGTACTTAGCTGGCATACGATTTCATTACCTCAAGTCGGGCAGAACAAATCCGTTCAGGGATTCAGAGAGGTTATCATGTGTATTACGTGGCATCAAACGAAAACAACGTGGGTGGTCGGAGAATAAGCGATTACCAATTACTTTCGATATTCTTAAAAGGATGTGTGGATTATTAGACGGACACGTATTCTCACATGCCATATATTTGATGTTGGCATGCGCTTGCAAAATGGCTTATTTTGGATTTCTTAGGTGTGGGGAATTCACAACACAACGTCAATCTCTAGGGCAACAGTATCTGAGTGTTCAAGACATCACTTTTTCCGACGATCATTCCTTGTATACCATTTTATTGAAAGCGTCCAAAACGGATCCGTTCAGATGTGGAGTTAAAATACCGATATTTAAAAACAATACACCACATATGTGTCCTGTAGCATCCATGCAATTATATTTAAAGTTGAGAGAAACCCAAGGAGCAGTTGGTAGTTCTCCTCTCTTTGTGGGAGAACACGGATCTATTCTTACGCGAGAACAGTTTATTACCTATGTACGCCACCTTTTGACTTTGTTGGGAATAGACTGTAATCAGTACAATGTCCATTCGTTTCGAATTGGTGCCGCCACCTCAGCAGCAGCGGCAGGCATCGAAGACCATATGATTCAAACTTTGGGACGTTGGTCTTCCAACTGTTATACACGTTACATTCGCTCATCTTCTGAGGTGATACAGCAAGCACAGACAGGCATGTCTAACCTTTGATGTGCGATATGTTTTGAATTTGACATCTAGATCTATAGACAACCTGACAACATTTAACAATTTGTTTGCATAATTATGTTAAGTTTTTAATTCTAAGATTTTCACTCTTATATTATGATTAACTTCAAGTTTTATCATAGATTATACTTTATTATGGTCTTCTTGGGGGCTCTCTTTCAAGAGACAATTATATCGGTTTATAAATCTTATATGTCTCTTTCAATTCGATTTGGCCATCAATTCAGTGTACTGAATTGTAACCCCAATTCAGACATTTAATTCACTCTTGGAATTCAAATTTTTTATAATTGTATTATGATTGCATATCCATTTCAATGGTTATTATTACATAATTATCAATCAATTAATGAACAGCATCAGGTTGTCATTGCCGGGTCCTCCCCGATTACAACCTACAGCATTCCAAATTTGAACAACACACTACAGGCTGTTTTTGCCGGGTCCTCCCCAACTACAGCCTGGATAATTAGTATACAGTATCCATAACTCCTAGCAGTCGGTGTCTTTGCTGGGCCCTCCCCAATTACCACCTGGAGTTATATATGGATGCCCTGTTTCACTAATTACATGTGTCTACAATTCACCTGAAACAGTCATACAGAGTAGCCCCTGAGAATGCCATATTTTATAAGTTTGTAAATATTCATAATCATGTGTGTTAATAAATGCAATTTTCCTATAACTTGAGACTTTGTTGTTTGTATAAAATATGAATTTAAGTATTAAATTCAAGTTTATACAAACAACTTTAACTTGTAAATTTCCTTTCTGTATATGTGTGTTGATTGTTTTATAACGATTCATTTGGTAGTGTAAATGTTTATAAGGGGCATGGGGTTTGATACCAGAGGGAACAAGGGTATATAATTACTGGTAAGATAAGAATTAGACAGACAGATAACATATGGTAGGTTATAAGGATGAGGTCAGATTACTAATTAGGTACAGAATTGTAACCCCAATTCAGACATTTAATTCACTCTTGGAATTCAAAATTTTTATAATTGTATTATGATTGCATATCCATTTCAATGGTTATTATTACATAATTATCAATCAATTAATGAACAGCATCAGGTTGTCATTGCCGGGGCCTCCCCGATTACAACCTACAGCATTCCAAATTTGAACAACACACTACAGGCTGTTTTTGCCGGGTCCTCCCCAACTACAGCCTGGATAATTAGTATACAGTATCCATAACTCCTAGCAGTCGGTGTCTTTGCTGGGCCCTCCCCAATTACCACCTGGAGTTATATATGGATGCCCTGTTTCACTAATTACATATGTCTACAATTCACCTGAAACAGTCATACAGAGTAGCCCCTGAGAATGCCATATTTTATAAGTTTGTAAATATTCATAATCATGTGTGTTAATAAATGCAATTTTCCTATAACTTGAGACTTTGTTGTTTGTATAAATTGAAATTATTAAGTCGTAATTGGTGGCAATTTGATATGGGCGTGTTGGTGGTACAATTTTTTGTTGACGGTACAAATTGTAAGTTAAAGTTAATGTTGATCAATTGAATTGGACATTGCCAAATTGCCTATTGGACGACCATGTCATTTAAGTCATGGCCTTGTATTGTCGATTTGCGTGTCTTGTATCTTTTATAATCATAGGTACTGTTTTGTATATATCATTACGTTTGCTGGTCATTTAAGTCGCCTTTTTACGTTTGCATTTATAAGAAAATAGCTGTTATTTTTCAGGCTACATTCATCTTGGCGATATGTAGAGGAAATGTCAAAAAGTCTTGTGTAAAGGTAAGGTCTTTGGTAAGATACAGAGCGTGGATGATCTACATTTTGTTTAATCTATCATATTCGGTCACCATTTATGGATGTGACGTCAACAGGTAGCATCATCGCTATTACTCCCCGCAGCACTATCATGTAGTCATTAGCGCTTTATCGATGAACTGATATATAACTGCTGTTTATGTAAATCATATCGTATACATCTGTACGATAAATATTTCACAGCATTCCATTACATGAATCGTAGCTGATTGAGATTCTTACATGTTATAATCTGTGTTTAAAATCCAAGAAGAATGAAACAGCTGTGGAAAACAGCTGGGCATACAACTATCATGTATATATAACGTCTAGAATTAAATTTTATACATGTACGTTTACTCACGCCTTAAAGTATGTAAACATATCATTACGAAATATTTATTCTCCTGTAACGGTAACTTTCAAATAAATTTAGAGTAAAACATCTTTTGTAAAAAGATTTGATCAGGAACAGTGTAAAACAGCCATAGATAAATCATTTGATCAAGAACAGTGTAAAACAGCTAAGGAAAAAACCTTTAATCAAGAGCAGTGTAAAATTGTCATGATGAAACATTTATTCAAGAACAAGTGCAAACCTTTATATATATTGTATAATCATTGTGTTAAAGAACAGAGAAACTTCACAGATAATGATTATCATTATCAAACAAAGTATACTTGTTACGTTTTTTATACGGATTTATGTCGGTTAAAATTTCAGACCGTCGCCTATTGTAAAAATATTTGATCAAGATCAGTGAAAACAGCTAAGGAAAAAATCATTTGATCAGGAACAGGGCAAAACAGCCAGGATGAAACATTTAATAAAGAACAAGTGCAAACCTTTTCACCTTTCATATTTTTATTGTGTTAAAGTACAGCGAAACTTCACAGATAATGTTTATCATTATCAAACATATTATACTTGTTACGTTTTTTATACGGATTTATGTCGGTTAAAACTTAAGATCGTCGTCATCGATATGTGTCGCTGTCCAGTTGTTTCGTAAACACTCAACCAAGTTGGTTTGTTCCTGATGTTACGATTTCAGTGATCAATGTCGCCTACTGCCGATGAAGACTGGGACAGTTTTCAGCTCGTCGCAATGTTAACCTCATCAGTGAATATTTTATTTTCGAGTGCTATTTAATAATAGTATGAGACTGAAGCTTTTCAGAGTGACTAGTAGTGCCATTTATAGTGCTCCGTTTTCCACAATTAGGACACGTTGTTGCTTATATTTGAAATAAAAGCAGATTTACGTTGAAGTTGTCTTCAATGACGGAGATAACTCTTCCTTTTCTGGAAATTTATCCAACGTACTTCTGGTGAAGATCCGAGATGTCTGCTTCGACACCCTTGTTGGTTTGCGTTTTACGGGAAGCTAGAAACGAACCAGTGTTTGTTGTCGTGGTTATGTCATGTCAGACAGTCATGTAATAAGTTTGAATGATCTCAAATCACCTTTTTTTGTAAGAAATAAATTAGGTCATGCTGAGGTCACACAATTGCTTCAGCATCAGAAATTTACCATTCAAGACGAAACTAGTCTAATAAGGAAACAAATGAAAATAATTTTGCTTTCGATTTTTTTTTATTGATTTAATTATATCAATTGAAAATTGTTATTAGCAGATTATGACTGTCAACATATGTCCAGAGTACCTTAATAGTAGTCCTGATACCCTACATATACATTGTATGTACTACACAATATACCACATTATAACGTCATTAAATACAGTGTTATAGAGCTATATCAAAATATTTATTATTCTGGAATCACAATCGTTCTTATAATAGTCATGTGACCATATATCAATAGTTAGACATTATTTTCATTATACCTGATGGAATTGCCATTGTAAGGCCTACCAACTGATTAATACATGTACATACATGAATTGTACCACAATTATATAGATTTGGAACAAGCATAGACACTCAAGGAATTAGTTAGTCATTACGCCAAATACATATATCTATGTTCACTCGTAGTCGAATTCAATGTTGACTCCCATGTCACACATCTTTTCCTTGTACACGACATCAAACGCTTCACTTTGTTTCTCCGTGAACACATTCGTCCAATTACCAACTATTCCTAAAATGAAACCAAAACAATAGACTTATATGAAAATGCTTATTCGAAGTATTAATATTTAAGAAGATACTAGGATCGTTCATATTCCATAATCAATCATTGTGTTCCTCGGAAATGATATCAAACATTTAGTTTTAATTTTTCAAAAGGGGAACATTTGAATTATATAGAATTAGGCATATATACAAGGTGACCTACTTCTATATAACCAAACGTGGTACACAGAAGTTTCGTTAATGAATCATTGGGAATAAATAAATATATATCTAGAAATAACAAGTTTTGCATTGAAATTTCAATCTTAGTTCATTTTCACTTATTACCACACCACTTCAAGTAGAACAAAATACAATTCAACATGTATAATTAAATTCATTTATATAAAATATAGGAACACAGACTTCAATAGTTTGGTCAGAGTACTAACCTTTGTTGTAAATTGGCAACCTTCCATTATCGCCAAGATGTCCCCATAATTCATTTTCGCCTGCCTTTGTCGCATGTTCCTTCTTTAGATTTTCAAAAGATACAGTACGCTCCACATTCTTTAGAAAAGTTTCGTCGTGATCGACCTCCAAAAAGTTTGCTATTTTCACCAGATTCGGATACAGGTTCTGAAATAATGTCAAACTTATAGTCATTAATGTGAGTGAAAACGACTTACGTTCAGCATTTCAATTTCTAAAGAAATAAACGGACCTTGCTTTAAAGGACATTATTTGATAGTTATATGGTACTCCATACACAACATAATCCCTATATCTCGTCACATGATCTATTTAACTTACCTTATTGTTATATTTCATGTAAACATCAGTATGCCTTACGTAATTGTTGAAATTTAATGGAATTGGGGAATTATATCAATGTTGATATGTAGGTATTAAATCTTCCGTTTCCGATGGTCTCGTTGGGGTTAAGGCAAAGAATAATTGTAGGATACGGTATTCGATATTTTAGTCCCCTAGCGGTTGAATCGAAGAGAGTTTTCCTCTCCGTCCGTCTATGTACGTGCGTATATACTAGCGGCTCTATCCCTTTAGATATTTTGATTAAACTTCATTAAATTAGAAAAGATCAAGGCATTTCAAGGTGCTGGTTCAAGGTCACGGCCATCGATGCTATTTTTTAGAAAAGCATTAGTTGTCCATTGTATTTTTTTTTTTTTTAAATCAAATCACATAAATACCATACATCCAACAACTACGCGTGAACTGTTTCTACCACAACGATATAAGCCGACATCTGCGGGATTATGACAGTGTTTAAATACAAATGTGGGTGGTCGGGTGTCACAGTTTTAACGCACTTGCCTTTCACTTAGGCAACCGGGTTCGATTATCCGATCGGACGTCAACAGTTATGGGGTCACCTTTCTGACCACGTCGGTTTCCCTCGGGTACTCTGGTTTCCTCCCACAGAAAGACTACTCGTGCGCTTCTATCCGGGCCAACGCGAGTAATTAATATTAGTGGATATAACTTGTTCCGCAATTGATGCAAAATAATGTTTAATTGTATAATACACTATTGATATACACCGTTTAAGGCGTACTGATGCTATCAAACGTAAAATGCGTAAAATGTTATGTATAAATATTCAAACGTTATTAAGTCAGAAACAATGAAATGACAAACACATGGCTTTTAGCCGTTAGATCTTTATCAAATAAACTAAACAATTGCAAACTATATGCACGCATGGATATGGCGCGATGGATTCGGCTTCTTGCCTCTAAAGAGTGGACTGATTTCTGTCACTGTCGAGCCCAAGGTCTGGGATGTTTCTGGGAGACGGGGGTATTATTTCTCTTTATTGTTGCACCGCACACTAGACTTAATAGTAACAAAATTACTTTCTATGAAAAAGACATTATTCCAAACGGTCGCTTTTCTCCGAGAACATTTTCAAATTTCACGCAACTGACAGTGTTCGTGTTAACTTCTGATGCAATAAAGCAATCGATATGATTATAGAGAGAACCATTCTCGGACAAGTCGTAATATTGACCATTAATAGTTACGAAGTTTGCAACAAATAGGATAGGAACGTAACAGTTTCATAAACCTGACAGATGTGGTTTATTAGCTGTCCATTACAATAAGGAGACGACGGTATAACGTGGAAACGATTTATGATGACGTAGCAACGTACCAAGTGATTCAAAACATTTGGGCAGACCTTTTTTCATATTGTGATCCAAATATGTTCATTTACCTTTTTCAGGCATTCATATCTAAGAATCAAAATGTTCAAATTCGGATTTTCACAAATGGCAGAGTTCCATTCCCTCGTATGTGTAAACCAGGATCCGCCACAAGATATTGCTGAAAATTGAACCAACAAACAGTATCATGGATGAATTCGATGGTTTAAAAAAAAAAAAAAAAAAAACAGAAATGGCATTGACAACTTTTCATTTACCTTACAGTACTACCTATAACATTTATCGAAAAGAGACTATATAAACGTACTGTTGTGAAGTGACAAAGCATTATCATATAGTAAATACATTTTTTTCATTGATACTTTCCTTATATGATTTGATAAAACAATTTCACAAAATGTGTATGATTTTGGTCTCAAAAAACTGTATTTTGATTTATCATCAACGTTTCTGATTTAATCATGATGCTGTATGGTTTTACCATTAGTGTATATGCGTTCACAAATTATATTGTATACATTACATAATACACTAATGTATGAGTTACTGAGGAGAGCACAGAAACATGAAATCAAATCCTTAATTGGTGAAATCCAATCATGTAATATATATATATATATATGAATATGATTTCATTATAACACCATATATAATGCTAATATGATATATTATAACATTATAATGCCATATTATCATTTATTAAAGTTAATATTCATGAAACCAAAGCATAGACCAATAAGCAAAATATTATATTGAAAATGATAAATCACACATCATTATCTCGATTTTATGTTACAGATACGGCGTTTCATACAACTTTGTCTATCGAAATTTTACTGATTATATTTCAAAAGTATTTTAAAAATAACATTACATTCTTCAGTTAGGAAGGCTTTTAGAAATCCATCGAAGTTGCCAATGTAGCTCGTGCTTTAATTTGACTCATATATTTATAGTATGAGCAAACAACATCCTTTGGATTGCGAAGGACGTAAATAAGTTTCAGTTGTCCTTCCTTGGCCGCTTTAGGGATGAATGGATAAGTAAGATGTGTAGCAAATAACCTTGGTGATTTTATATTAGCAGATCTCCCAACATCTTCAAATTCGATCATAGCCAGATCAGATATGTACTTCAGAGTATTCGTCTGTATCATTCTGACCATGTTGAATACCCAGTGAGTACCTGAAAATATTGAAGACATTAGTATCACTTAACAGGACAATTAAGTGAAATTGATTATTATTTTATTTTTTCGTATATTCCTATGAACAAATAAAGTCAAGATATTGATAAAGCCTCGTTGTGTTCTTCAAAATTAAAACAATATAACTAGAAAACTATTGAACATAAAGTTTTACGTATGAGCTCAAACGTTTACACTGCAAGACTTAGTTTTTGTTTATGGATGAAAGATACTACCTACCTATTAGGAAAAAACAGATTCGATTGAAGTCTCCGGCCGGACTTGTCCAACATGGATAATACAATATCACATTTTCGTTCAGGGTTATATATCACACTTACCTGATTTAGGAAATGTACACAGTAAGACATCATCAGGCCTACACGGTAAAGACGCCACCTTCTCCAGTTGATCTCCCACATTACCAGGAATTTCTTTATGGAAGGCTCGACCATGGTAACGCTTGAATATAGTGGTATTTCCCTGGTCATCAGTCTTCTTCACAAGTTCCATGGCGGTGAATGCTGTCGATGAAAACTTCCCTATTATGGATTATGTAATCTTATTCAATCATTGCTTTTAATTAATTTGTTAAAAATATATTAGACATTTCCATATCCACATATAATACACATCGTCACTATGATATATGATTGAAGGTCTGAAGGTATACAGTATTATCCTTAACAGAAACAAAGTGGCGAGACATTGCAAAGATGCATGAAATTCAATGAATATACGAGGGCGGATTAATGAGTTGTGATCCTCATATTGAAGAATTGGAATTTTGCCGGACATATTGTATTATTTTTTAACATAATATCCTTTAGTATCTATACGCTTTGCAAGCGGTGTTTAAGTACATCGATGCCACTTTTGTAGAACTCCTTTTCTTTGCTGTTCAGAATGTCACCCACTGTCCATACAAGTGGATATGCTGTAAGTTTGTCGTCTGCTACACAACCTACATGAAGGTAAACCAGCTAATTCGTGGTCTGCTATCAAAATGTATTTACAGTGGGTGATATCATATATACTTTCGATTTGAAGTTACATATATTTATAAGCATAATATATGATATATAAATCAGTGATGATAACGCGGCCCACATTTTGTCCACGCATAGATAATCTAAAAGCGTGCTTTATCTTTCCTGACACCTTCGGTACTATGGTTATCGCCCATTCCTCACTGTTACATGGGCTACTGCTTATATTTGAGTTGATAATACGCGTAGTAATGCCGCTAAGTTTAATGTCTAATATATTTGGACGAACTACATTACAAGCTCTACGTTGCAATGCCATCAGAGGAATGTGTTCATTGAAATAAAACAGTGGTAGACAGTCAAAAATAAGACATCTTTTTTCAGGTTGTGTATATTATAACATCACTTTATACTCAATAGTTTATTTTAACTAAATGAAGAGATGAAACTCGAAGTTGCCCTTTAAACTGTCTTTTGTGCATATTTCGTGTAGCAGTATTAAATATACAACATATTAATTCGTATCTCCATTATTTAGTTACATTTGCCAATAACGCGGTCTGTTATCTCTCCAGAATAGACTCTAATTGCCGGATATTTTTCCGGGGGATGTTATCCACTTCAATACTATTTTGAATTTGATAATCTTATTGAAACCAATCCGAAAGTAAATTTTGCCCTTTTATAAAGTCGGTACATTTGTAACATAATTTACTCGCTGGATTATTAACCTGAACAAATTGACCCATCAATCTGCTGCGATATTGACATGTGTCCTTTAAGGTTTTTAAGAATTACGTAGAGAAATCCGTGGTGATGGAGGACATCCAACACTCTCCATGATTTCACTATGAAATGTCAAAGTTTCGTTGTCAATAGTTGTGTTCGTACTTTAGAAATGGTGCTACAATCATTTGACCTAGAGGGGAACAACGAACGTAGTCGATCTGTTCTTATTTTCTTGTGTTTTATCTAAATCTATATTTTGTTTAAGTCTCTCTCTCTGTTTTTTTACGATTCAATATAGAAATATGGCTTCGTTTTCACAGCTGTGCGCTCTCATTGATAAGGAATTAAAGAGGATAATTTAATACAGCAGCATGTTTATCAATATATAATCTTTCTATAATACATAAAAAGCATATCCTTGGTTGTATGGACAACGGTAACGTCATTATAGATAAGCTATTAGAGAAAATGGGTGCAAATATCAAGTGGTTCATTGATCTGATTAAGATATTTATTTGACCAACAAAATGGAACATGGGGTTCAATGAAAAACAAAATGAAATCCGATTAGAAATTAACAAATATAGACGGAAATAAAAAACAAATTAAGAGCTGAACTGTACATAAAACTAAAGCCATTACTAAACGTGTAAGCCTTGATACAATAAAGTGTATATAAACAAACCATTTCTACAAATGTATAGCTTTAAAAATAATCTTTACTCGCTGAAAATAGATTGACGATCTAAGGAACATTGTTGCATGAGAATAGGAAGCAGATAGACATATGAATATCTATAAATATACCTCGTTCGATATGTAGAATATGTGTTTATGACTCTTTGGACGATTTAACAAAATGATTTGTATATTGCATTAAAATCATAGCATGTCTGAATCAATCGATCCGTGTCGATCATATTTACCTTTTTCATAAGTTACTTCGTATTCTTTTCTGTTCTCTAAACTCAGCCTTTCCTCGGAATACCTTTTCCTCTTGTGTATGTGTAAGAATAATACTGAATTAGTTCAAATATTTTCTTATCATACTTAGATATGCATATATCGATCTAAGGCATCAAAAGAATTACCCACGCGTGCAAGGTGAGCAGGTTACTTACCTCCTAATTAAAACGCCTGCTTTGATATAAACCAGCAATGTACCCTGGGGTCAGAAATGGTGTATATCTCTTCTTTTCACACTACGTAGAGCTCTAACCTCGGTCCCGATTTTCTCCTCTTAGTGCCTATCACCTGTGTCCCAAAATCATCCAATAGCGGTCATCCGTTACTTGAGAGGGTATTTTCACTTTCACGCGAATGCCCGGAGAATATATTCCAATTTACACATATATAGATTTATATGTTAATTTCTCCACCTTTATAAAACTGGACTGGGGTTGAATAGGGTAGTTAAGAACGGGACACCAACTAGGAGGGAAAGACTGATGTTGATATACACAGAAGGGACAGAGGTTCTTACATTCACGTCTTCATTTAATATATAACGATTAGATTTACCAGCTACATCCTCGAGTTTACACACTTATGATGATGATGGTAATACTATGTTTGCAGCGCTACGGTCTAATAAAGACTCGTAACAAAATAGCAGCTTATCGAAAATCGTTGAAACCATTATCCAGATATATAAGATTGTTGAAAAGTGATGCTAATCAAAATATTTTTTTTTCTAATGTTCGTCGTAGTCGGTAATACGATAAGTTGTTTTATCATACCTCTACTTTTTTTTACTCTTCATTAAAATTAACTGGTTAAATAGACTACTTCCCTCCTTTTTTAACCTGGCTTTGCTATGCGCTAGTCCTGTACGTTAGTCTTGAGAACTAGCGCATCCCTGAGCTAACACACACCTGCATCTTCGGGTATTTCCGCTGAGCTAATCAGACGCGATGTGGGCGGAGCTTGTTTCCGAAGATGACGTTAGTTACTAGCGTAGTCAAGTTGGCGGGGCTTGCTACTGAACGCGCTGCCTACTTGCAGACGACCGGTCAGCTGAAATGGCACTGTCAAGATTTTCGGAGCTAGATGAAGTGATTCGAAGTCCCTACTTGAAGAAAACGATTCTGAAAACACTAGGAAAACAGAGAAGGCCTCCGTGACAGTTTGCATCGGTATAATAAAACGGTTTAAGTGTATAGGGTTGAGTGATATTGTAAGTTTCTGGTGTCCCTTGGCCATGCCTATTTCCCTCGGCTTCGCCTCAGGAGGGGGCCGCGGTGGCCGAGTTGTTAAGGTGTCCCAACACATTATCACTAGCCCTCCACCTCTGGGTTGCGAGATCGAAACCTACGTAGGGCAGTTGCCAGGTACTGACCGTAGGCCGGTGTTTTTTTCTCCGGGTTCACCGGGTTCTCCGGCTTCCCTCCGCCTTCAAACCTGGCTCGTCCTTAAATGACCATGACTGTTAATAGGACGTTAAACAAAATAAACCAAACTAAACCAAACTTCGCCTCGGGAAATATACATGGTCTAGGGACACCAGAAACTTGCTATATCCCTCATCCACATACTTTAACTGTATAATATAACATTCGAGATTCATATCTTTTAATTTTACTATCGGGTAGAAAATGAGATGACATAACCGTTAAAAGTTCATGCTGCAGTAGCAACAATTCCATTTTACAGTTTTATTCCTTAACTGATTATAGATTTATTATTTTCTATATACGGTAAAATGATATTTCATAACACTCAAGACTTATTTAAGTGCCAACAGTAAAATTAGAAAATATTTTTTCATCGATTTCATCTGCGAAACACAATTTTCCTTCCTTCCTACCTTCTATGTAACAATGGAGATGGCAATAAGGAAATGCTAGATTACATACACGCATGTACAATTCAGTTAGCGATATCCTATCAAATAAAGGTATAGATTTATAATCTTTATGTTTTGCAGGTGCAGGTATTTATATGTTATTTTTACTACAATAGGTGGGCATGATTCAGCTCCAAGGCATGAAATAATCATCATAACTGTTGTACACACAACTAATCCTCTGAATAGCTTTCTATTGAGGTAAAAACAGGTCACACAAACTCATGGTTGTTTTGTGGTATTTTTTTACTCTCGTTAGTTTTTTTTTCAAAGGTTACAAAAACACTCGTGTTTTGGTAACTTTTGAAAAATAACTTACTGCTCATTGTGTAACATCTATATTAGTGATGAACTACTTGCGGTATTCAATTACACTATATATGGTTTTAAAAAGTAATAAAAGCGCAAAAACTATTTAACTTCATCTACAAAATTTAATTCTATACTATTTATATGCGATTGTTTCATTTGTTTAAGATAATCCAAACAGTTGGGATTAGTCTTCACTCAAGTTCTAACAGCAAATTAAGAATTCAGAAGTCATTTCACGTACGGCCTACGCGACTTACTTGTCTCAAATTGCGCTAATCTCCGAGTAAGAAGATAGCGTCTGTTTTAGGTTCATCCCCAGTGTTAATGAATACCTAAATGATTCGATTCAATATCACGCGTAGCGGATCCTTACACCTATGACACTAAAATGTTCAAATCAAAGCTTGTAATTTATTGCTTAATTACAAAGAAAAAACAATAACCAATGTACAAATACATCAACTTAATAATTTAATTATGGATTCTTTTTCTGACAAATCACTACGTTCAAATATCCTTCCCGCGACCTCTTGTGTGACGTTCGTGACGTCACAGATAGCTGTTTCGCGCCTATCAGTCTAGGCGAAAATGCAGTCATGAGGGGATCTGGTCACTTTCGTAACCCAAATGTTCAGATATAAAACGAGGAAGACACAGCAACCTAGATAACGTCAATTCTCACAGCTTGATGCCGATTAATGATTAGCCAGTACTTAAGAAACCAGAGTCCCACACGTATACCAGCATATCTACTGGACATCTCATATCTGCTTGTCAACTACACACATGTGCAAATCTATAAGCAAAGATTCTGATGATTTTTTTTTAAAGTTCTCTGTCTCTCAATTAAACAAAGATTATCAACTTCCCCTGTCTGAATGTAATGGGTACAGATGGGCCCTCGTATCATCGTATGTTTACAAACCCTGTCTCTCATATCCTATGACAGTAAACTATGGAAGGCCGTTCATGTAAAAAAAAAAACTTTATAAATCTAACGCATCCATATTCCCCGCTTTCATGGGGAACGCGTTAAAATAATTATGAACGCGATAAAACAGTATTTAACGGCCTTTCATAGTAAATTAACACCAAGGGATAGCATATAACATTGATTATCAATGATGCCAGACTACTGCTTTACACCCATAATCGGTCAATTCAACCTCAGAACCTAAGGTTAGCTAGACTTTATACACCAACTCTATTCGGTGTAGGGTAAGTCAGTAAGTTGAACTCAAGGTCAAAGTGATGTAATTCCAAACTGTTGCTGATTCCTGGACATTTGAGCAACAAAGCTATGGCACCCTTGGCACACAAGTCATGTTCTCATTGGGTTGTTGGCCATGATTTGAGCACCATGTTCTTCAGCACTACGGAATATCTCGGCTATACCTCATTAAGGGAGGCAACTGTAAAGGTGACAGGCACCCCTTATCTGCAAACTTTTAAATACATACTGAAAACAATGAGAAAGTGTGTAGTAACAAAACCATCGTTTCACAAATTTGAAATAGTCAACGATGATTTGGTAGGAATAGAAAACATTTAAAATAACCGTATACTTAACAATCATATACGGAGATCAGTGTATGTTAATGTATTATGTATGATTACCACTAAAACATCTGTTTGATCATGACTCTACGAGAAGACAAACATAAACTCTATCTATCAAATTATCCCATTGATCACCCTATTCCAAACAAAACGGCACTAGGAATGTTTAAAGACGAATAAGGTAAGAAGAGTTTACAAGAATTTATTTGATTTACACCTAAAATTGATTAATCGCTTTGCTTACAATCATTGCTCTGATCAGTCAAAAATTATCAACTGATATCTAGGAGTATCAACAGAAGTACATGTGTACACGGATTACGTCATGACGTATCTAAAATGTCTGTTTATATGTAAAACCATTATATGATAGTTGACCTCCATCAGAAGTGACAGACATGACTTACATGTGTACACTATCAGAAAAGCCGGTCTTTGTAGTTTTGACGACAAACACTACGTAAAACAAAATTGTGTAACGTTGGCACATCATCATTATTGAACCGATGATTGTAGAATAAAAAAAAAAGTAATGTACTGGTAACAGTGTTGATTATGATTTTAATACAAAAACAATGTGCATGTACATATTTGCCGTAATGTCGAAATACAAGCTTATTAATTAAATGTTGTACATCTTAGCTTATAGCTATTGTTGCCAATTGAAAAGTCGAAATGCTAGCTTTATCGTAAGAGCTACTCCCGTTACACTTATGTCGGTCAATACATACCCCAAATAGAAAGACACATACGTTTGTATATATTAAAAATGCTTTATCCGATATTGTTCATGGTTACATTTCAAATGATACATATGCATGGTCTTCAATGTAGGTATCTACAAAACATCCCCTTTACAAATGCATGCATAAGAAGTCTAAGATTGTCCCTTTGGAGTAAATGTCCTCTTCTATCTAGTATACACTTAGTTTTATATAATTTTCTTTAATTTCATCTATATGACTATATATCAATGAACATGTGATGACAATTGTTTTTAAAGGTTTCATTTTTTTTAGATAAATCAGAATTATTCTAAAAATTAAATGATCAATTTTAAGATTTACATATCGTATAGATAGAACTAACCATTTACTGCTTGCTGTATGGATAGTGACGCTGCGCCTGATAGTGCGGTGACAGTCGTCTGTTGAGATTTATTTGAGGATAACAAGCCTTCGATGATGGTATGGTACCGTACTGGACCCCTCCACTGGTGGCATTTGCAAAGATGTCTATAGTAAAGGCCTAGGTAACAATGGAGTAGGTATCGGCGTTAGCTGTAGATTCAGGCAAAGCTGCAGCTGCAGATTCTGATAATGTTCTGGAGTTGGTAGTAGTCGGCTCGGGTACATGCTGAAGACGAGATGACGAATAAAATAAATTAAAAAGTAATAAAGATTTATTTGATAAATTAAATAAAACCGCGAAAGTGATTCTAAGTTACCTCGTATAGATGGTGAAGTTGTCAATCTAATGCATCTTTAACGAGACATAATTCCTCATAGTCTTCATAATGCAGAGATAAACTCGTCCTTTTCCAGTTCATATGGATTCACTTCTCACCGTTTCCCGTGGTGAATTTCGTTACATCAACCTATAACAATTTTGTTTGAATCGTTTAATCTAAAGACAAAGTGTTCAAGTAGACAATAGCAAAAGTGTGTAATACTATGGACAAAATTAAGAATGCTTGAATACAATTATAAGTATAGTTTATGTTGATTTTTTTCAGGTATTGTTAATATTGATATTTTTCACCTCAATGTAACATCAGTGAAAAGATGAAATATCATATCAAACATATTTCTATCACATTGATTTTTATATTTTCAAAACCTAATGATGTAATTTTTTTCTAACTTTAGAATCAATATTCCAATTCATCTTTAACATTCGTATCAGTACATGCTTTATCTGAGTAACAATTGACGTAAACGGGTTTTGACATTAGAAATTTGATAAATATTTTTCCTTACACCATTAACATAAAGGCATTTCAGCTATTATGTTATGATTAAGGCTTGCCGAATCATTTTCACACTTTAAATGATTGCCTTTATCTGTCCATAACATTTTCAAGGTATTTATAAAACATAACATTTGGTTAAAATATTTTCTTCTATCTCAAAGCTTTTTCTGACATAGTTTAACATCTAGAAGTCTACCTACTTATTTTATTTTCATAAACTGCTGATAAAAATATGCTTACAACTTCTATTTTCAAAAATCTACCTGTAGTATTCCTATTAGTTTTCTTTGAATCGACATCAATATAATCTGATTTTTTTTAACTTGATATTTCCCCCTCCATCAGTATTTACCTAAATTTATTTCAATTGTGATGTTATGGTTCAGACATGTTGAATCATTTTCACAGGTTGAGTTCTTGTATTAATACGTCCATAACATTAAAAGGTATATATTTAAAATATACATGTAATATTCAGATTTTGTTTTCTTTTACAACAATATATAACGTTCTATTAACAAGCAGGGTCATTCAATGACGTGCCAGGTTTTGGTTGTGTAGGAAAGCTGGAGTTACCGGAGAAAAACCACCGACCTACGGTCAGTAAAAGGCAACTGCCTCACGTGGGTTTCGGTCTCGCGACCCAGAGGTTACGGGCTAGTGATAAAGTGTTAACCACTCTGCCATGGCGACCCCTGACAAAGGTTATAATAGATAGTTGTAGATAGTTTGTAGAAGTCTACCTCATGTTTAAATCTTAACTTTCAACATTGGATATATTATAGTCTGATTCATTTTCTGAAGAAAAGCTGAAAAAAATATGTGAAAATAGTTCTTGTCTTACTTTTCATAATATATTTGAAAATAAAATAGCTTATATCTAAACTGTGAATACTACTGACCTAAATAACATTATTAAATGTATGTAAAATAAAAGTTGCTTGACTAGTTTGATATATCAGATATGAAATCTCTGTACTGTGATGGTACAAAGAGTATCCATGCGTCCGCAATAGAGACGCACCCACTCCTTTGTAGTTGTACCCAAGTCTGTTAGTATGATATCATTTTGTACTTTATTTTTCTATGTTTAACTTTTTAGGAAATAATGGAACAGAATTATAATTATTTGTAAACTTAGTTGATTATTAAATTTGCTAGTTCTAAAATTTTAACTCTGTGTCCATTTTTATTATCGCTTTCAGCTATGTTGATGCTTAATTGGAATAGGTGAAGCATGAGGCCATCTCATTTCGATTTTCTGGTCGACTTTAAATTAATGTACTTTATAGAAGAGTTCCCTGCTGATAAAACCATTTAAATGTCTTTACTTGGATACCCTCGTGTTATTTATGCTGGTTGTTGAAATACAAATCAAATGGTCGACCTAGACGAACAAACCTTTCTCTGGATGAGTGAAAACAAGGCTACAGCCTGCCTTTCGTTTGAAACAATTTAAGGTTGTAAAATAAAAACTGAATGAAACATATTTGTAATAATACATATACGTCATACACAGTATCTAAATGATGGAATCTAAATTCTTAATTCCCTTGTAGAAGTATCACTTCATGTCGCTCATAAGGAGTGTCTATGCATGTTGTGTTAAATATCTATATTTGCATTTTAAGTGTTGAAAACAACAAACATTTGATTATGAAAACACTATGAATACAGTGCGAAAAACATCGCGATCGTGTCACAAGGGTTTTCCACACGATGTATCATTTGAAAAATAATAATTAAAAAAAAATAGTCCCCCGTTTCATTTCTGTAAATTCTGTTTTCTTTGCCATCTCTCCACATAACATAAATATATAATTTAACACGATTTATTGTATTTGATGTGTTTTTGTTTTGAATAAAAAGCAAAAAAGAATCGACTGGAAACTGCGGAAGGACACGGTAAGCGATAACATGGTGCATTAGCGGGATCACTGGCTGTTCCATTAATTTTGCATCTTTTTGTATAAAGCTATCAAAAGTTGAAAATTTGAAACAGACTATGTTCTTTATGTTTTTATTCCAAATTATCCTAATGTAAATATATGAATTAATTAACGCGCACTTCGGAAGATAGGTAGATAGCAACTCTTATTCATTGCCGAAATGATTTTTTAAATGCATTAAATTCATATACTAATTAAAATTATTTCTAAAATATAATTTAGTTGATCAAATCAAGACCGGCTTATTAATTGTGTGGCTAATTTGGTATGCATTTATGAAATTCCTTTTTCTAGTATGCACATGAATTATACGACTACATGCAGAATTTCTCTTCATTGCTTTGTGCAGTGTACCAAGTTACCTCCCATAATCTTGGAGTTGTCCTCCGTTGCACGGTATACCCGGTAGACATATTTGGAAAAGCTGCAGAGAAAGGCAAATCCCCATCCTCCCTCCCCATTTTCACACCTTTTCTGCTTTGGGCTATTCTGTTTTTTATTGCAGGCACCTTCTCCAATTCGTCAAGACCTCGACCACGACATACATAGGTGATTGCGGTATTTTTCTGGTAGACAACAGATTCTGCTTTTTTGGAAAGTCTATATCATTTTACATCACATTATAGTATCAGCTTTTGAGTCTGGAGGAATATCCTGTTCCCAGTTTCCCCCAACTCTTTAGTTGTCCCGTGGTTGAAGTTTTAGGCCATCATTCGCCATTTACATATAAGTTTAGGAACAAAAAACATTAGTAGTAAAGAAATTGTTATCTTTGTTCTTTGTTCATAGTGTCTTCTATCTGATAAATACACTTTTCCACGTTAATTTATCACTGATAGTCATAGCCATTAATCACTGAAAGTGCTACCTTTCCACCATATCTACATTTGCTTGGAACAGTTTCACGGTGGATTTCAAATACATTTTGTTCAGCAGAGAGTGAACAATCTTTCTAACAATATCGTTTTATGTTTATTAAAAGAAAAGAAAATGTTCTAAAACTAACTTTAATTTTATTTCTCAAGACTTAATTGTACACTTGTCCGGATTTGTTGTGTACCGGCATTTATTCTATCCCCCTGCTTTTTTCATGTCAATTTGACCTGATTTTTTTCAAATGAAATTGACCTAAATTTGACATGAAGATATTTTGCCTGTGTATACATTTGGTCTACTGTGACATCTGATCTAGGTCATGGTCCTTTCACATCCCTCCACACATTCCTTACATTCCCTCCACACATTCCTTACATTCACTACCACATTCCTTACATTCACTCCACAATATTGCATCATGTGGCCTAGGTCAATGCCCTTCCACACCCCTCCACACAAAATGAGAAGGTGACACTGGTATTTCACCCCTACTCGTGTGGATGAATGTTACCAGCTACCTACTGTAGAACCAGGGATTTCATTGAAGACTCTGATCAATCTGGACTACCATGGATAACACAAAATACTATTGTTTATTCATGGATATAGAATACACTTACCTTATGTTGGATAGGTAGACAATAAAACATCATCTGGCCTGCTTTGTAAAGACGACACTTTCTTCAAATGATCAGCAACATTAGCAGGAGTATCTTTGTTGAAAGTTCGGCCTTGGTAACGCTTGAATATAAGATTATGTCATATGTAACTAAAATACTTTAAGTTTACCTTTATATCATTAAGTTTTACAGTCAACCTTTGTTAAATACTTTTTATAACAAGTTAATTGATGGATGACATCAATGCCTCTTTTGGGCATATGTGTTCTCAATAGAGGTGAGCATCCTAATATTCGTTTACGATTGATTTAGGGTAAAAAATTAGTTATGCTTTGTAGGGAAAATAAAATGACTTACTATTTTTGAATAAATATATATTCAGGAACTTAAGATATTATCCGAACCGGTAACAGATGCCTTGCAAAATCATTCAATTTCACCTGTATAGGTGTTAATGATGGCCGATATTAATCTACATAGGAGCGGAGGAAGATCTGGACATACCTTTCTCATCTTCTTATCTCATTTTTTCAGGAAATTTTAACATACCATGCAGTTTTTGGTGCCATTTCAACACATATGGTTGGTAGAATGGTAAACTGTCTTTGGAAAAAAATCGTTATTTACTGACCTAAAACTATTTGTGATTTTGGTGTCATGTTAGAAATCGTAAATAAGTAAGGAAATTCTCGAAATTTAAAATGTATTTTGTTACACTTGAACATTTTAGCAAACGGCAAGACTCTTATATAGGATCTTTGTAAATTATACTTTATACATATCGTCAATCAGTGCCCTTAATTATTCAATGCTATTTTCACTATGGTCTGCCATTAACAAAATCAATATAAATTACATTGTAAAGTTTTAGAATATTATGCCAATAATTTGTGCTGCCATTTAATAGTATGCCTATATGCAAAAATCTCTGTCGATCATATTTACCTTTTCACAAGCTACTTTGCATTCTGGTATGTTCTCCACTAAACTCCGTTTTACCTAGGAACACCTTTTCCACTGGAGTATGCGGAAGCATATAATTGAATTCAGGTCAAAATGTTAAAAGTCATATCAAAGCATACAAACACCGATCTGAGGCATCAAAAGAGTTAGCCACGCGTGCAGGGTGAGCGGGTCAAATACCTCCTGATACAATCGCCTGATTAAACATAACCCATCAATGTGTCATGGCTTCAGTAATGACTTTTATCCCATCTTCAACTCTAACCCCATTTTCAGCTCTAAGTGTCTGTGTACTAATATTTAAAACTAACTATGTCATATAGTGTAATAGAATTCATAATAAACATTTTTTAATGTGGCAACATCTCAGTTTTTGCAAGCTTTGTCGTCATTACATGATAAACAATCTTGACTGTATATATATTTTAACAAGTTGAATAATCAATGAAATGAATTGTCAGATACCATCATTGGATAAGTTTCAATTAAAATTCAACTTGTTAAAATTGATATTTCGATTTTGGTTTTTCGGCACTCGTAATATTTGGTATGTACAGTCTTAATAAATTTAATATGATTTTGTTATCATGGACGTTGCCAATTTGGTTCTCTACATGATACTTCTTTTCCCAAATTTACATTTTAAGTAATTCGTATCCTGCAGACAGAAAAGTGTTGTGGTTAACTGATTAACAAGATGGACATACTTAAACGAAAACGCTATCAACGAACAAACTATTCAAATTATTTCGGCAAAAACAGAATAAGAACAGAAGACTGTGAATAAGTATGTTGTGTGTATAATGGCTACAAGACTGTAGAAAAGTTTATTGTGGTTCTTCAAACAATAATTATAATATAAACCTAGTCGTTAAATGATAACACCAACTTAATGATGTTTATGATCCGATTTTTTATGTATTGTAAAGTAACAGTTTGTAACAGGTTGTCTTAATCATATCGAAAAACAAAATCTTTAAAAAAAAAACAATCTTAATTGGTAATCACAAAAAATTATATCAATCACTAAATCGTTAATGGTTCCATTATCCGTACTTTCCCATACGCTCTGTATGCAATATTCTGTTCATTTCCCGGGCCATCTCTACTCGACAGACATGTCACGTGACCTCATCAACTTAACATCATTTTACGTTCCGCCCTGTGAGTGTCGATTGGAGTCGTCACCACATTTTCTAGTTGGTCAAGTTCAACTGCATGAACGCATGTTCTTTTATTATGTATAATGTGTTTGCTGTAAACACGTTGGCGGGGAGATCTAGCAAACGTTTCTGTAAA
Organism: Pecten maximus; assembly: GCF_902652985.1. Taxonomy (NCBI): domain Eukaryota; kingdom Metazoa; phylum Mollusca; class Bivalvia; order Pectinida; family Pectinidae; genus Pecten; species Pecten maximus. Next base: position 24,782,067 of record NC_047018.1, read on the forward strand.
ATTAAACGTCACGAAAGACCTTCAGTTAAATATTCCACTCGATCTGACGAAACTATGTCCAGTGCCATGTAGTAGAAAATATGTGCGCTGATATAACACTAAGGTTGCAGGTATTTTAGAGAAAGGTACACATATGTATGTTCTCTACTCTCTGAAATATGGGAACTTACTACTTGTTTTTTATCAGAGTAAATTATATGATTTGAGCTTAGGTTAGGTCGCATCACAGTTAATGTTTTCCTATATTATATAAGTACCATAAAATCGACACTATTTTTTTCTTTGATTTTATTTCCCTGTTTACAGTGGTTTACGTGCCAAATAAGCGTTTTCATTTCGTTCTAATTATAATGATATTATTTGACAACATCAAGAGCGAAATAGAATACTATATCTGAAGAGATAACATACCCCAAACGCGAGCAATCCCACAAATAAAGGAAACTATGATTTCCAATCAGGTACTTGTTACCTGCAACGTGTGTGACGACATAAGAGGGATTCCGAAATGTAAGAGTTGATATGTACAATATTTGACAGGATAGAAGTTTAAAGTCCTAAATATCGCATTGCAGTGTGTTATAGACAGTTTTGTTACAATTGTGACAAAATAGCACAATTTTGCTTTTTGTGCAGTCCTGTCCTTGAACTATATTGCTTTGGCGGACCAACCAGCATATTGAGCCACAGTCTCAACACCATTAGGATATTAGAAAACAACGATCCGTGCCAAGATTTTTTCTGTGATAATCCTATATTCTACCACAATAGGTAGGTGTTGTGTTACTCCCACAGCATGAAGTAATCATTAAAACTGTTGAATGATAAGCAGGTTACACCACACGTAAAATAACTCTTAATGCGTTTTGATTGATTATCACTTGAAACCTGCTTCACGAGGTTCCGGAAATAATAACGCACAAAAAGTTGTTTTAGTAATATTTTTGAAAACAGTAAAAATATTTCTATCAATATACATTGTATTGCTTTGAAAATATCATTTGCCATGATTTGTAATAAATTGTTATATTTCCACATATTTACAAATTACAGTTTTGCATATTGATTAGCAACTTTTCACTTTAGGTCATATCTTTACAACACAACTGATATTGTGACAAGTAAACACACTGTCACAAAACATGTCAATTTATCCTAAAAATAGCTTTTCTACAAGACGTATTGTGGTAGAAACATGTCACACAAGCTCGTAGTTGTTGTATATGGTTTTTCGTTCTTTCACGTTTGCTATTTTTGAAGAGATGTAACTTTTGAAATATAACTTATTCGAGTGAGAGAAATTCCATATACATGTACAACGACCTCTCGACCTCTCGTTGGATACCCTCTATTTACTATATACATACGTTATACATACATTTATAAACACTAACGTAATGTATGTCTGGTTATATCAGGTCAATGTATTTGTTGTAATAAATAATACAATATATTATATATTGTTATTTTAGAAGAGAAGACATAGAGAATATCTAACAGTGTCTTCAGTAATGACTAATATTCTGATATTTTTCAATTATGAAAAATATCACAATATTAGCCACACTCGTGAAATATATTTGGTATTTGTGAAGACACTGTTAGACATTATGTCTATTAAATTTTATAGCAAAATGTACCAAGGCAGCTGTATCTATCCCAGAATTCATTGCAGTCCCCTATCAACGGATCACAGATGTACACCAAATCGTGATGTTATGTATTCTATCTTGCATTATGACGTCACATAACATGACGAAGAGTTATATTGAAATTTTAATGTTCTCCTTCGTCGTTTGTAAGCAGTGTTCTGATTGGTTCAATCAGAAAAACAGTGATAATTTTCTCTAGTGAAAAATATCAGAAAAAGTGATATCTTTCACTAGTGAAACATATCACTATATCAGAATAAATACTTTTCGATATTTCACTAGTAGAAATGTAATGAAAACTTATCTGCAAAGATTATCTCCAGATTATTCTGTACTTGTATATATTTTGGCCAGAAATTAAATTCAACAGTAATTATAGAATACATCAGGAGGGTAAATTTCCGTGATGTTCATTACTTTTATTTTGTGTTGAAGTATTATCAATACAATGGAAGGTAATTAGCGGGTTGTTAATTAGTGTTCCGAGAACAAGTACTAATGGTACGGTAACAACGCTGTAATGATATGTCAAAGAAGTCTGGGAAATAGAGGGAAACTCTCCATGTATTCAGTCGGTATTTGATACAAGGAATTGATCTTAATGGATAATAACTCCGGTTACTAATCAAATTGATGTGATACTGTTGTGATACTTTTGTGAGAATTGTTTCACAATACGTGACACTTCACTCAATAAAATCGTTTGATGTTTTCTATACATCCTCCACTAATTGATATATTTAAATATTTTAAGGCTAATTTATCGTTAAAGGATTCTGTTAATGCTCTCCTATATCGATAATCTGTCAAGCGATGAATACGACGACAATAGCAATGCTACTTTAAACTGGACATAAAGATACTTAAAATAAGGTTAACTCTTTACACCTTTTGTTTGACGATCTTTAAACGGCGATATTAACAGTACATTATAGACAAGAACGGCTGTTATTTTTTGTCTCGGTTTCGCTATGCGTGATCTATGATAGACATGAAACGTGTGAGCGAGTTAATCGCATTGTTATAAGATGACACAACTGAGAACGTTTTGTCTGTAATTATATTTATACAAACATGCTGTTGTAGTTTATCACAATCTATTTACGTACAATATGTCATAAAAAAACCGTATCAGTAACAGTAACAGACTATTGGAGGGCTGTTAAAGTGTAGAGTACATGTTTGTAACTCCAACACACTATTTTTGTTTTCGATTATTAGCGGTGTAGTATCTGTTTACTGTATTTCCCTTTAGAATTCCCTTATTTTCCTTCTGCATACTTTCACGTTTCAGCCTTAGCATCACTGATGACTTCTTAAAGGATTACTGTATGTTGCATATAGATTAGCATCTTGTACAGTGAACTGATATTGTGAAAAGAAAACACGCTGTCACAAAACATGTCCAAACATGGCCAAATGAAATACATGACCTGTAGTCATATCGTTACATACTCTTTAGTATGTCTCTTACATAACTCAGTGATGCTATGGCTGAAACGTGAAAGCATGCAGAAGGAAACTAAGGGAAATCTAAACATGGCAAATAAATACATTACCTGTAACCGTATAGTAACATACTCTTTAGTATATCTCGCACATTACTACTGTACGAATTAGAGCAGATTAAAACTTGCAGAGCTAGAGTTAACAACTTCCATAACATTTTCCACAGAATTCCTGTGTTGCATCTCATCAATAAATCTGCATCAACGGTATGATGATAATTGATATAATGAATGAACATTTTCTAAAATAAATTGGAGTTCTCGCCCTTTACTTGTCATTGTGAATACCATTGTAAAAAAAATATTACGCCTCAATATAAATTCTAATTGTAATAATTTGAAAAAAAACTTGCGTAGGCTAAGCCTGATGTCCAATCCATTTGCCGTATTGAAAGTCAATGAAATTTTCTTGAAATTGAATGTCATTCTATTATTAGATTGTGTTAGCAGTTAAGTTCAGTATATGTATTTAGCTATAAGTAGAGAGTATCAGCAGATGAGTCTTGCAAGTGATGCCTAAATTTAGTTTAACATAGTTTTGCGGTCTATTTGTAAAGGCTTTTACCATAGAGTAGACAATTGGAGATTTTAGAGGGGCTCGGAACAGGAGTTGACAGGGACATGGTGTTTTTCATTGATATAGAAACTTAATTAAGGATTAAAGTGTGGTCGTCAGATAGAGATTTTTTTAAGTCGTGTAGTTTACCTTAGTTTATCTTCGTAGTTAAATATATAACTTTTTATTATGCAGTTACCTCAATCGACCAGTAAAGATTATGATGATTTATTTCAGTTACATTTAAAAGGAAATAGCATGTTTTCGATTTACAAATTCAGAGTATACTTTCTTTTATACATCTCGTACTAGTTTATACGGTATATAAAATCACATCTTCATTGGCATGCACTTTAGATAGAACAAGATAGAATTGTATATTCATGTATATGTTTTATTTGCATTTAATATCTGAGTCAGGATTGAGCAGAGTTGGAAAACCTAACAACAGCACTTTCTCTTGGAGTAATTTTCGTTATCATAATTGCCCTGCTACAGTATAAATATATAGTAATAAATAGAAATATGAATATATTGACACATTTTGATGAAAGGTAAGATTCCTTAAGGTATGATTCAAGCTGACAATACGACATTGTTCAGATTTAGATACATGGATAAAGTCATAGGAGTCTAAATTAAATAATGAGAGCAAACATGATCATGTTCAGTCGTAGTCAAATTCAAGGTTGACTCCCATGTCGATCATCTTTTCTTTACATACACAATCAAAGTTTTCATTCTGTGACACAGTGAACACATTCTTCTAATCACCAATGATGCCTAAATAAATAAAAAAAATAATACATTCACGTAAAACTGCAGTTTTATGCATTAAATATATGTTTGAAAGTTTGTGTTTAAAGATTTCAAAGAATAACTGTCGAAAATTCATTACACAAAGTGCATACAAAGAAAATTGTTAACATTTGAAGGTTTGTAATCATCATTTTTCTTATTCGTGATACCTTAAAAATGAAAATAAAATAGCATTATCAAAAGCAGGTATTTAACCTTTTCGATAAATTGGCAGCCTTCCGTTATCTCCGTGATGTTTGTTCATTTCGTTCTCGCCCAAACTTGTTGCGTGTTCTTTCTTTAGATTTTTAAATGTTACAGCACGTTCCACACTCCTTAGGAACGCTTCGTCGCAATCAACATCCAGAAACTCCGCTATTCGTATGATATTTTGGTAAAGGTTCTGAAAGAGCATATATACCGAATACATATGTATATCTGCAAATTATCAATTAGATGAACACATTTTAAAAAAAATCTTATAAATAGTAAGGCCACGAGTGAGTGGAAAGGACACTTACACAGAATTTAACAGATGTCAGCGTTGTGTTTAGGATTTTTTTTATCGAATCCACGTTTAACAATTCATTTAAGTTGTTATCACTTAGAATTGATGTGGCAGTTAAACTGAATTATATTGATAACTACAATTTGGATCAAAGCAACGAAGTAGTAAAACATGAGAAGAATTATTCCGAAAATAAGAAGTAAAGCCGTCATTGAGATATATCCAATAATATATATTCAACCTGCATTTCAATATTGTAATCAACAATATAGATGCGTACCTTTTTCAAATCTTCAAATCGGAGCGGCAGAATCTTCATATCCGGATTTTCTAGCATTGCATCGCTCCATTCCCTGGTATGAGTAAACCACGAACCTCAAGATGCTGTAGCTTTATTAGATAGAAATACAAAAATGAATTTACTTTAAAAAAAACTGAATTATATCAAGGTAAGTTAAATGAACTGAATATTAAAACTGCAATTAATATTTACTGACAATGAGGTTAAGTTGATATCTATTGTAATACCCTATACTTATAATGAGAATATTCATTATGTGTATTATTTCTGTGAATCAATTTAGATTTTTTTTTTCTCTTAATGCATTGCATCCATTTCCAGCTAAACCAAAACCAATAAAAGATAATATTACTTTCTTCTGATAAAAAGACGTTTTGGTAACCGTCAAAGTTGCCAATGTAACTGCTGTTTTGAAGTCCACACATGAATTTGTAGAATGAGCAAGAAACATCCTTTGGGTTCCGCACCACGTAAATTAGTTTCATTTGCCCTTCTTTTGCCGCCTTAGGAATAAATGGGTAAGTTAGATGTGTATGGAACATTCTTGGAGACTCCATTACGACTAGAACTTTGACATCCTGAAATTCGATCATGACTGGTGTGCCTGAGTATCGAAGTGTTTTTGTCTGTATCATTCTGGCCATGTTGAATACCCAGTGTGTACCTTATAAACATCAAAAATTATTACAAATGAAAACATGTAATGATCAATAAATGTCCTTGCAATAATTTGAAGATGTCAGTGAAGGTAGAAAAAATGCTGAAAACAGGACTACCAGATACTTCGGTCAGTATTATTTATATACGTCAATGTGATACAAAGAAGCACATGGCCAGTGTCTTAATATATACTTGATTTGGCGAAGGCTAAGAAAGAAAAAAGGCGGTGAGCCTTCCGCTTTTGTCCCGAGACACTGACAATGTATACTGTTTATCCTTTAAATTTCATCGAAAATATACCTATTTTATTCAGAAATATAAATGTTCTAGTCATATTGTCTGAACCATCGTCTTTGGGTACATGGAAATGTGCGATCAGCTGTCAAAGTCAAACTGGATTAGGAAACGCACGCTTTGAATCATTCTGCGATAAACTAGAGTTAACAACATTTTCAGCTAAAACTATGGTTTCTTTATCGTATCAAAATAAACGTTTGTCTAATTTAGTGTAATGTATAATTGTTAATTTACAACATGTGTGTGATGTGGGTTTGTTTACGTTACACGGGGACCAAAGGTCAAAGTGCAGGTAACCCAGAAAGATTGCCGTCGAGTTTACATGCTAAAATAGAGCTATTTCCGTCACTGCGGAATACAGAAAAAATATATGTGGTATGTGTATGCCGACAATGGCAGTATCAGGATAAAGCTTACTTTTTGAAGATCCATTTCAAAAAGGCGATGTGACTGGGACGTCATTCTAGTATAACCCCCACTTTTTAAATAAAATTTAAGATAGAATTTTCCATTGAGAAAAAAGCTAACAATACCGGATTTTGAGAGATACAGGTTGGTAAAAACCAAGGTAGGGGTTTATTGTCGACATCATGCCTGGTTCCGGTGTCACCACCCTCATTTTGAGTATGTGACTTAACAAGGATTTGACCTAGATTTCCACAGTATCGACAATGAAGAAGAAGGTACCTACTTTTCCGGACACCTAGTTGTACTCTCATTGTACTTTCTGATTAAACGCAATGAATAAGAAATTGTTTTGGTTTGCATGTCGGTATCCTTTGTTGTTTTATTGTGTTGTTACATTTACCCAAGGTCTCGTGCAATAAATTCATTTCAATTAATAAACGTTCAGCTTCAACCTTGTATGCCCTAATACATGTCATACTGATACCTGCAAGTAAGTAATCGAAATTCTGATAACTTGATATTAATTTACCTTTTTCTTTCTCACCTATGGTGTTTACATTGGGGTTCATTGCGAATTTCAATACCACAGTCATCCTTATCAACATACACCTCCTAAAATCCTCATCTAGTATGAAGATCGTGATATATAAAGTCAGCCGTGGCATGTAGGTTCTATAGATTTTTTTTATTGTAGTTGAATGCATATTTTAGCTTTTTGAATTTCTTAATTTCATGCTCTTAAAATCTTACCTGATTTAGGAAATGTACATAGCAGGACATCATCAGGCCAACACGGTAAAGACGCTACCTTCTTCAACTGGTCACCGACATTACCAGGGGTGTCTTTGTTGAAGGTTCGACCCTGGTAACGCTTGAATATAACTGTATTTCCGTGGTCATCAGTCTTGTTTACAAGTTCCATGTCAGCTTGTAAATGAGTTAATCACCAACTATCGTTGTACAAGCTAATTAATTGAAAAGAATATATTCGGTACACTCATATATGGACCGTTAATTAAAAAAAACACCTTAAAGTCACTATGATTAATAAAAAGCATTCACACGTGACCAGAGACACGAGAGTACAAAGTACAAATGCACAAGCTGGACATCCTTCCGGACAAATATCATCATCAGTTGTTCATGCTAGTGGTATCATAGCTCAGATTCAGGCTTTATGAGCATCTGAATCAATTTGCAAAAACAAAGGCAACGACAATGAGCCGGAAAGTGTCCAACGACCTGCATGTAAGAATGATATTATTATGTAAATGTCACCACTCTACTAAATTACTACCATGAAACCCCCGGAAAAAATCACTGCTTAATATAAAGTATGTCTAGCAGCATATAGAATTATGGAAACTATTTACTTTGTCAAAACACATTTAGTTCACAAAAATGATATTGCACTACAAATCTGTTGAAATCATATTTTGTTTTACCAGCAATAGCTAGGTCAGCAAATATTTTTTAGAAACAGACCTGCTGAACTTTGCTTATGTACATGTACAATATATATCCGGAAGGTTTTATGTTCGACACCATGGTCTCAATGGGAAATCTTCTATTTTCAATTTGATGTCACGCCCGTCCGATAATTGCTGATATGCCTGGTTGTTCTCTTGTCACCGCCCTAGTTGTTATTTTGATAATTAGATTTAACCATGAGTCGACTGCCCTTCAGGAAAACCTGGTTTAATCATCCTTGTACTTTTTAAGGGTCTCCATACACATTTAAATTTTGTTTATACGGTGCCCTCGTTTTATCAATTATTCCAGTTTCTGTGTTTGTTTGTTTGTTTGTTTGTTTGTGTTGCAGACGACACAGTGAATTACAAGGCAGAATCAGCAATGTTTTTCATTTTCTAGATGTTCCCATGATAAAGTGGTTTGGCGCCATTTTAATAACTAGAAATATGTTGGAACAATATAAATGCCCATGTTCTCCGCTTTATTTCGACTTTAACAAACGAACACTGAACATGTATCCAAAAGGCAGAGAGCAATTGTCCGCGAAGGCAAGTGGTCCTACTAAATAAAACCTATCAGAAAACTGCAATAAATGTACAAACGCAGGAATACTGTGAGGATGAAATAGCTTTTTCATTATCACTTTTCGGCCTCAACAAATACATTAGCCACTTTCTATAATTTTGAAACTATATTAAAATTTTCAAATGTTATAATTATAATTAAATTTCAAAATAAAGTTTTTAGCTAAATGTATATCTTTTAGAAACCTCGCTAAACTTGTATTACAACAGCGGACGGAAGGACTGTCAAAAGGACGAACGGAATAGGGGTAAAATAGTGTTCCCGAACAAACGGAAAATGCTGTATGGTCATGAAGGAATTTCTAGCTCGCTGTTCGGCTTGAATATATATAAACATGATAAAAGAGGATACTAAAACAAAATTATTTCATAAAATTTTGATTTTTCTAAATGTTTACCTTGGTAGATAGTATAAGGGATTAGATTGTGGCCTGAAGTCATTTGTTCACAACATTTGATAGAATCGCACATGTAGCTCGCATATTGATCTTATGTTGCAAAACAGTCGTGTTGGAACACCCCGTTCACGACGGACGAAGAAAAATACAATTGTTATAACAAAGTTTTGGTTTTAAGAGTGTATAGGAGTTCCCTTAGCATAACGACACCAATCCAGTCTAAAGATGACCCCCGTAAAGTGCCTAAAGTGATCTGTTCAATCCCTTATGACTTCGAGTTATCCATTTTGATAAGGTCATTTTAAAATAGGATTCGTGTGCCATAAGGTGATGATCGCCTTTATTCGTAAATATTTCCCACTATTCCCTTACATGTGAATTCTAGTAACACCTTTGGGTACTAATATAACTTTACCTTTGCCTTAAGTCTTGAGGAAGCTACATGCCTCAGACTGTTCAGTAAATTGGACGCGTGCATGTGAAACGTCAACAGAGGTCAAGCGCTTTGATGATCTCATTGTGACTTGACTGATATTTTATGTATGGATTGAAATTTTAAAATGCCGACTAAGAACTAAACTTAATTGAAAACATTGAAAGCAATGGCATTGATTACGATTTGAAGAACGCACATACACCATTCTTTCTAATACTACTCATGTTGTATATATTGATATATATATATTGATATATATCAATATATTGCAAATCCGCAATTACTCATATTTTCTTAATTTATTTTGTAGTTTATAAAACATAACTGACACATGTTTCAGTCACACCATTTTGGGGCTCACAATGAATTGCGGGTTCCCATTAGAATTAATGATACTAACACAACAAAAGAAATCGGTTTTTGAATAAAATAATGGCAATAGCAGGTGAATATGAATAATTATGTGATCGCTTGATTTACTTACTTGATTAGTTACAGGTTTGACGCCTATATGGCTCCATTTGGTGCTAGTTTTGCCTCACAGAATATATCACTTGATCAATTTATCCAAAATTTAAATATTTATTAAATAAGGCGTGTCCTAGTTTGGTTCTCCGTAATGGTACAAATATACACTCATTGACGGGTACTACTCAGTAAAAACCATGGAAAACTAAACTGTCATCTTGTATAAGGAACCACTTGACTTCACTCTATTATTTTGTGAAATATGAAGACAAATACTTCATTTAAAAAGTAATTTGTAAAGTAATATATAAAGATAAGTATTTTTGTTAGTAATTGTAGATCACTGGATTGCGTGGTTACAGAGGAAGTTCGAGTCATTTTCAAGAATTTAAGTAATTATGAAAAAACAAATGACCATTGCTTCTATATATCATTCAATTGCCAATCATATATATATGTGTGTGTGTACCTTTTGCAAGTAGTTTCCAAATCCCTTCTTTTCTCGGAAAAAAATCCTCCTGCCTTGGAACACCTTTCCTCTGATGTCTGAGCAGGTAAATCGTTATTCCATAGTAATTTTCAAACGTTTTTCAGTTTGCAATTATAAGTTCTCGACTGTCAGCTTGACGTACATCAAAAAGAAACGTGGATATATTTAATTAATTAACGCGCGCTATATTTGTAATTCAATTGTGATCAGTGATAATTAAGTATAAGTATTAAGTATATTCGAATTCAAATACCTTTATAATCAATAAGAGCTAGGTTGGCAGTTAGATGCTAAGTCAAGCATGATTCATAATAATCATTTAAACAAGACACCTTCAATGTACACACTTTTTAATTAAAATAACTAAATATTTTCCCATTTCAGTTGAAGAAATGATGTTACAGCTTTAAACAATTAAGGGGGTCACATTCTGAAACATTCTGCTGTTGCGCTATCAGAACGAGCGACGCAACTGCAACGGCAGATCTCCGGTATGTCTTCGTTGATGTCGTTAGAACATCGCGTTCCAATTTTTAAGGAAAACTTTGTCGTGGTCAGCCTCCAAAAAGTTTTCTATTTTCAATAAATTATCATACAGGTTCGATAACAACAGTTATGGTTAGCTTTCTAAATAGAGTTACAAAATCAGATATCAATTCAATGTTTATTGTTTGTGTTGGTCGACCTTATGGGATAATTATTTCAGTCAGTGTAAGATAAAGATGACGGAAATGGCCCTGTACCTCCCTGGACAGGATCTTTCGACGACAAAGCTATGATTATTTCTGACGAGCAAATTGTCAGTTTGACAGCAAATTGACAGTTTGATACAGACCTGTGTTAACACCTTAAATCTTCTGATCGTTCAAGATATGCTGTTTCTTGTACTTGTTCATATTTTCGCATTAATTTTACAAATGATTTGTCCATTCTGATCATGGCAGCGAGAGTGTCGGGACGAACATCACCATGCCATTGGTTAAATTCGCTGTAGTGATGTGAAAAGCTGCAGGCCTGTATTTAAAATATCTCTGGCTAGGCGATTATGGTTCGAGTCATCGCCATCTAAATATTAACGTAAGGTATCATAAACAGTATGTTGACCCTGTGATGTTATTAAATTTGACGTGAACGAAACCTAAGTGCACAGGCTATCTATTCCCACACAGAACACGTTTAATCGACATGTACTTGATACCATAGCAGTTAATAGTTTGGCTCTGTATCATGTACATTGTCAAGGATGCAAACTGATTATAGATACGACTGCATATATTATAAATAACAAAGCATCGTCACATCACATACACAAACATTGAATAGCCTGTTACGGACATAAATCTAATAGATTGTCGTCGAGCATTGTAAATATTCAAATAAATATGTTTATGTGTCTTCCTTCTTCAATTGTGTATCTAAGTACTATGTACTATGTACCTATTTCTCTGTAGCTTACTCCGTCTGTTGGTCGCTTACACCAAATACGTTCTCTACAAAGGCTATATGTAGAGTAGTGTCTATTTGTAATAAAACAAATAAAAGTTTCCCCTAATTATTAGCCAATTACTTAAGTTAATGTCATCACAGTCATCTCAAATCGAGCCTAGCATAATATCTTTCATTGTTTTTAATCAATTATTTCCTTTAGGTACTACGAAGGCAGAAATCGTTGACGAGAGACAAACTTTGCCCAAAGAGTGCAACCCATGACTATTCATCCCTTTTACTACGTCCAGGAAGGTAATTGAATACGAATTCATTAAATTTCCGTGAAGACCAACTCAACAAACATAATTGCCTTAATTTTACTCGTTTGTTTGGATATTTTTTTTACATTCGGATAAAAGCAGGTATGTGAATGTTTTAATTTTGACCAATAGGTGCTTTTAATATTGTCATTTTTATTTGTTTTCATTTACTTTTTTTTAGACATTCTTATCTCTGAACCAGAATCTTCAAATCTGGATATTTACAAATGACATAGTTCCGTTCCATCGTATTGGTAAACCAGGATCAATCGTACAATATGACTGTGAATGGAAATAACGGAACTTAAAAAATGAAGAAAAACGTATTGCCTTATTTGTATGTATGAATATATAGAAAAAAAATGGCAATGTAACTAGGGCTTTAAATCTGACAATTGTATTTTTGGTATAAGCACACAACATCCTTTGGATTCAGAAAGGATGTCCTTCCCTGGCCGCCTTAGGAATGAAGGGGTAAGTAAGATATGTGTATGGAACATTCTTGGGGACTTTATGTAGTTTCCCAATAACTTCACCGGGTTGGATATGTATTGCAGAGTTTTCGTCTGTATCATTAGGGTCATTTAAAAAAAAACCAGTGAGTATCTATAGCAAATAAACAACAGAAGAATAAGTTAAAAGAGATAATTACATGATTTAATGTCCGTTTTAAAAATACAGGTCGGCTTTCTTCAAATTTCTATTAACACAATGTAACTCTCACTAGCTACTATCACTTACAGTGTCATGTCGACGGCCATCTTGCTATATGCCATTCAAGTTTTGTAAACCTTGATTGCATTGGTCGGCTATTGGCAGTGGCAAGATGGCCGTCGACTTGACACTGATACCTGTCGATGCAGAAAACAACCATGGGGGGCACGAGAGGAGAAATGGAGTGAAGCGTTAGACAAGTAAATAAGTTTGTTTTTACCTTATATTTGTTAACACCAAACCCTGTAATTGTAGACCGCCAAGTTTTCTGTGTAGCGAATAGACATTTTCGTTTGATAAAATGTTCTCTATCGTGTCCGACTAAAAAAGATTCATCCCTTTTCAGAGTTTCAAAGCTGCGCGTGAAAGAAATAGACTATCTAGGTATGATTTCCTGATGTCATGTTAAGACTACTATCGTCATTGAAAAATCTTTTCTAGTAAAATGTTTTCGACACTTTGAATGAAATTGGCCAATTTTTGCAGGACGAAGGAGTTCAAGACCTTTCTCTATATATCTGTCTATAGTCCGTCTTGGACTTAAAACCGTGCTAAGCACCTATGTGTGACTTGTGTTTGCGGAATCATGCTCTCTCACGACACACGATATACATGTGCTGGCATGGGTACATCCAAGACAACACAAACAAGTGTGACTTAGTGCAATGAGTACACCCTGCTACATATCCCCCACCCTTTTCCTTGAATGACACATGACATTCCAAGGAACTACCCAGTGTTACTGTACTGGTTATCTACCTCAATGTTTAAAGCCACACTGACCATAAGAGCACATTTACCAGGTAATGAGATACAAATGTATATCTATAGAGAGTGTGCCACAACAATGTACTAGTAACAACAAAGTTTAGCCGCACAAACTCAGTATCCAAGGATATAAGGCACTGATATCAACCATATGATAACTTGATAACAATGAGATTTACTACATGTTTTGTGAGACGGTTTAAGTTCACCCGGAAAGGTTATCACAATTTCATCAGGCCAATCTTATTGAGTCTGCGTCGTTATTACACATTACGTGGTGACAGAGCCCCCTACTTACTCAGAGACGAATAGGAGACATATTTTATAAAACAAGTTAAAGATAAAACCAAGATAAAATCATCACAATTTAGAATTCTACACGAATATTTCATGATCACTAGACATCATTAGCTCAGCCTGTTGAGAGAGTACCAAATGACCGTACCTGTCCGGTGGTTTACGTGTTCTAGTGGACTGTCGAACCACTGGTTGGCTCTGTGGTGGTGCCATGAGGGAACTTCCCTCGGGATCACCGATATCGGAGACTGTTGGATCCCTGATAATATTACCAAGTTAAACACTGGTGTCTCCAAATTCCACTATACTGACACCCGCATCATAGTCTGTGACCTCAAAGGATACAGGTTCTGGGGCAGTACCGATCAGGGTATGGGGTTTCCTCTCTGGCCGTTTCCTGGAACTTTGTAGCGGGTCTTCTCGATGGGGACATCTATGGGCATCGCATTGAAGTACATCAACATATTGCGGTGTAGGGTCCGTTTACGTTCCTTTCCTTTGTACCTCGTATACAGGAATGTTACTACTAGGTTTTGTAGAGTTCCTGTTCCCATCTATCTGCCAATTTGTTCTTTCCTTTTAGACCGACCTTCCTTACAAGGACACGATCTCCTATTTCAAGTTTTGACTTCCGAATCGACCTGTCATAACGACTTTTATTGCATGCAGACACCTTTGTGGCCTCAGTACCAGCAACCTTGTAGACATATTTCATCCTATATCTAAGCTTACTGACGTACGAGGCATGGTCTGCCGCCCCTTGCTCACAAGGGTCTGTTTCAAGAAAAACGTCCACAGACAGGCGAGGATGCCAACCGAACATTAAAAAATGTGGTGAGAAACCGATGACATCGCTCCGTGAAGTAGTATAGGCTTGGACTAATGGCGCTACATGAGACTTCCAGTCCACTTTCTGGTGCTCCTCAAGGGTAGCCAGCATACCAAGAAGTGTACGGTTCAACCGTTCGGTTGACCCGTTTTCCATGGGATATTAGGGGGTAGTTCTGGTTTTTAATGCATGTCAGGTTTTCCACGATCTTACAGAGTTCTCTTATAACTTTGCTCTCAAAGTTGCTACCCTGATCACTATAGAGACGTTCGGGAAAACTGTAGAAGGCTATGAAATGTTCAAATAGTGCCTTCGCATTCCTGTGTGCGGTCTGGTTCCGACAGAGCACAGCCTGAGCGTACCTGGTAAACATTTCAGTTATCACTAGAATATTTTCAATACCACCCTTCGAAGACTCCATCGGTCTTTTGGTATGGAATGGTACCAGCTCAGCCTGCGGGCCTACTGGAGTTTTGTGTCTTATGCGCCGTCCACAGTTCTCAACTTCCCAAACCTGGCAAGTAAAACATCTGTCTAGCTAACCAAAGAGTTTTCTCCCTCCCCTGATGACCAACGATATCATAGACCCCTTTCAGCGCTAGGGAGGGGTATTGTCTTGGTAGCACTAGCTGTTTTATCTCCTGACCGTCTAGAGAGGCGGTTCTATATAGCACGCCCTCGTGTAGATGACACCTCTTCCAAGTTGTTATAATTTTCTGAATATCTGGGGACTCATCATTTCGGTTTTTGCCCATGGGATGAAAACCGGCTCTCTTAAGGTCTATAGCCCTTGAGAAGACAACACTGTCAATCAGTGGAGCTAGAACAGTTGAGGACTGGCATACAGCCTTAACAACATCAGAGTTACAGAATGATATGCGATAGAGACCGTCTGCATCATCATTATTTCTCCCAGCTCAATATGTCAAAGTTAAGTTGTAGTTAGCCAAAGTGGCTACCTACCTATTGCTAGTGGCATCCAGTTTAGCTTCACCCAGCACATAAGTAAGAGGGTTATTATCTGTTACAACTTCAAAGGTATTTCCATAGAGGTAATCATAAAATGTATCAGTAACAGCCAACTTTAGTGCCAGGAACTCAAGCTTATGAGCTGGATAATTGCTCTCGCTTGCTTTAAGTCCTCTATTGCATATGCAATGACCCTCTCCTTAACCTCATGCTTCTGATACAATACACCGCCTAAGCTGGTACCACTAGCATCAGTATGCAAAATATCAGGTTTTGTAAAGTCAGCATAAGCAAGTACAGGAGGACTAATAAGCTTCTCCTTTACAGTATCAAACGCCAACTGCCGAGTATCACCCCAGATCCATTCAGCTTTCTGTGTATGCTTTGATTTCTTAGACTTTGAAGCCTTGTTTTACTTGACAACCTTTTTTGACTTGATAGCCTTCATGGTTAAGGCATGACCACGTAGAAGCTTATCTAGGGTTATACTACGAATGTATCTTGGCATAGTCTTTCACAAACCGTCGATAGTACCCGCTCAACCCCAAGAACTGGTTCAACTCCTTCAAATTTGTAGGTACTGGCCAACTCTGGATGTCCAGATGATCCTCACTGGTACGGGAAAATATTAGAATGTCATCTAAGAAGATGAGACATTCGTTCAGATGCATATCACCCATGCACTTTTCCGTCAAACGTTTGAAAGAAGGTGGACCAAAGCCCATTATATTAGTTTTCCAGAATCCCAAGTTACCAACTGAGAACGCAGTATTTTTGATATCCGATTCTTCAACCTCCACCTGCCAATAACTTGAATGTAGTTCTAGCTTAGAAAAATAACGGGAACCATTTATGGTATCAACGGTATCATCAAAGCGAGGGAGCATATATGCATCCTTTCTGGTACGTGAATTAAGCATCCGAAGAAAATGGACTATTAGATTATCTAATCACACCAGCCTCCTGCATCTCCTTTATATGTTGACGAACCTCCTCATACATGCCAGGTGGTATTTTACGATGTAGATCTATGAAGGACCGTTTGTCCAACCGTTCGATCTTATGTTTAATAAAATTAGTTTTACCTAAATCGAACTGACTTTTGGAGAATGCATGTTCCCAATTACCTAAGACCTGGCGAACCCTTCGTAACTGTTCCTCGGTGAGATTTGTTTTATCGATATGCACACCAAGTTCTTCAGGTAGCGATAACTTCTCCTCCTGTGATGTAGGGAGATCAGAAGCCAAATTGTCTACTACCTGTACCCTGGTTACAGTACACAATAACGACCGTGGGTTTAATACCACAGATTCGCTGAGATATTACAAAGCTTCACCGGTATTTTGTGATTAGCTGTATTTTGCTTAATTTTCAGCACCCGAGGGCAACAGTATAACAAAACGTAGAGTTATCCTGGTTCTCTGTGACCAGGTCAGTTATTTCCGAGTCTACACCCCGAGCTATTCCATTTATGACAACAGTTGTATATAATAGGGAGCAATAATGACAGGTATGAACATGAGATACTATCCATTGCAGCCGCCCATTATTTAGGTACTACTGAATCATCAAATGTTGCCCTCTAAACTAGGCCCGTATAAAACTTTTCCGATAGAGTAAAAACAATCGAACCACTATCTGTTAGTGCTTTGACCTTTTGATCTTTGACAAAAACAGGACTCTCACTCGAAACACCCAATAATCTATCTAAAATATCTTGAACTTGGCCTTTTGACATATGTTCAGTCCCTGATTGGCCGTTAGCAGAGACTGTTACTTGTTTGCGTGATCTTCATTGCTGGCTTTCCCTTTATTGTGCCACTCACCACGGCCTCTAGATTTATTGTAACCTCCACGGCCACGACCTTTGTTCTGACCTGACTTTTGACCTGTACCTGGGTTATCATTTGTGGACTGTGAACCAAGTGTGTTCAAAATTTTGTCCAGCTTACTTTCAAGTTGAGAGTTCTGCTCTAGATTTGCTAGTTTTTTTAAACAAACTTATCCTCCATCTCAGTAACAGAAGCAACTTGTGGGTCAGATGCAACACTAATGGCCTGCTGGTGTCCCTTTTATGGCTTGAACCTGCAGCAGAGAAGATATTTAGTTCTTTCTCCACTATTCGGATATCCCTTAAAAGCTCATTAAAGCTTGTTATCGTGTCATACTTATGACGAGTCTGACTCTTACGTTTGTCAGATCTCAGGGAAGTCCAAACATTATGACGCATTAGGTCATTCTTGGCCGACTTATGTAGAGTACCACTCTCTATAGCAGTCTGCAGCAAAGCCTCTAAACGGCAACCGAATACAGTGGCAGATTCATTGGGTTTCTGACTAGTGTTAAAAAAACTGCTGCATCAGCATTCCATGTGTTGTAATGTCCCAAACAAAGAATCTAATTTTCCCAAGATTTCCCCAGGAGAGGCTTTATCACCGACGGTTAAAAGAGACCTTGCAATACCACGAAGAGAGCTCCTAATAGCCTACACAAGGGTGCTGGAGGCAATATCTTAGTCTCTATTGAGGCATCTGATCTCATACCTCCATTCCGCGTAGGAAACAAAGGTGGCTCCTCCACTGAAAACTGGAGCACCTAAGGGATATATTGTGGATTACCGCCATACATACTTGTACCATGGCCAGAGTGGCCAGGTTGATGTGTTTGGCTTGCACCCACAAAACTAAATTGATGACTAGGCGTACTAGCAGCATTAGGGATATGAGGTGGTCCCCTATCAAGTAATTAATTAATGACTGGTTTACGACCTGCTCGTTTATACTGAAGCAAATCGCACCTGAAATTTAAAGAATTAACACCTAACCTACAATTTATTTCCTTGATATTACTATTTAAAAACTCTTTTCGTTTTTCGTAAATAACATCCTGCTGGATATAGGACTCTGGGTTTGCATGGCCTTTGAAGGCATTCCACACCCTAATTGAATATGGCGGAATCTCCAGAAATACAGGTTTTACCTTACTAGATTCGAAACAAATTTTTACTGATCTATCAATATAGAATTTGCAATAATCAGAACATTCCTCATCAGTATTGTGACTCAAGGAGATGAATGGGCCTCTTTAAGTCACATTTACCTAACCAAATATACAATGTAATGTTGCCATGTTTATCAATAATTTCTGACAAATCTTTAGTGAGCCAACTGTAACTTTGGTTAAATTTGGCACCTGCTTTACAATAGAAATCATCCCAGACACTCATTTATATCTAAATGGTTCCGCAGTGAAAAACCCTTATTACTTGTTAACAACACTGGGGTAAATTTGGCTTCTTGAGAAATTTCCTAAGTTTACTTCATAAAGAATGACCAAAATATACAAAATACAGTTTCACAGCAGATATACAAGAGTTTACAAAAGTTACAAAATTATTACAGTTTATATCAAAAGTGCGTTGTACTTGTGCATTAAATAAAAAAGGACAGACATAATACATGAACTACAATAGACAAAATACACATCATGCATACAATACCTCTCTTTCTCTCTAGTGACTCGGCTGGGAGTGTGCACAGGGTACAAAATGATGAATGAGAACAGATGTCAAGATGATCAAACTGCTTCGCAGGCTTCCCTTACAGGTCCCTGGTAAACCCAAACATCAAGTACCCTATCACTTTACAAATTAAGTTATGCCAATAAGATAGATAATATCTATACACAATATACAACATATTAATAATTATATATATACCAAGTTATATTTACGTAAATGTTAGTAGTTAATATCAAAGATATTTTAACAATGTACAGTATGTATTAAATGAATGTTACGAATTTATGACAGTCTGACATAATCATAAATCACAACGGCGCTAAAAAGAATGACTAGACGTTCTCACGATAAAAAGTGAATATAGTATATAATATATGTATAACACGAGGTATATATAAAAATGTAATGTTCAGTCAATCCCGTCAGTTTCAATATATTTTTTTTATAATTTACTTTTTATTCAGTGTTTTCATCAAAAAATGTACAATACATAGCTTTCTCTCACACACACACACACACACACACACACACCCACACACACACACTAAGGCTTGTATACACTCAATCAATTAAATTTACTAAATTTGTATAAATCAAAGATATTCAAAATTACTTTAATTAATCATTTATCACATACACACATTTATACATACACACACATACATATGTCCCACTCAAACACATTAAATGCAGAGAAAACTAAATAATTAAGATTTCTGTACTGTAAATACATTGCATCAATTACACTCACAATTTACACATGTATAATTTCTTTACTACATGTTTATATATTTCACCATCACATACACACACATACACAATACCCTCCCATGCATACCCTCATATACCCGCTTCCTCACATGAATAAACACTCTCACATACATACACACCCACAGAGAGAGAGAGAGAGAGAGAGAGAGAGAGAGAGAGAGAGAGAGAGAGAGAGAGAGAGAGAGAGAGAGGGAGGGAGTGAGAGAAGAGAGGAAGAAAGGAGAAGTAGATTTAAGGTAGGGTTAGAAGACTGTATAATTGTTTTTAATTTTTTAATTTATATTCTTTTTTCAAATATGGAGTTATCAGCTATGTGAAAGGCTCCTTCATAATCTAATAAACAGAACTTAGAAGCAATATATTCAAGCAATTGTTTTGGAGATATTCTAAAACAAAAACAAAAAATAAACAAGTTACAGCATTATAAGTCTATTCCATTTGTTCCATTCATTTTCAAATTTGCGTTTAGCATTTTCACCCTTACTATTAGCAATGTATTTTTGAATCGTGTAATTATCCTTAATAATATTGATGAGAGCGTTTATACTTAGTGAGGTATGTAAACATCTCATTCTGTAAATATATTGTTTTATGATAATAATGATTTCATTATCAACTCGATTACTTGGAATGAAATTTTGATGAATGAGGCCAAAAAGAAAACTTTTTTTATTAAATGAGAATGGTATTAGCAAAGCTTTCATTAATGAGTCTAGACTATCCAGTAGTTTTTGAACTTCTTGACACTCCCACACTAGATGGGTTATGATTTCTGGTTCAGAATTACAAAGAACACAGAGAGGGGAGGCAACTATTTGAATTTTGAATAAAAAGGAGTTAGTAGATAATACATGATGAATCACTCTAAACTGAAACCATTGAAGTTTAGTGTTTGTTGTAACATGAAATGGTAATTTGTAAAATCTATACCAAGTTTGTTTATTAATGTCTTCAATATAGTATTCCACTTTCTGGTGCCAGAGGGTATAACATCAGATTTGTTTAAAATATTGTAAAAAAAACTTTTGACCCTTTTTCAATATATAGTCTAGATACAAATCAAAAACTATCGTCCTCTGGTCCACCTTGACCACGCCGAAGCAACAACACCCTTTATCATCGTCCTCCGCACATCATTCCACATACTGTCATACTCATACGCAAGCTCCGACTTTGTGTACGTTTAAAATAACTGTCATGCACATGCGGCCATTATAGCCGTCGGACGTAATCCGGCGTTATCTCCATTGCCTCCATTGTCGACTTCAGTCGTAGTCTAACTTAAATGGGCCACTGATTCACTTTAAACTTTCGTTTGGCGCCATCTGTAACCGTCAGTTGCTCTCACAGTAGGACTCCGACACGAGTTTTAGGTTACAAGGTTTTATTCAATAAATACAAATGAACCTGCAATAAAAGATACGAAACTGTCTCTTAATATATATGTACAGGTGTAGTTTCGGTTTCCACTTTTACAACTAACAACTTTTTTTAGGAATTTAAACTGAATAACCAGGGAATCATTATTCGCACAGTTGTAAGTATAGGTACATGTACCATGATCACTCTGACCAGCTGAAGCGGAAGAGAGTTGAATAATTAAGCATCGGTCACCTTATTTCTTACCAAGGAATGAGAGTTCTGGCTACCTACTAGAAAATTACAGATTCATTGAAGACACCCATCCAGTCTGCACTATCATGGATAACACAAAATGCTATTGGATATAAAATACACTTACCTGATGTTGGAAAGGTACACATAAGACATAATCGTACCTGCCTTGTTAAGATCAGAATTCTTTAAATATTCACCGACATCATCAGGAATGTGTTTTTGAAAGCCTTGGTAACTCTTGAGTAAGATTGGATTTCCCTAGTTATCATGAAAAAACGTGTAAAACAAATCTAACTTACCATAACCAGTGAATCGTTATTTCATTACGTTATTTTTATATTTGTTCAACTTTTGTTGAATACTTTTGATAACAAGATTACTGATAGTCGACACTCATCCCTCTTTCGAGTAAAATCATCATCAGTAGAGATGATGCATCCTAAGATTAGTTCAAGATTAGTTAATGGTCAAAATGGTAAAATGTGTTTTGTAGGAAAATAAAATAACTTATTATTTTTTAACAAACATATATTCAGGAAATTGAGATATTTTCAGATCAGATAACGGATGCTTTGTAAGGTCTTTCAATTTCACCCGTATGTGGTTTGGTGATTGGTTGTTCATGAATAACAAAAACCTTTATCAACCAATTATAATGGGTGTACTTTCAGACAATTAAGGTCGATTCAGTACAGTCAGAACACATATGTAAGCATTATTCCAATTTCCTAATCGTTAATTGTTCATTTCTAGATAACAATATCTTTGCAGCCTTCTCTAGAGTGCACCAGTTCGATCCTCTAGGTTTTGTTCCCGTTATTTATCATGAATCGGACTGCAATATAATACAATGCGAGCAAGTCTTTAGTTTACAAACAGAATGGAACGTCAGTTGAGTAAAAAAAAATGAGATCGAATTAGAAATGCAAAAATTACAGAAGAAATTAAAACATTTTAAGAGCTATACACAGAATTAAAGTCGTTTAAACGTGTAAGCCGTAATACATACATAAAGAATAGATAAGAAAAAATGTCATTAGATATAAAGTTTAAGAAATGAATCTCTATTCGCTAAAGTAAGATTGATAATACATTCAAAAGATGAGATTTTTATTTCATTCCTTCCGGACGATTTCAGAAAATTGTATAGATCGCATTTAAATGATAGCATGTCCGTATCAATCACTCTTTGTCTATACTATTTACCTTTTCAAAAATTACCTCGAAATATGGTTTGTTATCTAAACTCGGTCTTACCAAGGAACACCGTTTTCACTGGTGTATGCGAAAAATATCATTGAATTCAGGTCAAATGTTTATTGTCATACTAAGACATGCAAACACCTATATAAGGCATTATCAGAATTATACCTCCTGATTCAACCTCCCGATTGAATATGACCTACCAATGAATCCTCGATTATTTAGTTATGACGTATATCCCCTCTATTCACATTGAGTACAACCCAAACCTCAGTCCCGATGTTTTTCATCTTAGTGCCTATCGGCCGTGTCCCAACATCACCTCATAGTGGCTATCTCTTATGCTTGAGTGTCTTTTCACTTTCACAGGGTCTATATTCCAACTTGTACATACATGTGCATGTAGTTAGGTTTAATATGTGAACTTCACCACCCTCGGAAAACTCAACAACTAAACTGGGGGCTGCTGGTGAATAGGGTAGTTAGAGAACGGGACGTCGACACGACAGTCAGTGTAAACGTTCATAGAAGGGTCATTGTGATAGAGGCTCTGACATCAACGAGTTAGTAACACCAGCTACGTCTCCGAGTTGAGCTAATTTTGTTGATGATGTTTAGATGGTGTAATAAAGACTCGTAGCATAATATATCAATTCGTCATTACTTCAGATATGTAAGATTATTAACAATGGTTGGTGTTCATCAAAATGTTAGGTTTCGAGTTGTAATGTCCATCGGTAATGAGGTAAATTGTAATATAACATTCCGGTTTCGTACCTTTGAAATTTAATACGAAATGTTAAAGTAGAATTGTATTTGTTTTCAATCTAGGTGCGCCTTATTAGAGATGGAGATATTCGGTTTCTGTTGAAACACGAATTTTGATTGGTTATATCCTGTCGTTTTCTACCTGGCTGTATACTTTCTGCTTCAAACAGATTTCGCACTGCACAAACGTGTCATAATAGATTTGGGCGCATCCCGGACTCAACTGAGAAATTGGCGTATATATATCTCCTAATTGTTCTTCTAATTAAACATTAATGTATAAAGTTAATTAAACACTTGAATATAGAGTTAAACTTTCTCTAGAAGAACGGACTTGGTGTTAATTCTGCTTAAGCAAACATGCTCGAATATGGCTCAGTCTTATATATTTTGAAATCGTATAACAAATCTCATATAAAACCAACTATTGCCGCTGGTATAATGGAATTCGTTATAAACGAGCTTTACAATATATACAAACCATTAATTTTTATTGTAGTAACATCTCAGTTTCAACAGGCTATGTTGGTTACCTCAGTAATTCACAAGATAAACATACTAACATGAAAACGTCATTTATGAACAAAATATTCATATCATTTCGAAAAAAAGATAATAAGAAATAAAGACTGTTAGTAAGTACACTGTGTGTATAATGGTTACCAAAAAAACGAGTTCTTTAAAACTACTCTACTAGTAATTGGCAATCACAAAAAACAAATCAATGACTATATCGTTAATGGTTCCATTATATGTACATTCCCACACGCCCTGTATATGATATCCTGTTAACAAACATTTAATTTCCCTGGCCATCTCTACTCGGCAGACCTGTCACGTGCCGTCATCACCTTAACATCATTTTATGACACTATGGTATAGGAATCCGAAACTCCTGGTTATACTTTATGATAAAACGAACAGAAATGTTATCGATTAATGACCTTCTATTTATTTACCGATTATATGGTATTGTTTATGCTAATCGAATGTCAACATACTTTATTGATTGATATCAATGAGTGATTAACATCGCACATATAAAAAGACACCAGCGTAAATGGCAGTATCACAAGGTTCGCTTGACCAGGTTGTTTAGAGGGTGCGGGATACCGTCAGCAGTCAGTTCCAGTTCCAGCTACTGTAATATACATGCTCTTCCTTCAAGTCAAAAGGTAAGGTTAGAAGAGAAATAACATATTCTATTATTTTCTTAAGTCTGCATAGATTGGCCACAACGATTATTGTAATTAAATTAATCTAAAGTAGTATTAATAGGTATATGCAATGTACAAATCACTTTCCTTTCAAACAAAAGGCAATGTTCGAGGAAAAGTGTAATATTCTTCAATGTTCTAAATTCTTTATAGGCTGGTCCCAGCGATTATTTCTATTGAAATAATAGTGATTAATATATATTAGTATACCAGTGTCTCAAATATATGACTACATGTTTGTTTCTAAGATGAAACATAAAAGTTGCTTTATAAACAGAAGCGATCACGTAAAGGTCTTGTTAATATTTTGTTTGAATGAAATGTTGTTTCTACGAAACCGTAGAGTCCTGATACATTTTCACCGTACTTAAGTGTAATTTTGAAGTTGTTTATCTAAAATCATATCGGTTATATTTAATTCTGATAATAATATAATCAGGTTATTAGTTTGGTGTAAACTGTATATACTGACATTAGATATTGTTTGAAAAACAATAATCAGTTAACAGGAAATTTTAAGATATCGCGTGATACAAGGCAAGGCTGCCCTTTGTCATGTTTATTGCTTGTCATAGCAACGGAACTTCTATTTTGTAAATTACGTTCTGCGAAAGATTAACATGGTGTTCATGTAAATAGAAATGTAAATGTATCTCAGCTAGATAATAAAACGACGTTGTTTATGAGGTATCATGATGTTACAATTGAGTTGAAGTTGGTTGAAGGGTTTGGAAAAGTGTCTAGGTTGAAATTGAATAAAGATAAAACAAAGAGAATTATTGTCGGCAGGAATAAGAATAAAAATAACAGTAACGCAGATATTAAATGGGTAAAGCTAGTCCAATTGCTGGGTGTCTGTATTGGTAGAAACTGTAAAGCATACTTCGATCTTTGTTGGAAAGAAAAAGTAACAAGAATAGGCTACTACTTAGGAACTGGGAAAAAAGGAAAACTTACCATGCTCGGGAAGGCGTTTATCATTCAAACTTTAATTCTTCTAGAAATAACGATTCTTGTAAATACAATTGGAATAGACACTGATGGAATAAACATTTAGATAGTATGATATATAAATTCATATGGGATGGAAAGCCTGATAGGGTAAAACGAAAATTAATAATTTGCGATATTTAAAAGGATGAACTGAATGTCATATGTTAATATTTTACGCATCTTAAGTGAATACAGGTTCTATAAAGCTTATACCAAAAAAGCACGAAGAACAGCTTTTTATTTAGACTTACTTTAAGCGTCATATATGATGCAGTCTGATATTAGTGTTAAGAAAAGTTATAGAGAGATAAAACAAGTAATTTTGGGACATAAATATATGACTTTTAAAGGTGAAGCTTTAACTTTATTAACTGGATTAATTATGGTATGGTTCATACAAAGGACATTATTGGAAGTAACGGAAAATTGATGATAATATTATATATAGAAAATTAACATGTAAAAAACTGCATTGATGAATTATCAGCCAAAAACCGGACGAAGCCTCGAATTTGGTAAGAGAAGCTGCATATAGAATTAATAATGTAATGATAATAGAATAAGAATTGTGCGGTGCTAGTAGAAAATATAAGTAACCATGATATCTATGCAAGTTTATGGTATAGAAAACTTAAATATCAGAAAACTTAATAGATTGAAAGATAATTTCAGAATAGGAGAAAACATTATTCAAACATTAACAAACGGCTTTCATTTTATATCTTGAGTGATAATAGAAAACGATGAGAAAATACTATGTTGGAAACTCTTTCCTAACATTATTCCTTTGTATTATTAAAGAGATGGAATATAAAGATAAGCGAAAGCTTTTATGTTTGTAAAATCAAAGATGATTACAATCACTATTTTATTGAATGTCGTTGCAGTTATCCACTTTGGAATCACGTAAGACAGTCCCTGGATAAACTTGGATACACGATTGATTTAAAGAATTCGAACATGATAGTAATTGCGTACATTTTTTTTCTCACTGATTGATTTTGTTATATACTGTATAGATTGTACCATTTTTTTAATCAAATATAACGATATAGTCAAATCATTTAAGTATGAAATGAGAAGGAAATTATATTTTTAAAAAACACAAAAGGCTGTCTTTATTACATTGTTTTCTATAAAACAAGCATGTAATCATAGCATTTGTGATGTTTTGTAGAATTTGATCAATCTTGGTGTGTGTTACAGATACGACATGTGGCGTGTACAGTGTAAGACGTATCTACTGTACCTGTCCATTGTGTTGCTTCATGCGATATCATTAAAGGACAAGCCTAATGGGGCTACGGAAGTTAAGACTGTCACCAATGCTACAAAACTCTTGTATGAATACTTCCTGTTGTGTGGTTCGGACTACTTTTGCCATCCAGAAAAATTTGGGTTCGGATTTCAAAATATCAACACACGTCAATTTCAAATGTGTGAAGATTGTAAATGTGACCGAGATTGTACTGAGAAAGGAAATTGTTGTGTGGATGTGATTTTTTCCATACCACTTCCGGTATGTGTAAGTCCTTCCATCAACCTTCGAAAAACGCGAGAACCTCCTGATAAGGTGTTCATGATCAATTCATGCTTAAACGACACCGACGAAAATCTGAAAAGACAGTGTAGGACAAGTGAAATTCTTTTTAAACCTAGTCATGTCGAATTTCCTCCAGTAACCTCACAGCGCTACAGACAAACCTTTAAAAACAAATTCTGTGCTGAGTGTAACGGTGTGTTCGACTACTCCGACTGGAGTTTATCAATGGACTGTCCAGTGTTTACCGATTTTAACTTCCTGTCTACCTTTGACGAAATTCTCGACCAGGCTGAATCGTTGGAGTGTAGCGTGGGTTTTAGTACCGTCGATGACGATATTCATGACTGTTTTGTAGACTATATTGGCGTTAGATCGACCTCAAAGTGTAACAAGACGGGAACCTGGACTACATATGATCATGACATCGACTTGGCTTGTAACTCGGACTATAGGGTTAGGTATGGCGTCTACGATAACATCTTCTGTTTTATATGCAATCCACCCTATTTTGATGATGATGATGATGTCATATCATCATGCAACGTTACTGGTTTATGGGATAGCCACGTGGAAAGTATAGAACGAGCATGTCAGTTGCATAGTCAGTCACAGAATGCTGTACCTTACAAAAACATCTTTTGTTTCCTTTGCAATAGAAATAATAGTCACCTATCTCCATACTTCGATGTGTTTATGGACCCGATATCACAGAACCTGTTTACACAAGACGGGTATGGAGATGACAAATTATTATTCGTATATTCATTTTCATTCACCTCCTACAACGTAGAATTTTACGACACAATTATTAAGAGTATAAATAAAAATAGTTTCCAAAAGGATGAATTTATTGGCGAGCAGCAATGGTCTGTGAACATAACGAAGCTATTAATCTACGACTTCAGTGTGACAGGGTACGACAGATACTGTCGTCAACACTTGCTGCCATACATTGTCGGAAAATACAAATGTTCGTGCAGCCCTTTGTGCTTTTTCGATGAAGCCTTGGAATGTTGCCTTGATCTGGTTCTTGAATATCCTTTATCGTGCCAGAGACCGGATCTGGTAACAGAAGGACCAAATCATTATTTTATTGACGGGTGTTATCAGTCATCCTGGTCTGATGACATTCAAACAAGATGCCGGTTTTCAGATGATGATATTTTTTCTGCTTTGCCAATCGTAGGAGAAAACGGTATTCTTTACAAAAATTTTGATTGCTTTCTTTGTAACCAGGATAAGGCATTTAGTATGAGCTCATCAAAGGACATCAGTTATTTCCCTTGGTCTATCGATATGCAGTGTGAAGGAGACCTGAATTTACGGTTTCGCGCCACTTTTTATGATGTTATTGACACTGCGAAAGGAAATAGATGCAATATTAAGATTTCGTCTCCCAAGGTTAACCACGGGCGTTCGTGTAAGGACCAATTTAAATTTAAATCCCTGAAAGGTTTGCATAAAGACGTATGTAACACGACAGGTAACTGGGGAGAGTTTGATATAGATATCAAATGGGCATGTGAAAATTCTTCCCTTGAAAATCAATACCGTGGATACAGAAATGTATTTTGTTTCATTTGTAATCCAGAGTCAGTAAGAAATACAACGGAAGTCATACGAAGTTGTACGAGCTTTTATCACGAATTATATGGCGCAGAAATCTCCAGTGCATGCCGGGAAGCACCAGAAGTGATCAGCATGTTCCCTGTGAAGAACGTTTTCTGTGAATATTGTAATATGAATGACTCGGAGATTCCAATGCCGTGGCCCATCACATTTCAGATGTATAACTTTGACAGCTTTGATAGAGATTTAAAGATTGATGTATCAACACCCGTTTTTCAGGATCTGTTCAGTCCATTTGTCAACAAGTTGGTAAAGGATGAAATAGACGTTAATGGCTCTCATGTATTCGACCCTATTACAGTAAGTACCCAGATTATACATGAATACATATTGTTTACATTGATTAGTTATTTATTTATTCTATTCATTTATCATATTTATTCATTGATATGAACGTATCTTGAAATTCATTAATATATATATAACGTTCAATTAATATCTGTGATGTTCAATATATTCTGATATATATCAATACTTGGTAAGTTTCCATAATAATAGGAAATACAGCATTGCGTGTTTGTAAATTACTTAAATTCAGGATGTGTCATTACATTATAGAACAAATCACCAACTTAGTACAGTAATAGGTAACAACACAACCATTCTAATAAAATAATTTTTGTTCAATCTAATTAATTTTACTCGTAATTTCCGCTCCTCTACGATACATTACCGCATCACAAGGATACCCTACAAAACAAGGTATTATATTGTATTGTGTTGCCTGTTAATTAATCTGTTCATATGCAGTAATTTTACACTGTGTATGGATGGAAGAAAGTAGTTGGTTAATTTAATCAACAAGTGGTGATCTAAACTTCAAATTAAAAAATGACAAATTCGCTGATTTGGAAACTGCTTGCTGGACGCTTCCTGAAATAGATTGACTCATTAACAAAGTTTTTTACTGTATGATGTGATTTATCACTGTTACAGCATACCTGAAGATTACTTAACATGCTCACATATATAATAACTTCGTTACAGTCCCGCCTTCGTCCCCTGACCTGCTATCCCGGCAAGATCATCGACGAGAACGAGTGCACCCCTCTACTGCGGACTACTGCTGACCTGAAGTATACTATGTCGTTGTCCCTAGAGGGAACCGTACACAAGGCCGATCAGGCTATAGCTTTGCTAACTAACACAAAACAGAAGGTTTTGTCTCAAATAAAGACCAAACTGGCTGTTAGGGACTTGTTTATACTATCGTTACGTATCATATCCAACGTTTCCTGTGTAATTGATAATATATCACTACCGATCAATTACCACATACTGATGCAAACAACTTTTATTATTATGGACGTTGTCGAGAGGTTGACTACAGAACGAACGTTATTAAACATAACAAAAGAAAATTTGGTGATATCGAATGTGACGTTTAGGTCTAGGCCTACCAGTGAGGCGTTTTTCCTTCCGTCTGCTCCTGGTTCTAACTTTGACGATTACTGTGTCCAAAATTCACTCTACAATTATAAGTACTGGAACACTCTGCAAGACATCCGGGCAACTCTCGTGTCGGATATCATGATTTGCCGCCAAGTGGTACTGGAACATGACGAATACAACATTAAGCTGGACACCCTAGAGCTATCAGTGAAATATAGTTCAAGAAAGTTTCACCAGGACAGATACCTGCGCATGCCCGATGGTAAGGTGCAGATTTGCTGGGATGACTACCATGACATTATAAATGAATACATGGCCAGTACTGAGTACGACCCTTTCAGAGAGGCACTGTCTATCACAACATTAGTATGTACTGTGATATCCCTACTCTGTTTGTTTATAACATTTATCACGTACTTGTTGTTTCCTACCATGCGCTCTATCCCTGGAGTTAACAACATGAGTCTCGTTTTAGCAATGTTTTTCTCACAAGGATTTTTCCAGTTTGGTTTTGAAAAGACATCGATTCCCGCCCTGTGTGTGTCGATTGGAGTCGTCACACACTATTTCTGGTTGGTCACGTTCACCTGCATGAACGTATGTTCTTTCCATATGTATAGTGTGTTTGCTGTAAACACGTTGGCGGGGAGATCCAGCAACACCCGTAAACGAATAGCACTATACCTATCATACTCCTATGGAGTACCGCTGTTAGTTATTGCTGCTAACATTATCGCAACACACGTCACTTCCGTCCCGGATGAGGTAAATCACAGTTTAGCACCAATTGGATATGGCGGTGGTGTTTGTTTCATTTCTAACAACATTTCATTTTATGCCACCTTCCTTGCACCTATTGTATTGATCTGTGTCGTTAACATGTTTATGTTTGTTAGAGTTGCCATAAAAATCAGAACTACACCGAAAGTAGATAGCACGAAGGACCATAGACTCGATTTCGTGATTTACGTCAAGCTGTTTACCATAACGGGTGTGACATGGATCCTCGTCATCATAGATACTTTTCTGCCGTTATCAGTTTTCAGTTTCATTGTGACGATTCTGACTGGGTGCCAGGGATTGTTGATATTTTTCAGTTTTGTTTGGAATCAAAGAGTGTTTAACCTCTATAGAAAACGTTTCTGTAAAAGTAAACGTCACGAAAGGCCTTCAGCTAAATATTCTACTCGATCTGAGGAAACTGTGTCCAGTGCAGTGTAGAGAGAAATATTTGCGCTGATTTAACACTAAGGTTGCAGGTATGATAGAGAAAAATACACATATGTATGCTGACTACTCTCTGAAAACCTGTTACTTCATATTATATTTAGTAAATTATTTTATTTTAGCTAAGGTTTTCTTTATTTGATATCATAAAACAGTTGCCTGTACTTGTTATTTTAGTGTTTACAAATGTTCATAGATATCGTAGCGTCACCTTTTTACCTAGGGTAGTTTGAATTCAATTAAGTATGTTCCTATTGATTTTGCGACTACAAATCAATCGAAGCACCAATACATTTTGGTTTTAGTTGTATAAAGTATCGATATTAAAATTGATGTGATACTGGCAATTTTACGTTATGATGTCTAGTGTTGCCGTGCTTGAGTTGCCTTGATGTTTTGCGAAATGGTCAATAGACCTGATTATTGATTCCTCTTTTGAAATTCTATGAAAACTGCCAATGTTAACACTATCTGGCTGTATTTCCCCACTAAAAGATTGACATATAACAACCTTTTCGTGGTTTGAAAACTATAAAAACATTATTTGACAACAACAAGAGCAGATAAAATACTCTAGATCTGAAGAGATATACCCAAACACGAGCAATCCCGCAAGTAACGGAAACTATGATATCCAAAAAGGTACTTGTTACCTGCAACGTGTGTGACGACAAAAGAGGGGTTCCGAAATGTAAAAAACAGTTGAAAGAGCAATGATTGGGAAGAAGGATAAACTCTTAATGCGTTTTGATTGGTTTGCACTTGAAGCCTGCTTCACGGGGTTCCGGAAATGAGAGCGCATTAAAAGTAGTTTGCAGTTGCTTTAGTAATATGTTTTAAAACAATGTAAAGATGTCCATCAATTCATTGCTTTGAATATATAAACTTGCTTATGATTTATCATGATCTGTAATAAATTGTGATATTTCGACACATTTTCAAAATTGTCAGTTTTGCATGTTAATTAGTAACTTTTCACTTTAGGTAATATCCTTACGACCAAATATTGTTAAAAGAAAACACATTTACACAAAACAGGTCAATTTCTTTTAAAAATATTTTATTTTTTATTGTGGTATAAACAGGTACAATCTCGTAATTGTTGTATATGGTATTTCATTCACTCGTGTTAGTTATTTTTACCAGACATGTAAGTTTTCAAAAACAACTAAACTCGAAGGAAAGAAATGCTATATGCAACGACCTCTCGATCTCTCGTTGTGTAAACTCTATTTACTATATTCATACAGGCAAGCCGTCTTTGTTATACGTATTTATGAAATATTACAACTGAATCAAAACGTTTCCAACCATTATACTTGTTATTGATTACTGTAGAGAAAACCCACATCTTTGAGTATTTTTTGTATTGAAAAATAACACGTTTACTGAACACCAATGAAAACAAATATGATATTTCTGGATAATTGATTCGTGCACCAGGCTGAGGATATGAAAATGTTTCCCTCGCGAGTATATGTCATTACTGAACATACTTTTGACTAATTAAGCATTACATTAATGTATGTCTGGTTATAAGAATACAATATATTGCCATTGTCTTATGTAAATTATTGATAACTTAGAAGACAACGTTATCTGCCAAGGAGATTCTCTCAAGATTACTCCGTACTTGTACATATTTTGGCCTGAAATTAACTGAAAAAGTAATTTTGTTCTAATTTCCATAGACTCCATCAGGAGAATGAATTTCTGTTTTAAGATGACGTCCAGTACTTTTATTTTGTGTTTAAAGTATTATGAATACAAAAGAAAGCAATTAGCGGGGCGTTAATTAGTGTTCCGAGGACTAGTACTAATGGTACGGTAACAACGCTGTAATGATATGTCAAAGAAGTCTGGGAAATAGAGGGAAACTCTCCATGTATTCAGTCGGTATTTGATACAAGGAATTGATCTTAATGGATAATAACTCCGGTTGATAATCAAATGTATGTGATACTGTTGTGTTGTAAGTGTGTGAGCACACAAAACGTTTCTATGACACTTCACTCAATACAATCGTTTGATGTTTTCTATACATCCTCCACTAATTGATATCTTTAAATACTTATGTATTGTTAAATGATTCTGTTAATGTTCTCCTATATCGATAAGCTGTCAAGCGCTGATTACGATGACAATAGCAATGCTGCTTTAAACTGGATACGATGATGCTTAGAGTAAGGTAAACCCCTTACACCTTTTGTTTGACGATCTTTAAACGGCGATATTTACACTACATTATAGACAAGAACGGCTGTTATTTTCTTCCTCGGGTTCGTTGTGTGCGATTTATGATAGAAATGAAACGTGGGAACTAGTTAATCACATTGTAATTGGATAAAAAAATTGAGGATTTTTGTCTGGAATTTTCTATATACAAACAAACAGCAGTAATTTATCCCAACATATTCATGTACAATAAATCATTAAACCGTATCAGTCAATAATGAAGTGATCGGGGTGTCAGAGTTGTAAATAAAGATGCTACATCGCCGATATAAAACACCACCCTGGGTATAGAAATATATTAACAACAAACAATAAATGAAATACATGTAACAATAACGTCTTAAAATGATCGAAAACATGGCGGTAGGGAATGAACGAATATCTCCGGATTGCATTTAATTCTTAATTCACT
This sequence comes from Pecten maximus, assembly GCF_902652985.1. Lineage (NCBI taxonomy): Eukaryota > Metazoa > Mollusca > Bivalvia > Pectinida > Pectinidae > Pecten > Pecten maximus. Next base: position 24,816,457 of record NC_047018.1, read on the forward strand.
TTGAATCTTAAAGGTAAAACAACGAAGCACAACGGTTTGAAGAGTGGTTATAGCGTAAAGTATGTAACTCCAACAGCCCATTCTTACTTTTAATCAATCAGAATTACACTTTGTTGGCGGTGTAGCATCTTGCTTAACTATTTTACTAGTTCAATGTACCATGACAAATAACTTAATAGCATTGGATAATAAGACGATAAACATGTCTAATGGTGAAGGTAAAGCCTCAAGAAGCTATTAGTGATGCTAAGGCTGAATGATTCAGATAGAAAGTACGGACAAACTAAATATGGGTAAATAAATTAATAAACAAGTCATCCTACGGTCACAGCAAGTGTAGTATGTCTACAATCTGACATACAGGTTAGAGAAATTACATAGAGGATATCTAACAGTGTCTTCAGTAATACCAAATATATTTCACGAGTGGGGCTAATATTTTGATATTTTTCACGAGTGCGCAGCACTTTTATAGAATGAATAATTTTTGATATTTAACTGGTAAAAATGTAATAAAATCTATTATATACCTCTTTTACTGAAAGTTGGGCGACACATTGGTAACAAGATCACCTTTCATCTAGGCGGTTTTCCCCGGGTAATCCGGTTTCCTCCCACAGTAAGACCCCTCGCTCACTCCATCAACCCAACAAGAGTGCTTGATAAAGTTTGTATAACTTGTTCCACCATTTTTGTGAAATAAAGCTTATATATATCCAGAGCAGATCTTGCTCTGTCTTTAAAGTCTTTTGTTCTAAATTGTCTATTAGATGGATGCTGGGAATATATAGCAAAACGGCACAGATATGTAAACATACCACAAACTTATCATATATGTTTCATAAAAAAAGATAAATAAAGTGTTTAAATGTATATCTTTAGATTTATTATTTTATCTATCCTAATTCTAATCTCAAGCATGAAAAACACATTTGGTACACTTCCATGTAAGAAAGACAAAACGAAAGCAAATGATAAATTTAAACATATTGATATATTGTTTGATATACCATCACAACAACTGAGTTTGCATATCATATCAATATAGGTCAACATACAACGTGTTCTTTGGCCAAGGACTGATTATATCAGATCTAATGTAGACAATAATTCCATTTGAGCGAAATAATTGATTTTTAAAACATTAGAATATAATGCAGCGTTCTTAATTTGTCTCCTTCAGAAATAAATTCATGTTGTACATAACTAGTTATCGTTGGGACAGTAAAAATGTTAATTACCTTACAAACATATGGACTTTTCAGTATTTTAATGCAGCTCAGAATGAATTAACAATCCTTGAATTAAATATATTGGACTGTTAATTGATGGACAGAATATCAATAAAATAATCTATTTAAGAAAAATGCCATTATTTTATAACGAAACCAAACCGAGAATACTTTAAAGATCATGATATGTAAATGAGGATGAGGGTTCACTAATTAAATACATAACCACGCTTTAGTTTTTATTCACCGACATATTTTGACACAATATGATACAAACTACCACGATTCGATAAACACACACGAATTACAAAGTCTAAACTGATTTCACAAATATAAGTCAAAGTGATATACGAAACCCTATAAAAATGTAAATAGATCATAACAGTTTCTTAAGTGTCCTTAGATGTCTTGGCCTGGCCTCAAACTCAATATCTTCGGTACTTAATTGCCTAACCAGAAATGTCTACCTTATGAAAATACACCAAATATATTGCTAGCCAGAAATACTTGCAATTAACAGCACTACAACAACAGCACTACAACATATCCACGTTTCAACGATGGTCATCCCAATACTCTGACATGACCGTATGGATAAATCGTCTATAAATCATGTCGGGATCGCAAGGTATTAACACCAATGGATGCAAATTGTACACATATTATATACATATTCAACGCATTACAATTACAGCAGAAATCCACGATGTGAACTTTCATATCAACAATATATTTTGTATATATGTATAGATGTATATAAAGCTTCTTATGGCACTTGTCAAATAACTTTTTGGGGAACCTGGACTGGAAAGCGATAAATGTTTTTTTAAAAATGTTAATAGATTCATATATATATAATGTTAGTAAAAACATTTATAAAAATTCTAGTAAGTAAAACATTATATGTTAGTTAGAACATTTATATGATATGTTAATGCAATGTACTTACAAGTAAGTATCTTTATATATAATATGAAAGTACAATGCACATTAATGATATAATGCATCATTTATCGCACCAAGCATTGTCATAATTGTGGTTTGCACACCAAATATGTACCAGTGTTGAATAAATTGCAAGCCTCATTTTTAAGGGAACATTCCTGTTAGTCCTACTTGTAGTTTTAGACTATCCAATTTCCCAAGCGAATTGGCATCTATTATTGAGAGTAATAATGTTATTATTAAATGCATAAAAAGAAATTATAAGTTTTCATCATCGTCCATGTTTAGTGAAGAGATGTCTGCTACTTTCATTTGGCCTGTCGAAGGTATTGTCCAAGGCTCTAGATCGCTCTTGTCCACAGCTGTAGATATTAAAAGGAGACAAGAATATTTCAATAAAGTATGTTTTTGTTGGGTCTCAGTTTGTAAGGTACTGATATATAGTATTTGAATGTTAAAATCCCTACAATATAACTCTACACAAATACATACGATTTTATATCAATCATTTTGTGTTGTTATGTAATAACGGCATATTATGTATTTTACATTATGTATTGTATATTATGTATTTTTATCAATACCTGGATCCCCGTCATACTGACCTTCGATATCATCCCTGTCGTCTCTTGAAGAAGTCTTTCGTTTCTTCTTTTTCTTTTTTGATGTCGACCTTATGGAAAAGGGAAACGAATCTGTTAAATATTTCAAGGACGTGTTCGCTGTGTATCCAAACTTTCCGAAATGTTTTTCTTAAATTCAGGTCAAATTTCATTTTAGACGCAGTGGCCTAAACAGAAAAGCCAACAGTGTGAATTTCAATTATCGAGGACTTGTCCCTTTTATATTCACGAGCTCAATTTATTTCTCTCGTTTAATAGTCACATCACTAGAACCAGTCTCAAAATGTGACCATTTCAAAAATTGCATGTATGACTCGGTTATTATGTAGGCGAAAATTACAATACTGGACAATGATAATTTACAGGTTTTATATTTATCCTGAAATGCGTCACTGAGAAGACTTTTATGCGCATGTGCATAGTTAAATGTTTATCAAATTTAATGTTAAACTGATAGTTCAAAACAAAGGACTATTGTGTTTTCTATCTAATGAATTACACGGTATGCTCTGTGGGTTCAATATTTGAATATTTATCACAAACCTAGCGTAATAGACGGATTTGATTAGATATACAATGGAAAATTGTTTAGTACAGCTGACACAGATTTAATTCTGAAAGCAGATACAATTAACATGATGTAGAACTAGCATGTAACAACATTTCTATCTAGAGTATATGAATATGTAAAGGCGTAAGATAATCAATAGAATACCTTGATCTTGTAAGCTCAGATGCAACAAAGTCGCCTGCTCCTGAAAAGATATTACATGAAGTTCTGCTAATTTCTTTATTGGTGGGACATCAATTTATATAAAAAGTTTCAAAAACAAAACAAAAAAACAAAAAAAAAACATGTCTGGCAGAAAAGAGAAAATTTTCGAAAAAGACATTCGAAGCTCATATCGGTGTGATGCCAATACACAAGCAAGAGTAACACATTTGTAATACTGTAAAAAATATTGGATAAAGTTTTAGTTTTTTATATCAATATATGAGTGTTATAAGTAAAACTGAAGATAACTTTATACCATTACAATAAAATTATCTCCTTTATATGTCACTTTATCGTTTACATTTGTTGAGTTCAGTTTTTAATGAAACAATGTGTACCTCCGTAGTTAGGATGTCCTGGCGGTAGGCCGGAAGATTGTAACATTAAAATGATATCTTTTATTTCAGATATGTCCCTCTCAATTTTGTTGATATCATGATCTAATCTATTCACAAGGTCATCCTGGTTTTGTTTTTGGATTCTTGTTATTTCCTACAACATAATATGCGTATAATGAAATACTGAACAGCAGAACTATGCAAACCAGGTGGTCAATAGCAAATCTCTTTTTCGTTGTCTTAATAAAAATTAATTAATTTGATAATAAACGTCTGAACATACATCTAATGATTAGAACGGTAAATCTTACTCTAACAAACGATTTTTTTTTAAATACATAATCTGCTAATATTACATGAAAAAGGATTGCCTGTATTAATGTTCCATATTTGACCAATCACTTGCTGTGCAGCTCACAGAGATGCCTAAGATATATTTCTTGGCTGAAATTACGTACAGATATGATGAAGCTGTAAATTAATGAGTATCGCTTTACCCGAAGCTGTATAACGGCAGTCTGCATTTCATTCCCATCTGTTTGTTCTTCCACGTCGTCGTCATCGTAAGCCTCCTGGAGAGGATTACAGCGCTCTCTCATGTCGTTCAGGATCTGCTTCCGTCTGCTCTTACTGAGAAGGTCCCAGTCCACCAAACATACAATGGCCTTCTGCATCCGGGCTATACTATGGGCGTTATCGTATACTCTGTCCAGGAAACATAAACACAACATCTACACAAGGAATAAAACACAAGAAAATATCTTTTTAAATTTGAAATTTGTACTTCTCAAGCATGATCCATATTTATCTAACCACGCATGTAATAAAATCTTACATGATAAATGCAGTTTCTTTAATACCACATATTAGGCAAAGTAATGACAAAGTGCAGTAAAATCGTTTACTCAGTATCGCTTTCTGTATTGGCTTAGTATAAGGTGTTTGTTTCTTCATTTTAGTTGTGAATATATTAAGAACGCGTGCGTGCGTGTCTGTATTGAGTAGTAACGATGGAAGGCGATCCAAACTAACGTTTTGAATAAGTTAACGCCGACGTGCCCTGTTCGCTGATTGTCCATCATTCCGTTGTTCTATCTCGTCTCATAACCAATGTTATTGAGAAAAACGTTACATGAATTTGGCTAATTCCTTCACTCAACCATACCAGTTACCTTTGAAATGAATCCGAAAGAAGAGCGATGAAGAGGTTGAGACAGACAATGGCAGACACTGTTAACCATGATCCCACTAGGATGTCGGTCATAATAGGATCCACTGACTTCATTGTCTGCACAACAATGGAAACATTATTTATCTCAGAGAATATTGGTCATAATAGGGTTATCTACCATTATTGTCTGTAGGAAAAAATTATCTATCTCAGAATATTGATCAGAATAGCATCCACTGTCTTCATTGTCTATAAGAAAAGAAAACTTTATCTCAGAATATTGAGCATTATAGGATCCACTGACACGTTATTTATCTAAGAATGTTGATCATAATATGAGGCACTGTCTTTATTGTCTGTAAGGCAAAGAAAACATTATTTATTACCGCAGGATTTTGATCATATTATGATCCTCTTCAATTATCTTTCGCACGGAAGGTATGCTAATCACACTGAAACAGTCATAAAGTATTTTTTTTTATATTCATGCTCTATGATTATAAACATATCTTTCTGGAACTTTGTTATTCTATATAATAGGTCAAGATTTCTTTAATTGATATTCAAGGGAATTATTTTTAAATGAAGACCCACCAGTATATAAAATGGTATCTATTGCCGTAAAAGGACCCGAGTACAGTGAAGTAAATGTGTACAGCAACGGAGAAATGAAATATCTAATGAACAAGAATACAGACTCTTTATTGTAGCGAGTAAGCAAAATATACTTTTACCACCAAGTGATAAAGACATGTAAAAGTATATTTGTCAAGTTGTAAATTTTATTTCTCTTAAAACAATTGGGAAACAAGTTATATCAACTTATATTAATCAGGCTTATTGGCCTGGGTGGAGGCGCGAATGGCCTTACTGTGGGAGGAAACCTGAGCACCCGTGGAAAACCCACGTGGTTGGGCAGGTGACTCCATACCTTTTAACGTCTGATCGAGGAATCGAACCCCGGCCGCCTAGGTGAAAGGTAAGTGTGTTATTACTGTTCCACCCGACCACTCAAAAGTACATTTGAACATAGAATTAAATCCAACAGATGCCATTTTATGTAACTGCTGCCATGTGAGGAGTTGCTTATTTATCAATAATAGATATCAACGATGGGAAAGTCACTGTGCATTCAAATTTGTATTTCGCCTGTCTGCCTTTTACAATTCTGAGTGTTTCGTAGCTCTCGTTGCGGATACAGTTCTCAAGGTTTGCCATTTTTGTGCATGTCACATCTCAATTCCTACGAATAGTGACGGTCTAATTTTTGTCAGCGTGATAAAGTTTAAATCATGCAAACTTACCTGGTAATCATAATCATCCACAAGAGTTATCCTAAAGAGACTGAAGAAGACGTCCCCAAATCTGGTGAAACCCTCAACGTTAACGTACTCGGTTGTATTGTTGTCATGGTAACGAGTATCATACGTCACCCTCTCACCACCAAATATCATCCAATAGGCACACACTAAAACAAAGCAAACTCTTATTTTTTATTTCCTCACATCAATGCCATACGTCTTTATAGCAAGCAGAATTATATCCCAAACATCTAAATATTATGGAAAATTCCCATTGCTCATTTACATAACAATAATATCATCCATTTATATAAAATATAGCATATGTTACATTGTTTCAGTTCAAATTTAACACTTAGTTTTTTAACAATCACAAAAACGTTATAGTCTTATATCAATCACTCTTGTTCGCTCGGATGTTTGAAGAAAAAGGAGTACCCGAGGAAGACCCATGTGGGTTGGTAGTTGACCCCATACCTTTCCAAGTCGATTGGGTATCGAAGCCTTGGTTGAAAGGCAAGGGCGACTTTTACTTCATACACATCATTCCAATAAAAGGTAATAAACATAGAGATATCTCTCATCTGCCCCACATCATATCCTCCAGTAGTATTGGACAACATTTCTACATAATTAGATTGTACACATCTATAAATAGACAGACACGTTACCATATGGGCAAATAGCTAAATGTATAGGGTAGATTACCTTTAATGTATGTACATCTATATATTGAATGGCATATCTTACCAAATGGGAGAAAGAACTGAAGGTAAAGACATCCAAACAGGATGAAATCCTCAATCATCTTCGCCAGAATTACAATGAGTGGCCCTACAATACATATACAAATCCATATAAGATGCAACACTGTATCTGATTGGTGGATAAGAATAATGTATCATCCAATCATTTTAAATTTGTATATAAAGCCTGGATGATCCTTACACGTCATAACATTTATAATTTATGACGTGAACCGAAAGGTTTTTTCCCGGTAACTTTTAATAGAAGGGTCGTTAATGATGCCATTTATCCATTTTCAGAAATAGATCCACAAAGACTCGAATGGCCTTTTCGAAAATATTCGGCCGGAAACATCGTTTAAATGAAAGTTGATGATTTAATATCACTTTGATCGAATTTACCTGACAATATCTATATATATATATTAGATATTATGAAGTTGCGTGTATTTTTGCATTAAGTGTTATATTACCGAGTCGCTTAAAAGGTCTGGCACATTTCGCCAGTCTCAACCAGAGGAGAATAAGCGTGAGTGCCATAAAATTGATATGGAATCTGGCTGCCTCCTCGGAGTGACGGATGACGTCAGCAAGATGGGAAATTATGCATATGCCCTGCATTCCGTAACACACCCAGTCAAATACGTTCCTGGGTAAGAAGTATGGTAACAAAAAAGAAAAAGTTATATAACAAAAATTAATGCTGGCCGTACCATGACGAAAATAATCTGAACATTGACAAGAATTATTTCAATCACGTGAAAGATTCAAGAATAAGAATCATAGCAACATTCAAGCTAAAATTAGTTCAACTGAATTCCATTATAGCCAAGACAACATACGTTTCGTTGAATGAAAATTGCACTTACCAAAAGTCTTTGAAGTATCTAGGAATTTGCTTCTCAACTTGATGTAACTCATCTTGTAAAAACTGTCGGTCTGAACTATCAATGCAATGTTTCATGTCTGCATATAGTTCATCCGCTCTGAACTTCTTCCATTCCTGAAAAGGTTGATGTGGTTGATACGATACACGATGTACACGATACAAGTAACATTCATCATTTACGCTATATGTACTTCCAAATTTCCTTTTCTGAAAGATTATACATCAACATCATACTGACATGTTGAAATAGCTAACACTACACGCCACAATATATAACACTACAGAACAACAATATCTAAAACTATAGATCGAAATATTTAACTCTACAGACCGACATATCTAACAATACAGGCAAAGCTATCTACTTACTCTACATATCAAAATACCTACCTCTACAGACCGAAATATCCAACACTTCAGACCACACCGAAACGTTGTCACACCACAACATTTACGTACCACACTGTAACAGCGATGGAACACACCTAAACCTAAAATGGTACAGAATTCCGACACACAGAACCGGAATCGCAGAATAGCAGACCGGAAGTCAACACACACATAACCGGAACTTCCAACTCATCAAACCAAAAGTGCTCACGAATCATCAAACCAGAACTGTAGCACAAGAGACCAGAACAACATCCCTCAGAATAGTTTTAGTATAAGAGTACGAGACGAATATGAGTCTTGATAATTCGACTGCTTTATCGCAGAACTGTCGTCAATTCTCAGGAACTTGAACTGCTTGCTTGACAACGAAAACAATTGTTTTCTAAAGCTCAGGGCCCATATTCATAAAAAATCTTAAGTTAAATACTTAAGTTTGACTTAAGTTATACTTAACTATAAATATTTTACTTAGTTAAATAAAACTTAAGTTTGAACTTAAGTACTATTCATAAACGACTTAAGTATTTACTTAGTACATACTTAGCTAAGTATAAATATTTAAGTAGTTCATGTAGTTGCTATGTTGTTGTTAAGTAGCTGCGTGATGTTTTTCGTAAAACGTGAAATTTGGCACCGGCGTTCCTGGCATTCCAAGACGATCAGAATCCGGAAATGGCAACAGCAAAAAAGACGAGATGACCAACTGGACAAAGGACGAATGCCTTGCGATGGTGAGGCTAGTACATGTTTACAAATGAAAGAAAACATGTCATACGTGGACGATTTAAGGACGGAATGTCGGCATCTGCAAATAGGCAAATAGTGGGTTCAGGTTGCCGGCAGATTGAACAGATCAAATGTATTAATCAGGAGAGAGTCGGAAGAATGCACAAAAAATTAGACTAACCTCGTCGTTCAGGCCAAAAATGCACATAGCGTGTTCATCGTAGAGTCAAGAAGAACAAGTACGTTTTAGTTAATTTCCACTAAACCAAACATCAGTTGAAATGTACATATCAAACCCCTAGTTACATTGTACGATCTGTAAAATCCCGCTCCCCAAACATGCTAGAACTGTCACAACAATCAACTGTTATTTAAAACTTTCGTTTCGTTATCAAAGCAGGGGAGTACTAAATACATGACAGGGCCGGAATGCACATGAACGGGTTTTAAGTTAAAGTACAAGTAACCTTAATGTTTTTTAATACACAGGTAAGAACTCTATAGATATACATTTTTTTAGATTAATGAATAAAAGATACAATAAAACTTTGAGGCAGTATTTCTGCTTTGTCAAAGTCAGCAAGAGAAACAAAAATGAAGTTTTATCTAAATAAAATTTGATTTGTATGTGGGTATGTTCATTATAAACTACAATTGCTCCGTGTCGTTGTAGTATTGACTTCGTAATGGGCCTTAACGACAGTGAGATTGACTCCTCCATCTTCGATTCAAACCTTTACCTCTTGTTTTAAATGATTGAATACAACAAAGTCTGAAGTTAATGATTTTTTTTCTTAAAAACAATTTGATTTCTGTCGATTTCGTAAGGTCATCTTTCACCTGAGTTGTTAAGTATTTACTTAAGTATTTTTAAAGGAAGTTAAACATCCTCATGACGTTACTTAGCTTTAAGTAAAAACTTAAGTAATACTTCAGCTTAAGTAGTTTTATGAATACAACTTAAGATAAAACCTTGAATTAAGTAAATACTTAAGTTTATTTTAGTACTTAAGTACAAAGGTCCTACTTAAGTATTTACTTAAGTGAAATACTTAACTTAAGTTTTTTTTATGAATATGGGCCCTGAGCTTTAAATATTTGTTTGTATATAAATAATATGTGTTAAATGCATACCATCATGATTCCCAACGTATTGGAAAATACTTATCTTTAACACAGAGTTCCCATTTGAATTTTTTTCACTTACGTCGTTTTTGGTAATAGAGCGACGATATTCTAAGACTTCTCCTATAATTTCCCATATGGTGAGACCGATACCGATGACCTTACAGGACAAGAAACATACATATTTAATATCTGTGTGAAATATCATATAAAATGTAATTGTTATTACTGAAAGTGCAAGGTGTCGTAACTTTCGATTATGTATCATAAAAAGGCGTCATTCAAAGCAGACGTTCTTCTGAACTTGTTATTTAAATAGGACATATAATCCTAAATGTGAAATTATAATAGGGACCACAAAATGTTATAACCAAATATGTTGTCTCAAATTTACAAATTCTATGCATAAAATATATATGTAAACTAGTGATACTATTATGGATATACCAATATAAAACATCATACGTGGACTTACGTGTAGAAAAAGTCTCCACCATTGGCCAGGCAAGTCATAGTAGTGCTTATTTTCATAGGAAACCAGCACCCCAATCAGTGACCAGATCACGATATAAACTATGTTATATAGGAACCACATAATGGCGCGCCGCCTGTATAAACGTACCAATTCGTATGTGTGATATATAGAAACGTACCAAATCAGAGGTATGTTATATAGGAAACACAATATGGCACGCCGCCTTTAAAAACGTACCAATTCATACAGAAACGTAACAAATCATAGGTATGTTATATATAAACGTAACAAATCATAGGTATGTTATATAGAACCGCAATAAAACATCGGTATGTTATATAGAAACGTAAAAAAAATCAGAGGTATATTATAAAGGAACCACAGTATGGCACGCCGCCTGTACAAACGTTGCAATTCATGGAGACGACCAGTGAAAGCTAAATTGTTTTGGCGAAAACCAAAATTGGGCTTCAATTTTGGCGCCCTATTTAGTTGATGACGTGATATTATTGTCAATATGATGACGTCACAATCGATTTCTGACAGGTGCATCCAATGCAAATTACTCAATGGTATATATCTAATACACGAAAAGCATGTGCAAAAATATTATATGAGCTCATTTAACAGCAGTCCAATTATGTGATAAATACTTATCTGTCTGATCAATGAAACAAAACTAAACAGCTTACCTAGCATACTCATCCCACATGTACTGGATGAGGGTGGAGAAGACAGAATGAGACAGAAGATTGTACTGGTGTTTGTTGACGGCTGCCTGGAGCTATAATATAAGGAATAAGAATATTAACTATAGGTACGAAATAATGAAAAGGCTAAGCTATCAAGTGTTGACCTTACATGATTCATATCAATTTATATATATCTTGGTCCAGGAGAAACAGCTTGTTTCGCTTACGCTTACGCTGCGGTTGAATTGTAAAAATATGTCGTCGGCAGGATGTTGATGATATGTTCTATGGGACTATGTCCAGTTATGCAAAATTATCTAGATCGTCTACATTCGTTTTTTTTTTTTTTTTTAATATACAATATATATGTTAAGTGTGTATAAGGAATTGTTTATGAAATGTTAATTTTGTATTAGTAATTGTTTATCAAATGTTAATTTTGTATATTTTGTATTAGTAATTGTTTATCAAATGTTAATTTTGTATGAGTAATTGTTTATGAAATGTTAAATGTGTATGAGGAATTGTTTTTGAGGAGTTAAACCATACATTCCATGCTTATACAGAACAATGCACAGTAATATATATTTTTCTTATATTGGAACATTTTTCGCTCGTGACGTATAGTAATATAGCAGGAATTGACCAATACATACTAAAGAGTACAGATTACCCGATATCAATAACTTTGTTAAATCAATAATATCCTTAAATGTAATGGAATGGGAATGAAATAACATCACTAACCATATCATATTGCATCTGCGTTTCATGATAAACAGTTCACAGATTCTGGCTGGAATGCTATAATGTTACAATAACATAGAATTGTAGGACATCCCTATCACCGGAAGTCAATATTATGAAAACGGTTATAACCGTATCGCTATGGTCTACTCAGTTTGCAATAAACTGTCTAAAGTAGATGCTAATGAAATGCTTCTCATTGAAATTTCTTCTTTAAAATGCAGCCTTACCGGCAAGTCAATAAACGATTCTTTCTTCTCGTCTGAAATAAACAGTAAATGGTATATTTATCAAAACTGTATTCTGGATTATTTGAAATATACAGTGTAGGTCTTAACAATTCATATCAAATTGATAGAAATTATAACTTTTACACAAAACTATAATGGTCCCAGAAACAGGAATCATACATGACCCGAACGGACAGTTTTATAAACCTTACACAATTATTATGATTCGCGTTGGCTCACCTGCCATTAGTTGGTAGAGGTAGAAGCTCTGGCTACGGTGTGTCTGGTCAGTGGTATGGTAAGCATCAAGAGCTTCGTACGCCTGGAGTTGGTAATTTACAGAGACATTTGTTCAATGGTAAGCGCCAACAACACTAAAACTTAAAACATACAGGTACAATAAATTCCTTCCTGGACAAGACAAAGACAACATATAATTGAACACCAAAGGTGGTGATAATTGAACACCAAAGGTGGTGCAGGAACTACTTCCACAACACGTGATCATCATACTTTTATGGTGCTATCCTTCGTCTTTTATCATTACTTTTATTTCTAGTTTTATGTTTTGCTTGTTAATAACAAATACAGACTATTAAAATGCCTTAACAAAACATGCCATAAATATAAAAGAATTATAGAATATGGTATAGCTGATAAATTTCCCAGGGACAATATTTCGCGGTCGTACTTACCGGATATTATTTTTTGCGCAATCATGCATTTTTTTTAAATTCTGTAGTAAACACTTCTCTTCATTTCAGTATATAAACATTCCCTGGATAATTATCTTCGCGGTATATTTAATGACGGCGAATATAGCGAAATTAAATCCTTCACGAATATTACCAAACATACAGTATTTAAGCATCAACACCAATCGGAGAAAATTAAATAACTAATATAGTTAACAGACATGTCTGTTATGAATGCCAAAATTTACCACAGCAGGCATGTTGATGATCATCCAACCAATGGTTCCGTATCCGGGAACGTTGTTCCGGTTCATCCAGGCACGAGCGCCTTTCTTCAGTAGTAAACGCGTCGTTATACTTCTGTCTGAAAACATTGGTCACGTGATAATTAAACTACACTGATGTACTAAGGAATTATCATATCTGGTGTGTTACTTTGTCCCTTAAACCTTTTACCCTGTAACATTTGTAACCTGAATGATACATTATACATGATAACCGACTGCCCACCATCAGTACTATCTGTATTTACATGATAAGAAGGATGGTTCTTTTGGATGTTAATTGAACTCTTTATAATTTGCTTAAAGTCGTAGACCCCAAGCCTTAATAATTTGGGTTATCGAACCTAGCCGTAGTCTACACAAACGTACCTTGTTCGGCAGCTAATTGTATCGGGTATCTGTCTTTGTAATCCTGTATGTCGTCAAACTGACAACCATGATCTATCAGACAGTTCAGTGCTTCACTGCAGTTGTATCTGGCAGCAAAGAAAATGGGCGTTTGTAGATCTCCTTTTGTTCTAGCTTCTTTGTTTGCTGCAATGCAATGAAAATATTGTTGGATCTTACAATTAAAGGTTAAAGACAAATTTCATATTAAAAATTGAAATAAGATACAGTCCCCAGCTTCAAGACGAAGTTTGGTACCAAATATGACAAAGGACTCCACAACTCTGTATCAAATATTAGTCCCTAATTCTAGTATCTGTTTCATCGCACTACTTACTGTAACTCACTACATATTGGTATTAGGAGATGAGTAAAGATACAATTCTCCTTCTCCATACTGTAGAATTTCAGCTTTTTGTTATTTTTGTCTTAAGCTAAGTGGTATTGAAGTGACCAAATCTGATCTGTTGTCCCTTTTCATGTACCATCTTAGTAAGTTATGAATAAAATTAAGTCAGTTTTACTATTACCCAGTAGCCATGCATCTAGTTGCTTCTACCCAACAATTCTCAAGACAGTTACCCTTGTACCAAGCCACTAAACCAGTTACCGTACAACATGCACAAGTTAATCTGGAAGTCACTTATGCAGCTACCCTGCTAGCAAGAAATCACTAATGCAGTTGCCTTACTTCCCTGAATTCACTTATACAGTTACCTTACAACCAAGCAGTCGCTAATACAGTTGTCCTACAACCCGGAATTGTCAAAATATATATACCCGTTACCCTACCATCTAGGATTTACAAAATACAGTTACCCTACTGTCAAGAATTCACCAATACAATAGTTACCCTTCTATCTAGAATTCATTTAATATAGTGTCCTGTTACCCAAAAGTCACTAATACAATTGCCCTATCCAGAATTCACTTTTACAAATACAGTTACCCTGCTATCCAGAATTAACTAATACCATTGCCCTACTACTAAGAAATCACTAATATATAGTTCGTCTAGTTAATACATCGGCCATTTAACGGTGGCGGATATTACTGAATGATCACTTTACATGTACAATGTATGTAAATATATATAATCATACATGTTTTCCTTTGCCGTCTAACACATGAAACAACAATAATTGTTTACAAATCAAATCCAAGTGTACATGATAAGGTTACCTCCGTGTTCGATGAGAAGGGTCAACATGTCTGTGTAGTTATTCGCAGCAGCCACGTGCAATGGTATACATCCGTTCACATCAGCAGAATTTACATCAGCGCCATGATTTAACAGAAATAACGCGACATCCACGTGCCATTTTCTTGCAGCCTGAAAGATTAAGAATATTGATTCCATTGACGCTCGTAGAAATGGCTGCTGGTTAAGCTGTCACCAGCCTTCTTCTCGTTTTCAGAATGCGACATTACCTGAATTTGACGTAGATTTATAAATAATGTGCGTGTCGTCAATGAGGTAGAAGACACTTTTTATCCTTCCTGAACACTATGGTCTTATTCTTCTTTACTTTTCAATGGTCCCTTTGTAAAAGATGTTATTCAAATTCTTAATTGTTATCAAGTTCAAGTTAGAATTAGGATTTTATTCAGAGTTCTTCGAGATTTCCTTATTGTTTTAGACAAATCTAAAACATTGCCACATATGGCGGCTAGAAAAATCTGGGGGGGGGCACTGACGTATGCGGCATCTATACTTATCTAAAAGCATTGCCGAACATGGCGTCTAGATGACTCTACAACATTAGTCAATGCGGCGTCTAGACAAATCTAAAGCATTGCCGAATGTGTCGCCTAGACAAATCTAAAGCATTGCCGAATGTGACGTTTAGACAAAATAATCCATTGCTGAATGTGGCGTCTAGACAAAATAATCCATTGCTGAATGTGGCGTCTAGACAAATCTATTCTGATCGAATTTGACGTTTAGATAAATCTAAAGCATTGTCTAATGTGGCGTCAACGTCGTATAAATACCTTGTGTAGGACAGTCTCTCCTTGAGAGTCGGGAACATTGATGTCCGTGCCAGAATGAAGCAATATATCTGCTAGCTGTAAGTCTACTTCGGTAGATTGATTAGAAGTTTCAGATTGTTCAGATTTCAGAAATAATTGATGTAAATCTGATGAATTACCGTCCTCATATTTAAAGTCTTCGATGAGGTTATCTTTTGAGTCCTGATTGTTTCTGTGGAGAAAATAGCATAATCATATAGCATTCACGGCCGTTACTTTTTACATAGTTTTTGCATTTGATTTGGTATACATTGTAGGTAAATAGTTTCGTCTATGTTATTATAACAAGTATGCTGGGTATTGCTAAAGCAATACATGTCTCTTACCTACCCCCGCTAAAAATAGTAAGTGACCTTGACCTTGACCCAAAAACCCGGAACTTGATCTTTAGCTACTCATTCTACAGTTATGAGCCAGGTTTCACCAACATACCTTGAAGAGCTGTCAGCATTGTCGAGAAAAATGCGGAAAACTGAGTGGACGAACTAACAGACGGACGGGGAGGGAACCTATAGTCTCCACGGTTTTACCGGTAGAGGACTAATAATCGATAACAACTTAAATGAAACATCCTGATTTGTCATTTTACGACACTCCCGGGAATGTTTGAAGTGATACAATAAATGTACATAAGTATTCAGAAGACAATAAGGACATACATCGCTATGGACAAATTATTCAAAAATATCGAGGTAAAAAGGCTTTATCCGAATGTTTTAAAATTGATTATTTCACATAAGGAGCATTTTTGAAAGAAACAAATATTAAATCCCATGTTTCTATTCCTAAGAATTTAAGCCATTGATGCATATAGGATTACGTTCAAATTTGACGATCTGATATAAATTGTTAATTGGTATATAACTTCTCACCGGTTATTCCTGTTTGGTAGACAGCAACTTGAACAATCGTCATCGTCCTTGTAAAATTTTGATTGTGTATCTTGATCTATTAAAACAAACGCACATGGAGAGTCACGAATAATAGAAGCATTATAGTACACGTACGATAAAGTATTTTAAACACAACACAATGATATAATTGGTATTGTTACAGTTATAATGGTACAATATAGAGTTATAAATATCGTGGAATCTCTTGAGGAAAGTTTTCAATTGAATAGAAAGGCATAAGCGATAAACATGAAATAATAATTGACGTGTTTTCAGCTTAATGTTAATTTATTTTAACAATTTGGCTAAATTACAATGTTGGTGCACATGTAGTTGGTATGATATGTGGTTGTATCTCTAAAAGATTTATTATTTTTCATTGTTATATCTTTCGTAACATTTGGATAAAACAATAGTCAAAATTAAATTTGAAAATGTACCTTATCAAAAGCTTAGATTAAATAGCCGGAATGTTCTGTAGATCTGATTGGTGTTGAATAAACTTCCACGCATAAAAAAAAAATTCACATAACCATCATTTTGAAACAAAATTCAAGAGGGTATGATTAATAGGCATAATGGTCAAAAATCTGTGCCTCGCTTGAAGGGACAAAATGAATTCAAAACGATTCCAACAGAGCGCAGGTATAGATTTTATCTTTTTTTTGTTTGTTAGTTTGTTGGTTTTTTTTTTTTTTTTTTTTTTTTTACTTACTGTAGCCTGCCCAGCGTTTGCCGCAATACTTGCTCACATCACATTGTGGATGTTTGAGTGTGTCATCTAAAAGATCGGTAATACTGAAAAGACGTAAAATGACATAAGTGAACTGAATGATTAAGTACACTAACTTAACAACAAATTAGAAACAGAAAGAAAACGACATTAGACTAGATATCCGAACTCGCCATATTTTATCTTAAACAATCATAAAAAATGTTAAAAGCGTGAGCAGTGTAATAGTAGTGATAAAGTCTGTCTTAATGTTCTCATCAGTTGTATTCTTCATTTTCTGTTTTTATGAATAACTTGAAAATCGTTGATGCGTGTTGGTACTATAAATAGCGCTTTAAAATTCGCACAAAACATAACTTATTTTATCGGACGTGTTATTAAACCATATTCCTCGCCATTTTGTTAATTTTTAAAATGTTTTCGATAATTGTTTATCTGACAACAGCTTATCAAATAGACATTTATTTATAGCAATCAACTGTAGTACACTACTTGATGGGTGATACTTGATGGGTAATAATTGATGGGTGATAAATGATGGGTGATAATTGATGGGTGTTACTTGATGGGTGATAATTGATGGGTGATAAATGATGGGTGGTAATTGATGGGTGTTACTTGATGGGTGATACTTGATGGGTGATAAATGATGGGTGATAATTGATGGGTGTTACTTGATGGGTGATAATTGATGGGTGATAATTGATGGGTGATAATTGATGGGTGTTACTTGATGGGTGATAATTGATGGGTGATACTTGATGGATGATACTTGATGGGCGTTACTTAATGGGTAGTAATTGATGGGCGTTACTTCATGGGTAATAATTGATGGGCGTTACTCTATGGGTGATAATTGATGGACGTTACTTCATGGGTAATAATTGATGGGCGTTACTCTATGGGTGATCATTGATGGACGTTACTTGATGGGTGATAATTGATGGGCGTTTCTTGATGGATGATCATTGATGGGCGTTACTTGATGGGTAATAATTGATGGGCGTTACTTGATGGGTAATAATTGATGGGCGTTACGTGATGGGTGATAATTGATGGGCGTTACGTGATGGGTGCTAATTGATGGGCGTTACTTGATGGGTGCTAATTGATGGGCGTTACTTGATGGGTGCTAATTGATGGGCGTTACTTGATGGGTGATAATTGATGGGCGTTACTTGATGGGTAATAATTGATTGGCGTTACTTGATGGGTAATAATTGATGGGCGTTACATGATGGGTGATAATTGATGGGCGTTACTTGATGGGTGATAATTGATGAGCGTTACTTGATGGGTGCTAATTGATGGGAATTACTTGATGGGTGACAATTGATGGGCGTTACTTGATGGGTGATAATTGATGGGTTTTACTTGATGGGTGATAAATGATGGGTTTTACTTGATGGGTGATAATTGATGGGAGTTACTTGAAGGGTGATAATTGATGGGCGTTACTTGATGGGTGATAATTGATGGGTGATAATTGATGGGTGATAAATGATGGGCGTTACTTGATGGGTGATAATTGATGGGCGTTACTTGATGGGTGATAAATGATGGGCGTTACTTGATGGGTGATAATTGATTGGCGTTACTTGATGGGTGATAATTGATGGGCGTTACTTGATTGGTGATAATTGATGGGCGTTACTGGATGGGTGATAATTGATGGGCGTTACTTGATTGGTGATAATTGATGGGCGTTACTTGATGGGTGATAATTGATGGGCGTTACTGGATGGGTGATAATTGATGGGCGTTACTTGATGGGTGATAAATGATGGGCGTTACTTGATGGGTGATAATTGATGGGCGTTACTTGATGGGTAATAATTGATTGGCGTTACTTGATGGGTGATACTTGATGGACGTTACTTGATGGGTAATAATTGATGGGCGTTACATGATAGGTAACACTTAATGTGATACGTGATGTTAAGGAACATTATAAAACAACTATAAACAGTAGATTCACTCCAACCTGTTGTCATGCTGGTGTCCCCTTGACCTAGTCCTAATAGCCATGACTCCATCAAAGTCCGAGCTAGTGGGTCCCACCTTGCTCTTCTTACCGCTTTTCGTCATCGTTGATACTGAATGTAGTAAAATTCTCACATTTTAAACCAAGCAATATATGACGTAACCATTTGTCAGTATATTGTCAGGGCGGATTCCCTGAACGCCTACATTTTGAAATAACACCCTACTGACTATGTTTGTACAGAAAGTAGTATAGTCTGTTCTGGTGAAGTCACTTGTGAAGTCACTAAGTTAGCTGGGTTTTTTTACCTGTGTATGTTACCTATAAATTTCATTATATATCTCATCAAAATCAGAGGTCAATATCCAATGAATATATACTGCACAAAAATAAAATATATTAGAATTAACTATGCACATGATAATTGTCAATAGTTATTTAAAGAAATTAATTGTCAAATTAGTATTAATTAATAATTCACTGAAATTATTATTGTAAAATATTTATTAATCAAATTCATTAATCTTATCAAACTAAATATTATACCAAATACTTTACTTTGCCCTTAATTACAAGTTATAATCAAAAAGATCTTTTTTTCTCTTTTGAACACCTCTCTGATACCAATCAAAAAGACTGAAGATAATATGATGTTGATAAGTAAATACCGCTAACTTTACTGAGATCAGTAAAAATGATGAGCTGTGATGTAGCCCAGGCTTCGGGATGGCATGAGACTTCGAGATGAATACCGAAGCTACATGTATGTATCTATGTAAACTTCGAAATTATCATCAGGACTATCATTCTACAACTTGCATTTATACTGTTTATAATCAACTATGGCTAATGCTCAGTTAAACTTTAACTTTGTTAGGAATAGGTAAAGTGGCAATAACTTAGCATCAATGGTCACACTGTCCCACACTATTCCATTAGATATACACCATCCACATCGAGACAGACGGGTCCATGTAACCAGTTGTTTACGCCCTACTATCCAGGAAAAGTCAGGTCATATACACCAGATTTTTCAAACTACTAGGGAAGTTCATGACAGAAAAACACCTACCCATGATGCCAACCACAGTATCCATCGACTTTGAAATAGCTGTCCACAACGCCCTCTTTACCGTCTTCCCAGGGACCAACATCAATGGATGCTTTTCCTTTTCATCTAATGCAACGACAACACTAGGAGACGCCGCGCGGCTTTATTGCCACTTGTACCACTACACCAAGTAGAAGACGTATGGTTCCGACCATTAGAGGACATCGATGATGCTGACCTGCTCATTGACGTTATGCCATTCACAGACAACGTTAACGCTGCTGACCAGTGAATAGAGGGAGAGAGAACCGTTCGGAACCACTACGACAACGACCAAGGATGACCAACCACTTAAACGCTGGCACGGGAAACTCAAAACAAATGTACACCTTGTACATTCCAACATCTTCACCATTATATAAACATTCAAGGACATACAGGCTACTAATGAGATAAATAGAAGTCAACGTCGCGCTGGAGGAAACAAACGACCCCGGCCAACGAAATACAGAAACATCGACACTCGTCTTGCCCTTCTGAAACAGAGACTGGAGAACCAAACTGTTGATATAATATCCTACGCCGATGCAGCCTACGAACTTCTTCATTTAGGTTAGCTGTGTGTACTGATGCAACATATGGACAGTGCTTTATCGTTTATGTATCAAAGACGTTTTCAACAATATGTATTTTTTTTATTATATAAACATGTAACATTCTAAGATAAAAATAGCAATATTCCAAAACTTTAAATTATTTATATTTGAATTTATATGTCTTGTGCTCAATTAATAATTAAGATTCTGATAGAGTTGTTTTCAAAATATGAAAAAATATATTAACTTGCAGAATTCTAATGTTCTTATAGCTGATCCATAGCTATACTATAAAATTCACAATTCTATTTAAATAAAACGTTAAAATTTATATGCTAGTGTCTTGGTTTTCTTTTGTTGTCAAATGATTTCTACATGTAAAATACACGTAAAATATCTCAGGTAAATACAGAACATGTATGAAACAGACTATAATTATCCTCCCTTTGCTGTCTCTGCCTTTTGTTCTAAATATGTAGGTGTTCGGAGAACACATCATTTTTTGGCTTTGTCATTAATGCCCCGAGTATCGCTTTGAAGTCTTCATATAATTTTGATTTATCATTTATTTATATGGCAATAAAGGAAACACCTTTTTCTGGAACAGTTTGTCTTAATTTCCTTTTCCAATGATTTCTCCGGAAATCTTTCTTTTGCTAAAACTCTAATCATACAGGGCTGTGGCAATGTGACTAAGAAAGGGATAGTTTATGTTAATTAGGCTAATAGCTGCATGTGTGCGTATGGTTTTAGATAAAATAAAGATAAATAAGATAAATTTTATTACCAGTGCAGGACCTTTTGATCCTCTATATCGGACTCCAAAATATGATTATTACAATAAAATCAATAAATTGTGAAACAGTTCCAATTCTTATATAATTTCACACTTATATAGTTATATAAAAGTTCCTGCTTTTCCCAATGATTATCTAGTCTGTTTTTGAAAGAATTTACTGTTGTATGGGAGGCGGAAAGGGCAAAAATCCTTTAAAACAAAACCAATGTCAAAATCATATCAATAGACATCCTTTTCAAACCAACATATGTTATGGAACAATCAATGTTCAAAAACAAACCAAAAGACAAGAAAATCAAACCAATAGACAAGAAAACCAAACCAATAGACATGAAAACTAAACCAATAAACAAACGGAAATAAATTGTCACGGCTGCAGTAAACGCCATCTAGCGTCAGTTTGTGAGTTCATTGATATAGCTTTCTTGATTCTTATGACATAATATTTGTAAAGTCCAATTTCAAGTTTTAAAGGTGTTTATTTCTTCAATAGCTGGTCAGTTCTGTCTTTCTCTTGCGTTCCGGTCCTTCCGTCAGTCGGTGTTCGAGTACGTCCGTAGGTTTCTATGTATCTCCCCGTCTCACCGTCCCTATAATATGTCTACTTTTTATAGTTTAGGGTTGCTTGACCTTTGTATGTACCGTATTGGATACTGCATTACTCCTGTCACTCTTACCACCTGCTAAGCGCATAGGCACACCGATTTTGGTACTTACAATGACAATGACAAGATTTTTTTATTCTCATAAACAGAATCCTACGGCTATTATTCTCACATATTGTGCTCATATTCCTGGTATGGATTTGACATGTTAATTTCTCCATTGACCCTGAGCTGGCGCGTGTAGACCATTCCACGCAATTATGACCATGGCTTGTTTCTGTTAAGTATATCACATGATGAAATACTTATTGAATGATTGAACCTCGGTACTTAATTTTTAAATCCTTGAACTTATTCAATTCTATACGTTATTTTGTAACATCCGTATCCTTCTTCGACAAGAAATTTGATTAATCAAAGTTGTAGCATTTCAGGTGTTTACATGTATGTACTTATATAAACAAAAAGTTCAACCGCAGGTTCTTCAAACTAACTTCTTTAATGGGATGGCTTCTACATAAATACTGTACATGGAGTTTAACATCTTTACAATCAGACTGGTCAACTGGCAATAACTTCTCGCAGAGAAATAAAACAACTAAATCTCATGACTACATGAATTTAGCGGTACGGCCAAAAAAAATGAGTGTTGAGTATAACACAGAGGTGTTATCGAGTGTCTGTCCCAAGTGTCCCACTCAATTATAGGTACTGCTGCTGCTTCTTTTATAGGGATGCTTACAAAACCATCACGTTTTTCAACACGTGAGTTAAATTTTAATTAAGTGGCTATGGTCCAAAATTCTCCGAAATTCTCTAACCTATCTGTTAATACTAATTAACTACCTGTCCCAGGGCTACACCATCTGTTGTCTTTCAATTAAATATATTGACCCCTTGTTGACCAGCCTATACACTAACATTTATATGTACATACATATATAAAGACACAATTTCTCAAGTACGTGTATTTCTCAGTTATAAATATTAAATATAATTATTCAATACTCAGTTATAATCATTAAATATAATTATTCAATAAGAAATTACACAATATTTTTTCCGTCACCAAGTCTATTGTTTTACAAAGTTCTTACAAAAAGAAGAAAAGACCATATATAAACATCCTACCAACCTGTTTTCTAAATACGCATCCCCAACATCCTTACTCAATTCTATAGTTCAGTATACAACATTCCCTAACACCCTTATGTGTCAGTAAAATGTCTCGTCAAGTCTAGTGAATGTTCAACACTTATATAGTAGTACATACAATCATTAACAACATGATACATATTTGAACGAAGTACCTTCTACACATCGAATATTTATAGTTAAATCCAAAATTATTGATAAATGAGTTGCGTTTCCGTAATAAAATCCACACGGTGAAACTATTGCATCAGTTATTCATCAATATTTACAACTTTAGAACTATTGATCAGAGATAAATGAGTTACATTTTCATCATAGAATCCACACGGTTAAAATCATTATATCAGTTATTTCGCGACAAAATCCAAGTTTCCGCGCGACAACTCGGGATAAAACGTATTCACCACATCTGTTATTTACAAATTAATTAAATTTAAGCATTACATAGTTATTTACACAAGTATATGTCATGCCTCGGTACTTTTTTTAATCCTTGAACTTATTCAATTCTATACGTTATTTTATAACAGTCTGCAGTCGTGACTATTGATTTTCGTTTGTCTATTGGTTTAGTTTTCAAGTCTATAGGTTTGGTTTTGAACATTGATTGTTCCATAACATATGTTGATTTGAAAAGGATATCTATTGATATGATTTTGACATTGGTTTTGTTTTAATGGATTTTTGCCCTTTCCGCCGCCCATAATGTTGGTACTAAGAAAACATGTTCTTGAAGATCGTTCCATATTCTAACAACGCGCAGACCAAAAAACTGTTCCTTATATCAAGCCGAGAATGCTGCGGATATGACTTTTTTTTTATCGTGTTCTCTTGTTCCGTGTCTCTGAACCTTGTCGCTACAGAGCTTGAAAAAGTCCGCAACTTTGATATCGCTGATATTGCTAGTCAATTTGTAGACTTCTATCATATCGCCCCTCATCCGTCTGAAAGCGAGTATAGGTAATTTGAGTCTTTTCAGTCTATCGGAATAGGACGTATCCTTAAATCCAGGTAACTGCTTGGGTGTCCTCCGTCGTACAGCTTCAATCATATCAATGTGCTTAACTTTATTTGAGATGGACTCTAACTAGTCTTGCAAAGCAACGGGAAGTTGGATTCATTTAGAAAATCAAAAGACCGTCTTATTAATCCAGACATAGAATTTGCTTTCTTAACTTGGGTACTTAAACGTTCATCGAAAGATAGAGATTGATCTATAATTACTCCCAAATCCTTTCCCATGTCCACTTCCTGAAATTCTTCATCTTTTAGATAATATTTTCGTTCATCCTTATTTCTGCCTATGCGCATCTATTTACATTTTTGGAGGTGAAATTGAAGCAACCATTTATCATTCCAAGCTGACAGGTGATCCAGGTCATCATGAAGTTAACTTACATCAGCATTTCCCTGTATGCATCTGAATAACTTGGTGTCGTCCACAAAGAGATAAACATCTGACTGAATAGTATCTGGTAGGTATTTATGTAGATGACGAACAATGTTGGCCCGAACAACGTGTAAATCGTTCAACGGGAGGTAACTCGTCTGTCTGATAAGATGAGTTTCACTATTAGGAGACCGATCCTCGTTTGTACCAATGCTATAAAATTTCGCCAATACATTGAGATATCCATCGTGATACCATAATGTGCTGTCACCTCTGGGATCTAACCCGTCACACTAGCCTATAATCCCGACCTGACATCACACACATTCATCGTAGTCATGGTCACCTAGCGACTAACAATCTCGCTGGTTTTCTGAACGCGTTGGCATGGTAACGAAAGGTAGAGGTTGGAAATAAAAAGACATTTTGAAATATACTCTGTATATTAACTCGAAAATAGGCTATTTGGACACGGGCCGAATAAACCATTAGGCTTTAACAGCATTGAAGCACAGAAACCTGATATTTATTTCGGTTCACAAGTTTTCGAATAACCTTATGATATTTAAGTTAACTTTTAAAAGATAAAATGTAGAAACTTACCTCCATTACCAATGCACCCAAGGCAATAGTTTACGTGGATACTGTGTTAATCCAGTCACACCTGAATGTATTGTCTTAAACATTGTGTTGTACAGCTCAATAGATAAATATATACATACACGTCCTTTAATGGAAACAGGTATGAACAATGTCACAATTAACTAGTTGTTCAAGTATGATACATTTCTAAAGACGTCTTTGCTATCATGAATATATAGTGCATTCTATTTTCAATCGAAGCATTACGCCAAGACGAAAAATAACTTTAAATAGGCGGTCTCGAACGGAACAACAATTGCATTATATGCATTGTACATGGCATTCCCGTGTGTAAAAACATAACGATATCCATCAACCCGTGACCAAGAGGATTGTCTACGTATATGGGTATTCTGTAAGCTAACTCGGTGACTTAAGTAGCAGAATAAATAGGGTGTAACACAGCGTTAAATCATTACATTGTTTCATTACGATATTAAGATTATACTTGTCGCGTTGAGTATATCGTTTATTATATTAATCGCTTGAAACAAATCGCCATATGTTGACTAAAGGCGACAGATAATTAAGAATTAGGAAGTATATAAAAATGTAGGCGAGCCTCTTCGGTCTCACCTTGAGATTTTACACACAAGATTATCCTCCACAGGAGATTTGTTTGCTCCGCCATTCAATGTAGGGAAAGAATAAGAGCATGTTAATAAAACACCCTCACCAGAAAATGTACTACCTGTCCAGGTTAAAATAACTTTTAACTGTAATATGAAGAAGAGAGGGATTCCCTAATCATGATAAACTGAATGGCGTCACATACTAATTACACGTAGTTATAATATGGAAGATTCCAACCCTCAGGGCCAGATCCTTATCAAACTACACATGTATATAATACACTAGCGCATCCGGGGGGGGGGGGGGGGGGGGCTATAATTTGCTAAATTACTGGACCCCCCCTTTCAAATTCCTGGATCCGCGCCTGTAATACAAGTCTCGTGTTTAGCAACTTCAGATGTCTGCGTAAAGCCTAAGTTACGTCACACATGCGTTAAATAAGGAAGTTCAGCGTAATTCCACGTACCTTAACGTAAACTTTAACTAGCGTAATTCCGACGTTAATTTGCCGTAGTTTAATTTCTAGTAACTACTTAAAACCTTTGGAGAACCGTGGCAGGCGAATTATTTTTTGAACCTTTTCAAAAGATAATTACAGCACGAATAAAATTTTGAAAGAACGTAGACGTCTGTAGTGTAGTTATACGTACTTTATCGTACACGTCTGTAGTGTAGTTGTACGTACTTTATCGTACACGTCTGTAGTGTAGTTATACGTACTTTATCGTACACGTCTGTAGTGTAGTTATACGTACTTTATCGTACACGTCTGTAGTGTAGTTGTGTGAACTTTATCGTACATGTCTGTAGTGTAGTTATACATACTTTATCGTACACATCTGTAGTGTAGTTATACGTACTTTATCGTACACGTCTGTAGTGTAGTTGTACGTACTTTATCGTACATGTCTGTAGTGTAGTTGTACGTACTTTATCGTACACGTCTGTAGTGTAGTTGTACGTACTTTATCGTACACGTCTGTAGTGTACTGTACTACTTTATCGTACATGTCTGTAGTGTAGTTATACATACTTTATCGTACACGTCTGTAGTGTAGTTGTACATACTTTATCGTACATGTCTGTAGTGTAGTTATACATACTTTATCGTACACGTCTGTAGTGTAGTTATACGCACTTTATCGTACATGTCTGTAGTGTAGTTGTAGTACTTTATCGTACACGTCTGTAGTGTAGTTATACGCACTTTATCGTACACGTCTGTAGTGTAGTTATACGTACTTTATCGTACTTGGTCTGTAGTGTAGTTGTACATACTTTATCGTACACGTCTGTAGTGTAGTTGTACATACTTTATCGTACACGTCTGTAGTGTAGGTATACGTACTTTATCGTACATGTCTGTAGTGTAGTTGTACGTACTTTACCGTACACGTCTGTAGTGTAGTTGTACATACTTTATCGTACATGTCTGTAGTGTAGTTATACATACTTTATCGTACACGTCTGTAGTGTAGTTATACGTACTTTATCATACACGTCTGTAGTGTAGTTGTACGTACTTTATCGTACACGTCTGTAGTGTAGTTATACATACTTTATCGTACACGTCTGTAGTGTAGTTATACGCACTTTATCATACACGTCTGTAGTGTAGTTGTACGTACTTTATCGTACACGTCTGTAGTGTAGTTATACGCACCTTATCATACACGTCTGTAGTGTAGTTGTGTGTACTTTATCGTACACGTCTGTAGTGTAGTTATACATACTTTATCGTACACGTCTGTAGTGTAGTTATACGCACTTTATCGTACACGTCTGTAGTGTAGTTATACGTACTTTATCGTACACGTCTGTAGTGTAGTTATACGTACTTTATCGTACTCGGTCTGTAGTGTAGTTGTACATACTTTATCGTACACGTCTGTAGTGTAGTTGTACGTACTTTATCGTACACGTCTGTAGTGTAGTTATACATACTTTATCGTACACGTCTGTAGTGTAGTTATACGCACTTTATCGTACACGTCTGTAGTGTAGTTATACGCACTTTATCGTACACGTCTGTACAATAGTTTTGGGTAATTTATCAAAATTCGGCGTTCTTATTTATTGGAAACATATACGTACTTAAACTTCAAAATCACCCCTCAATGCGCCGTACTTCAACGTAGTTTAACTTCACAATTCAACCCTCAATGTGCCGTACTTAAACGTAGTTTAACTTCACAATTCACCCCTCAATGTGCCGTACTTAAACATAGTTTAACTTCACAATTCACCCCTCAATGTGCCGTACTTAAACGTAGTTTAACGTCGCATTACTAACCCCTCAATGTGCCGTAGATTTACAATTAACCCCTCACTTGAGTTTGTATGTACTTAACGGACATTAATATAACATATGCTTATGCTTTCATTACTCATAATTGCTCTCTTCGTTTAACCTTCTTTACAATACTCTTACTTAGTTAACTACCGTGGTCGTTTCTAAGAATTGTACCTGCTGCCCCCATTGCATGACTGATGTTTTCTCAACTTCCTCAGTAGCAATTTTAATGTCTCCCTTGACATTGCCTAACTTTTTTTGCATTAGCTGAGTGTTTGTCCCTGTGAGGATGGCATTATATATATTTAGGTTCTGTCCACTGGCCGAAACATACCAGAGTTTATACAAATGGTAGTAGCCCGAATTTCCTCTGGGGAGGAAAGTCGGGCTACTTATACTCCTGCTTAACGCTGGAGCATTTTGGGAGTTGGACGACTGGGTTGCCCGTTGTCAGTATGTGACTGGGTGGGGCATCCTGCTGGGTGTCTTCCGCAGTACCCTTCAGTGAGGTTGCACTATAAAGTCAATGTCAGTTTTGTCCTATTACAAGAAGACCAAATACAAACATGAAATGCACACACATACACTACATGCATATATCTCCCACACAGGGGAGGCCATCCTTAAACGACCATAGCTGTTGATAGGACATTAAACAATACTAAACCAAACCATTCTGACTATGTGATGTTATTTAAGGCATATATGACAAGGCTTCAGGTTGAATTGCTTTTGTGCATTTACAGAACATTTATTTTAACAAAACTTGATTGCAGTTGTATAGTATGGGGTTTAGCGGGCATATTTGAATACATATTGCTTTTCTTCAAGTGATTGCGAACAATTTTCGAAAGTGACACACAACCAGTTGACACAAAGTAATCTGACCATAGGTGATAAGAAGACTCAACAGAAGAATGTAACTTAGAGATAATTTTAACAAGCACATATATAACATTGTAAATACACCAAGGATCGTACAGCTATGTAAAATATAGTTGTTTACGGTCAACGTCATTAAAATCACATTTAAAATCTTATGTAGATATCTGATGAAGCCCTGCAAAAAAACAGGATAATTTTTTTTTTTTAAATACACTGTTGTAAGAGTGAAGAAAACCTCAGAGTAAGCCAGACTAAGGATTTGTTTCTCATAGAATACAATATACATTTTACAAGACTGTAGATTACAAAATATGTCCAATATGAGAAACACAAATGAAAATATAAATATATTCTGCACTATAAATGAAATAGAAGAATTCCAAAAAAAAAAAAAAATCAAAAACAAAACATCAGTTATACTACATATGGGATATTTGAAGAATTTTGGTGCCAAATTACAATGATGTCACATGTTTTTAATTGATCACCTCAATGCATTTTCACCGTTTTCATGGTAAATTTACTTACAAAAAAAGAAACAAACAAAATGTAGTAACATAAATAATTTAATGTACATGCATACAAAAGTCATCTGTGGATGAAAATAATACCGGTGGCACAGAATGCAGCGACTGGAAAATACTGTTCTGATTGGTCAATATCTTATTTGATATCCAAGGGTTATGGTCTGGATTAGTTACCAGTACTTAACTTGACGCACTAAAATTTTAGCAAAAAAACAAATTAAAACAGATTAGCAGAATGATGAATTAGCACACCAACAAAAAATGCCATAGAAACCAGAGTTAGCTCACCACCAATGATTGCCATAGAAACCAATGTAGATTAACTGCAATTTAGCGCAATCATAATCTAGCAAAATGCCTGCAGTGAGAAATCAAAGTACTGAAAGTACTGAAGACACAAACGAAAACAAATTATTTTAACTGCTTTTGTTTAGTGGGGACATGGTCAACTTTGTATGGAACATCACCAATACCTGATTAGGACTAGGACAAAATATTGGCAAGAAAAGAAATTCATATCTACTTTTGATTGCAAGTGCGTCTTGGCAGCTAATTGTCAGAATAGGTACTCGGGTAATCTTATTTGACATCTTCAATGGGTTAATGTATACGTAGTTGTAGATGTAATATGAAGGTCCTAGATTACCTGTAAAATTAATGAGGCCTTTCTTTTCAAACTTTTGAGGATCCCATGCCTATAAGCGCTTCACAAATTATCATTATCATTAGCATTTGAAAAAATATTTATACGTTTGATGTAGCGCCCCATCTAGCTACCAGCTTTTAGATAAGAGAGAGCTCAGGTTAAAAACATTTGTGTGATTGTTTGAGGATTTTATCGTGTGTGTGAGCCCTGGTTTGAATGATGTCATGTCAAGGTTTTGAATGATATTTTGTGGCAGATTGTTCTATCCCTTCAGTTCCTTCTGTAAAATAGCGATAACAAACTTCAATTGTCAAAAAACAATATGGCTGCCTGTCGGCCATGTTGTTTTCCGATTAGTCTCAAAATGCAATATCCATAACTAGGCACCGAGGGGAACCTACATATAAAATTTGAGAAAGATCCCTTCAGCACTTTCTGAGAAATAGTGATAACAAACTTCAATTGTCCAAATCCAAGATGGCTGCCTGTCGGCCATATTGTTTTCCGATTGGTCTCAAAATGCAATATGCATAACTAATGTAAGCACCAAGAGGAACCTACATATGAAATTTGAGAAAGATCAATTCAGTGCTTTCTGAGAAATAGCAATAACAAACTTCAATTGTCAAAACCTAAGATGGCTGCCTGTCGGCCATATTGTTTTCCGATTGGTCTCAAAATGCAATATGCATAACCACCCACCAAGGGGAACCTACATATCAAATTTGAGAAAGATCCCTTCAGCACTTTTTGAGAAAAAGCAATAACAAACTTCAATTGTCCAAATCCAAGATGGCTGCCTGTCGGCCATGTTGTTTTCCGATTAGTCTCAAAATGCAATATGCATAACTAGGCACCAAGGGGAACCTACTTATGAAATTTGAAAAAGATCCCGTCAACACTTTCTGAGAAATAGTGATAACAAACTTCAATTGACAAAATCCAAGATGGCTGCCTGTCGGCCTTATTGTTTTCCGATTGGTCTCAAAATGCAATATGCATAACTAATGTTAGCACCAAGAGGAACCTACATATGAAATTTGAGAAAGATCAATTCAGTGCTTTCTTAGAAATAGCAATAACAAACTTCAATTGTCAAAACCTAAGATGGCTGGCTGTCGGCCATATTGTTTTCCGATTGGTCTCAAAATGCAATATGCATAACTAGAAACCAAGAGAAACCTATGAAATTTTAGAAGATCCCTTCAGTACTTTGAGAAATAGCGATAACAAGAATTGTTTACGGATGGAGGGACGGACGGACCACTGACGCAGGGCGATTTGATTGATGAATAGCCCACCATCTGATGATGGTGGGTTAAAAACACCTGGGTCTGATAAACAGACTCTGGAGGCGTAGAATGCGGATGTAGACAGGGCAGGGTATACCATTACGACGGGCACATTAAACTAAGCACTATATTCAAAACTTAGAATTACATGCTCATATCAGCTCAGACTTGAGACAGTTTCTTAATCGCTCATTAGAGTGAACACGATTTTCATATAGCACTCTACGTTATATGTTTACACTCCATACTGTGTAGCTACAAATAATCTATACAACAAAAACACATTCATTCACATGTACAGTTCAAATCAATTTGAAGTGGAATTTTGTTTTTCACTTATGTACATTGCATCAAATATTCTCCGCAATAGTATATGTACCATATACATAACTGTAACTGCATGATACATATATATATGTATGTATGGTATATATATCATGTTAATTAATGTTAGTGAGATGTGAATGTAGCTATATGTATTGATATCATCGATTTCAAAATCAGAGGTTTTTTTTTAATCTGCAGCATCTGTCAGATGAAAATGTAGTTCGAATGCCCAAACTGGATGAACTGTACATGTAGTAGCATTCTTCAAAGTCCATTATGAATGCTTTTCATACAAATGTATTTCTTTCAATTGTTCATGTGTTTAAATTATTAGAACACTGAAGTAATTTTTATTTTCATAAAAATGGAAGTACTGCCTATCTTTAAAACTAAATTGGATATTGACAAGATAAATTTGCCAAAATGTTAAAAATCAAACCTTATTAAGTAGAATCTAAACAGTTGTAAATGGCTAAGCCCACTATTCTTAACAACAAAATTACTTATTTTGATTCTCTGTCAAATATAATCAGGTTACTTGAAGACTTTGTCAGAAAAGTTAACACATATATACATTATTAATAGTTGCTTTAATTAAATTAATCTGAATTTGAACATTAAACCGACTTAACAATTTAAATGAAAAAAATGTGTTTTCACCATTTACCATAATTGACAAGAAGAAAATAATTATTTAACTCAACCTATGATATAGTATGTAACAGCCATCAAGACAATACTATTATCTTTAGTTATTTCACAATAGGATATATGCACAACACAAAAAAGTTTTACAAACTTTTGTTGTTTAGAAGAATAATGAACTTAGTAATTTTTGCTGTTCTTCTCAAATAATATGTACTAGTGTTGTAAAGAAAAAAAAGATTAAATAATAATAATAAATCTAAGTTATAATAAATTATTTGCATTGATTTATCAATACTTTACTGTGCATTAGTTTAAAGGTTAATTTAATTCAGAAGCTGAAATGATTTAAGACAGAAAAAAACGCAGATGTAGGAATATAACATTTCCACTGCCTTTAAATATCTCTGGTTAAATTTAGCAATCAGTACATTTCCATGAAAAATGGTGTTTTCTAAAGAGTTACTGCCCTTTAACCGTCCCTGAAGCGTTCAAAACTCCGCCAAACATAATAAAGGTCTATGTAGATGTACATCGTAGACCCCTTTCTTTTTTATAATATGCTTCGACTGTTATGTAATATTTCAAATGATAATGATAGATCATTTTCTATTTTTTTTTTAAACCATCACGAATATTAGAAAAAAAGAATCAGTCGCTATAATTAGAGATGAAATTTTCAGTGACGTCTACATCTGCATGCAGACAGCCACGTTAATGCGGTACGCGTTCTGTAAACGAAAAACTTCATGTGCATTACGTAGGATATAATCAATAGATCCGAAGTCAATAATAATATTCACAAGTCCATTTGACATTTCGAAACCCTATTCAGTGAGAATTTATTTAACTTTTTATTTGCAAACATGCGTATGGTACTCGACTGCCGTTGTTGTGATATTGTCATGATGAATAGACAACTTTTTTTCTTTCGTAAAAAAACATCTAGGCCTATATAATCTAACCATCTGCAGACTACATCAATCACATGCAAGTTAATATTTCAGTGAGAAAATGACATTCAAAGTTGGGTTTGATCACCTACTCTACATTACTGAAAGATGGCGGACAAAATCGGATGCTGGATGAGTGATTTTTCAATGTACAAAATAACACATCGATGTCGATGATGAAAATTCAGCGTGATGTTAGTAGATTTTTCTTCCGGGTCACAGGTAAGCAGAAATATGGCGCCAGCGAAAAGTCGATTGTATCATTCCGCGTGAAATCTAATGCGTTCAACGCGGAAAAATATTCTTACGTATCATCGACAGAACATACTTAAATTAAATACTTTGAAAACTATCTATTTGTGAGGTTCTGTTGTTTTGTCATATATCTAACGAAACTGCAGTGTTGCATTTGACTCCGTAAGTCACGGGACTATTTTTTTTTTGCGATAGAATATGATTGTGAAGTGGCAGTGGAAGTTGTGTCAGAGCGAACGAAAATGCCAAAAAAAACAACACATTGTCCTGTCAGCTTCTAAAATACAACAAAACAAAAGGTGATTTTTTTTTAATAGCTGAACTTCACTGTATGTCATTTTTTATCGTGAAGTTAAACAAATATTTACTGCATAACATTACGGAGTTACTGTAAAGCAACGTTTAGATTGGCCAACAGCAGTATCCGCCAGAGCCCTCAAAAGCGCTGACATAGACTCAAACTTACGTTTGTGTCTACGTTTGTGTCAACAAAACAAAAGGTAATTTTTTATAGCTGAACTTTACTATATGTCATTTTTTATCGTGAATATTTACGATATTTACAAATATTTACTGCATAGCATTACGCAGTTACTGTAAAGCAACGGTTAGATTGGCCAAGGCAGTATCCGCCAGAGGGCATCGTAGATTTTGTCAGCTACACCTCAAAAGCGCTGACATAGACTCAAACTTACGTTTGTGTCAAAAACGCTTAAATAACATTACCGCTAAAATTTGTACATTTACAGTATTTTGTATACAAAGATTGTAAGTCAGTGAATCAAGGCAACCCCTGGAATTTTGAGGATGGGTCAACATTAGACCTACCGGTATGTTATGGAAATATGAACAATTTTGTGTATTTGATCAGTTTTAAGCAGGATTGTCTGCGGTTAACCTGTAACTCGTTCAACAAGACTGAAATCGGTAACAAAATAACTGGACATGCATAATTTACAACTTTTAACCAACCTGAAAAAAATTCTGATACAAGATTGTAATGCTAGTAGGTCACAAACAGTAACTGGCATCACACCTATCTGAACGGAGTCCTAGCAGGATGAAACAGCTGAGTGGTGAAGTTTCATTTTACACACATGATAACTCTTACTAAAATTCTATTTAAAGGTATGATTTATCTGTGTGTCATTAGGATGATACTATATCACTTAATAGTAAAAGAATTTTATATTGTCCATATGCATCCCATCAGAAAGTCTTCCTTCTTCATATGACACATCCACCAAAAACCAGAAACTATTGCAAATTGGAAGCCATGTCTTCTGGTTGGATAACCCATATGCAATATACACTGAAGATCTTCTATAAATTCTGTCCACTAAAGCTTCACAAACTTGTGTTCAATATTATACACTCCTACAGACTCGCATTGCTTTTCATCATAGTCAACCCAGTCCTGGAAAACAAAGAAAAACTTTGTTTATAAGAGCAAGTAGTAAAGAAAGGAACATGGTGGTAGAATATTCTGTATATGGCCATGAAAATAAAACAATGAAAAGTACATAAATAAATTAAACAATCGTCAGAATTGACATGCTAGTACACTGAATCAATATTCAAGCTGTATTCAAACTTGAATATTCTACCCTCTCCATATCAGCCTACCCTCTCCATAACAGCCTATATACCCTCTCCATAACAGCCATGCTGATCATCGCTACTCTGTAGAATATTCAGCCCTCTCCAATGCAGCCATAGTGATAGTTTTTGTAGAATATTCTACCCTCTCCATAACAGCCATGCTGATAGTCATTTGTAGAATATTCTACCCTCTCCTCAACACCCATACTGATAGTCCTTTGTAGAATATTCCTCCTTCTCCTAACAGCCATACTGATAGTCCTTGGTAGAATATTCCTCCTTCTCCTAACAGCCATACTGATAGTTCTTTGTAGAATATTCCTCCTTCTCCTAACAGCCATACTGATAGTTCTTTGTAGAATATTCCTCCTTCTCCTAACAGCCATACTGATAGTTCTTTGTAGAATATTCCTCCTTCTCCTAACAGCCATACTGATAGTTCTTTGTAGAATATTCCTCCTTCTCCTAACAGCCATACTGATAGTCCTTGGTAGAATATTCCTCCTTCTCCTAACAGCCATACTGATAGTCCTTGGTAGAATATTCCTCCTTCTCCTAACAGCCATACTGATAGTTCTTTGTAGAATATTCCTCCTTCTCCTAACAGCCATACTGATAGTCCTTGGTAGAATATTCCTCCTTCTCCTAACAGCCATACTGATAGTCCTTGGTAGAATATTCCTCCTTCTCCTAACAGCCATACTGATAGTCCTTGGTAGAATATTCCATTCTTTCCATAACAGCCATGCTGATAGTCCTTTGTAGAATACTTGCTTTTGCATTTCTTGTTTATAAGAAGTAAATTATTTGAAGGTAAAGTCCTCAAGCAAATTTCCAGAAAATCACCTGAGAGTTTCATGGACAAGTCTGTAAATTAATGCTCGGAATTTTGCAAATAGGCAGTAACTCAATAAATATAGTAGGATCAATACTATTCTGATCACAAACAAGTTATCTCATAGTGGTAAACTGTTGACAGATGCCAGAGTATTTCTATATTACCTGAAGCATTGCTTTACACACTTTAGTTGTTAAAATGTTAATATTTTAAAAGAAGTCACTAAAAAAACACTTGCACTATTATATACTTACACCTTCTGTCAGTTCCACTTCAGGAAACTTTGCACCTGTTTCTGCTCCCTCAGCCATAAACCCAACCTATAACACAACAAGATGTCTCTAGCGATCCCAATGTGATGTGTTAAAATCAAGATGAATGTGTTTCTAATATGATTTACTTCACTATTTATGTTAGTGTTTTGTAACTGAAGCAACAAATTACGAAATAATTGCAAAAAGCACTGAAAAGACGACTGAAACGATGAAGTGTTTTCCTCCACTTCCTACTGTATCTAAGGTAAATGTGTGATTTTTTTCATTAACAAATAGTAACAAGAGAATAAATGATTAAATAACAATCAGACAATTCATTTTAAATGTACATTAATAACCAATTCATGAGAACATAAGTGAGTATCAGCTATGATGGTTATACTGTTCTTACTCTAGGAGAAAAGTCAATAGGTTCCATGCCTCGACAATCAAATACAACCATGGTTTTGAATTTTCCACTGTCATCAATATTATAAGGTTTTATGGAATCTTTTATTATGTCTGAAACAGAAAAAATCTTCATGTTATTTCAATGTGTGCCTCTAGTTATATGAACACGAAATATGAGAATAGCAAACATTGTTTCATTGTATGAGGCATATGGTACTCTCAAAGCTTCACCAAAATTGGGGGAATGGTTTCTTGTTTAATTCTGTCTGGGATATTTAAATTTTTGAATGTATGAGGTCCTCTGCCAAACCATATGTTTTTTTCTCTTGGTATTCCAGATCACTCTATGTCCACGTTAATTACAGTCAGGACGTCCTATACACTTCCATCTGGGCCAACAGGAGTAGGACCTGCTTAAAAACTTGTTTGATAATTGTTGTAAAATCAATAAAAATTGTCTTACTGTATATGATCTTCTCTGAACGCTATTTGAACTGACAAAATGGATAAATTAAACATCCAAATCAATTTACCTATAGAGCTTTCTCTGCCACACAGTTTACACTTCATAACCATACTTGCTGAGCCTCGGCCACCTTTCAATGGCGAGCTGTCCTACAATATAAAGTCAGTCAATGACAAATCTCATAGTCTCATGCACCTGCAACTGACTCTAAACCTCTTGGTTCATTTAAACTTGTTTAAATTTTATAACATTTCTAACCTCAATGACCTTCAAAGAAGCTGAGGATGTTATTCACTTGAATTCACTTAACATTGGTCCTATGACAGACTGATCTTTTTTCTACTTTTCATTTCTTTCCTTGATTCCTCTTAATCAATTGATAACGAGAGGAAACTACATATGAAATCAAAGAAAGATTGAAGAAGAAAATTTCAAATGTCAAATCCAAGATGACCTCCTGTCTGCATTTTGATTTCCAGATCAGACTTGAAACTGGATGGGCACAACTACAGACCAAGGGAAAAGAATTAGAATTACCCTTTTCATACTTCTGTACTTATCAAGAAATGGCGATAATCAAAATCCAGAATCTTCAAATATCAAAATCCATAATGGCTGTCTGTTGGCCATTTTCAAAACTAAATGGGCGAAACTGTAGGGACCAAGGGGAACCTATACATGAGGTTTGAGAAATATCCTTCTGTTACTTCTCAAGAAATACATGTTATAACATATTTCCATCTGATGATGGTGGGCTAAAAAGCTAACGTTTGTCTGAAACACAGCACCTTTACATAAGCCCACAAATAAGCTTAATATATGCAAAAAAATATTGTAAATAAGAGCTTTATTTTTGGCATTACCGCTGGGTAAACTTGCGTTCGTAATTAAACAATGATATCACAGAATGATTGTCAGGAGAAAAACAATACTTACAGCCGGTGTAACATACTGAAAATCAGTGGTAGCTTCACCACAATTGAAGCATTTCAGCTGCAGAAGAAAATAAGAATATTCATTACAATATCTGATTACACTGTAATAACATTTTAGAAAAAAAAATTCTTCTTTTACAGTATGTTTTACTAAGTATTTGCTTCAAATTGGTACTTTAATTTTCTCAGTGAATTTGAAACTGTCTAACAGTAATTTCTCTTCCTTTCAAAATGCTACAATATGATAAATAAGTCACTAAAAAGGGAACAACATTTACTTACTCTGATATACCACCTAAAATCTTCTCCATCTGGTCTTAAATTTGTTAAAAATTCCAAATCTGCCTTGAACTGAAGACCAATTTTCTGTACAAAAAAAAAGAGATAATGTTATAATAAATCTAAATGGGCAAAGTGGAATAGCTACAAGCTTGTTACTAAAACACTGAATGAAGGAATGTTGATCGATTGTATGGAATATACTAATGTGTTGTTCCAGCTGTACTGTGGTTGGTATTGCCACCTTTTGGGTGAAATGGGATTAATCATTAATATTACCAGTTTGAAATAGTGTTAATGCAACCTTTGCCAAAATATGTAGTTTTTTTCCCTTTACATCTCCTGCATTTTCATCCATCACGAATGTGCCATCATTGAGAAAGTACAAACAATTGATTTTTATTATGATGTAACAAGTGACCATCAATTGGTACCGTAAATTGGATTACAGAGTTAGTTCCGTATTTTAGTATGTTTCGTTGTCATTCCATCGTTCAATGTTTTTGTATAGACAGATACTTTTTTAAGTTAGTGAAGGTTCAAAATTTCAAATATTACAAAGACAACAAATAGAGTCTACTGAGAAATTATGAAAAAAATAATGTTGTACATGTAATGTCCAAAAATTAAGTTCGTCCGACCTAGCCATGCACTAATCTCTTAGGAAGACAGTACTGATTTGTATTGTGGAAGGGAACACCAGATCACAGAAGACACAGACCAATTGGGAAGTTACGAGACACCTCTTTAGACCCCAAGGCTTACAGGCATAGACTACAATAAACTTTTTTAATAAAAATTTTACCATAGACAAAGCCAATCAAATTTGTTTGAAACAAATAGTACAAAGTAACACAGCAGCATGAATCAGGCATACTTTTAACCAATACCAATTCAGTATGTAATATGTAAAGTATGTGATAAGATTATTTATAGCATATGGCAACTTATTGTGAACACTCAACTCAAAGTTTCATGTGATACAACTGTACATACAGTACATATACTTTACTGTACATGTACTCTATGGGAGTTATGTCCCTTGTCCCATATTTCAAGCACGTGTTAGTGTGCTGCTTACAATGATTGTTTGAACTTCTTATTCTACATGTACATCTGTATAAGTTATTTAAAATGTACAAAATAGTCAATTTTATATGAGATACTTTAATCAACTTGGAATGTCTACTGCAGTTTTGTACAGTGCATGCACACGAGGAAAGCTGTCATGGTGAAGTTCATCATTTTTAAAATATTGTAAGTTATTAAGTCAATTGTTGGACGGCTTTAAAACTAAAAGATTAACTTTTCATAATGCAATGTAGTGAATTCCAACAGTTTGACTCACCACCATCCTTCTACTTCTGATACGAGTGAAGTGCACAAAATAAACTTAGAGTTACCCCCCTTAGTTAGTTGATACGTTTTCTTTATATTGTTATTGATTTGTTTTTTTGTAAACAGTGACAGTTTTATATTAAATTCACAATTGATAAATAGGTGCAGGTCAAATAACACACACAAATCTTTGTCTCTTTATGTTTCCGGATTTCCCGGCTCATGTCATGTTTATCTGAACTCTTGTGTGTTTGAGGTAAGAAAAGTAAACGAATATCATATCGCCATTTTGGGAGCTGGTGCAACAGATGCATTTGGAAGCTGCTGCCTGTTTTTGGTGCTTTCACTGCAGTGCTGTGCAAAAGAAGAACCGAGATGGCTCCACCAAATATTTTATTGACTCATAATGGACATACAAAGCTATTTGCTTCCCTGTCTTCAGTGTACACATAACGAATCGCGATGCCACTTGGAACGCCCGATATGGATCATGCTGCGATAACCAGCTGATAACTGCCACTTGTCGAGAATAATTCGTGTACTTCCTTGTTTAGTTATGACACCAAATACAGCCACTGAAGGCTTCTTGAAATAATTTGCCGTTTCAGAATAATGTAGTTATTCGAAATACAGATGAATGTGTCGCTTTTCTGTTACGATAATGAGAACTATCGCCAAAATTAAAATCATTACATACTGAAAGTAGGCCTATAGCTGTATGTGCAAGATGGCAAATGTTTCGAGTGACTTACTAGTAGTCCAAAGGATATGCGGTCGATAGTTTTATGTAGATCGATGTTCAACAATATACTGAACATATTTTGAAACAAAGCTCAACAAATTTAAAAACATTTAGAAAGTGACGACCTGGCACAAAAAAACTCTTCTACAGGATCCGCATCTCTTCATAATCACAGAAAAAATGTGAATAGGAAAGACCTCGATTCAAGTCATTCAATACTTGTTTTGACCATGGGCGATCCACACAACAGGAAAAATTTAGCTGTTAGCCGTCTGCGGCATCAATTGAGAAAGAAGAGGGAATCTTTGGCAGACCATTTTGAGTTCAAGATGTATATTGCCTTTCATTTTAAGGAAAAGGTGATTTTAGTTTTTGTAATATTTAAAGCAGACATACATACATGGCCCTATTGGGATACAATTGGATATCTGATCCTTATTTAAAAACCATACTGGTTTACAACATGCAACCTTATATAGTACCAATTACCCTATTCCAACTGCTCATTGCATGCATGTATGTTTCTTTTTTCAAACAAAAACCTTATAGAATATATTGATAGAAATCTAGTTTTTGTTCGTTGTGTAGCAAAGAGGTAGCACATTTGCCTTTTGTTTGAGCGACTGGGGTTCAACTAACTGATCAAGCATGAAAAGGTATGGGTCACCTGCCAGACTACATGGGTTTTCTCCAGGCACCCCGGTTTCCTCCCACAGTAACTATATAAGACCCCTCGTAAACTTGTATTGCAGATATTGTATGATAAACTCTAGCTTGGTTGGTTGAGAATAAGCCTATATAAGCCAGGCATCCCAGGTTCGATCCCTAGCAGAGGTGGTGATTTAAATTCAATTAATCATGTACTCTGTTACATTTTCATAAAATGTAGATTGTAATGGATACAATTTTAAGTGTGCACATATGTTTCTTAGATAAGATTTAGTACCTGGAGACCATTAAGCATTTTTGTTTTCCGGGTGTGGGGAACAGGTAAATCAGTCTGTTTCAATAAGATTTTTCAAGCAACCTTTCTAGGTCAAAGATGAACCAAACCAGATACTTTAATGAGATCCTTGATAAGTTTGTTTTGAACTCTCAAAATGAATAAATGAATAGGTTAGATTTGAAGGGTCATGTCTGTTCGGCACATTTTGGCCTTTGGATTTCAGGGAAAATGTACTTCGAAATTGGTATATTTTTATATAATTTAGTAGAGTTCATTGAAAGTCTGGCAAAATGTATACATGTTTATTGTCCCGACTTCAAATTGTCCTAATTGGCGAGTCAAATTGCCACAATTTAATTTCTCTGAGCTAGAATCTCGGATCCTCTCCAATAGTGTTATGTACTGTCTCTTATTTAAGGTATATTTTCAAGTATTTTGAGTAATTTATATCTTGCTTTTTTCCCTAGAAAAAGAATTGTGCCTTGTTTGAAGTTGCTGAGGTGGTACCAGTTATGACAAATAACTATGAAGATAGTATTCTCAAAGGAGTAAAGGTATGGGCATTTTGTTTACAATGGTTTGCTTTAGTTAAACAATAAGGCTAGTAAGATGAACTCATACTGTCTCTTATCAAAAAGTTTTCATCTTATTTTTGATTATGTATGTAGCTATTTTGGAAATGACTTAGTTATGGTGACAGAAATATACATGAAGTTATTTCACCTTAATCAGAATATGTATGCTGCCATGTAAACTTTATTTCATGTTAAATGTTAATCTATTTTTAGAAACAATGTTGATGTCCTGGCATATACCAGTACATGGACATGAAAGTAATGAAAGCATTTTGGACCTCAGATATTTCCAGTGTACATGTGGCAATGATAACATTGACATTTTAAATATCATTAATTTATGACATCCTAATTTTTTGCATTTTGTTTTATACATGTGATACTTATGAAATGTGACATTGGATTTGAATTAAAATCTGCATCATATTTTATATAAAACAAAATGGGAATTACATCATTGGTGTCTATCTTTTCTTCAGGAAGAAGCATATACTTACGAAAGTTCCAAAGAGCTTTTA
Organism: Pecten maximus; assembly: GCF_902652985.1. Lineage (NCBI taxonomy): Eukaryota > Metazoa > Mollusca > Bivalvia > Pectinida > Pectinidae > Pecten > Pecten maximus. The sequence continues at coordinate 24,859,413 of NC_047018.1, forward strand.
GAAAAAGATGTTGTACAATTGCATGCACCAAGGTGGCAGTCCATGAGGAGGGTAAGACCAGTAGATTATTCAATTATATAGTAACTATATTGATGGGATTCGTGCCAGTAAGTGTATTTTGCTGTTGATGTCATGGTTTAGACGTCCCCCTACTGTGGACTTGCTATTGTTAAGAAAAGTGAATTTCACATATTTTTTTGTATTTTTTTTCTTCCAGTCTTATCTAGTCATTGAGATGGTATTTGACACGACTTTTCAAACAGTACTTTGCGCTAATGTTGCTTATTTTGACAGATGACTCTGTTAAATATACAGAGGACATTGGTCTTTTAAACAAATGTAACAGGTAACATTTAATTTTACTGTAAGTCCTGAAATGGTTTGCTTTGAGCAAATCTTGTAAGGTTGGAGAAAACCTCATCAAAACTATTTAGAATATATTTGTGTGTCTTTCATTAGTGCTGTAACGATACATCGATACATATCGATATATGTTCGTTTTGTGCCGCGATACGATACATCGATACAGTCATCCCTGTATCGTAATATCGCCGGCATGGGTGCGGGTCCATGTAACACATCTGATACAGCGAATCGAGCGCACCGAAGCGCACCGTCAGTAAAACACTTGTAACCGGATTGTATGAAGTCGCCAATGCAGAGCGCCTTGATGATTGCGAATATGGACAATGGATAACATTGACAGCCATGTGTAATTCCGTTTAACTTTATCTCTCTATCTATATCTATATCTTAGTACTAAACCTCCTCTGACTTGTAAATCAAAGATATTCGTTGACTTGAAACAAGTCAAGGGTCCACGGCACATGGAACTTACCTATCGAAGTAGAGTATTCAGTATTGCCGTATTCACAGAATGGGAGGCGGAGTTAACGTATTCCGGGAACACAATAACTTGAATTCGCATTAAATCGGCATCACCCTCATTTGACAATTTTACACCACAAGCAAGACAAGTATTGAGAACCGAAAACCGTGGACAGGTTTAACACAAATAAAGCCGAAAACCACTATGTTTAAAAGCTGATAGCAAACATGCTACATGATGTATCGATAACTAGTTTATAATAAATGATCTGCGCCCTTTTCAGCAGTGGAAATGAATGTTTCCGTGAGTTATAACTTGTTGCACGTTGTTGACCCAAGGTATAACATTCACAGTCGACAATGTTTCAGTGACAAGACTCAAGAGTCCTGTTTATATTTGACATTTACTTAGATCTGTTTAATTCTACTGTTTTTGTTAAAAATGTGTTCAATGAGTGTCATTAAAACTTCAGATTGAACGTTAAATATTGTTTGATTTGTTTCAATTTATGACAATTTCACGTATACGCGATACGTATCGTGATGTCTGTATCGCAATACGTATCGTATCGTGACATTGTTGCCGATACACAGCACTATCTTTCATACAATCCCTCTAGATTGGTGAGTGGAAATTAAAGCTCTGATGATGGACTTTCATGTTCCTCAGGTTTTCTGTTTCAAAATATACACCTATAATTCTTATTCTCTTAAAAAATCAGATAAAAAAAGACAAAAATGATATGTGGTTAATGCACATTCCTTTATATTTGAACTTTCGTTGGGACACATTTCTGGTTTTTTTTAGGTGTTTATTACTATGAGTTTTTTGTACAATCCTTTCAGGATGTGTTAGGATGCACTACAGAAATGGACTTCTTTCTTTGGCCTCGCAGTGACATCGACAAGATAGAGTGTATGCTGTTCTCCAAATGGAAAGGAGATGAAAGTCCCTTCAAACCTATCCAGGTAATAATTCCAAAGTATAGACACCTGCGCCAACACTACATTTTTGTGGATTCGTTCATGATGTTTCAGACCAACACATGTTTTTATAAATTTACCTCCAAATGGCATCATTAACAATGGCAAAATGAAGAAGAATGGCATTTCCTCTGTGACATTCTATGAACTGTCCAAAAATATATACATGTTACATCAATTACAATAATTGAAGATTGCATTTTTCTTTAGTACTTAGTAGAGTTGTAATATCAAGCACATGCAAGACTTGCATATGGGTTTGCAAACTCACCCAACGTGTACATGTAGACTCGAGTTATGACCCTGTGTTCAGTAATACTAGTACACTATACACATGTACGTGAACATATTGAATACAACTCTTTTACATTTCGTTCAGTCATTTTAAAGCAACTGTGAGACATATAAATTGTTAACTTAGTTCAAAAATAACAAAACCAAAAAAAAAGCAACATGACAATGGTCAATTTGATGTCCCATTTGTCATTTAAATTTGAAAAGACAAAACTCATAATTTAGATGATACAGGAAAATATACAAAAATGTTTTTTACAAGGAACAAAAACTGAGAGCAATAATACAGGAATCCATCTTTAAGGGGTTTTGCTTTTCATCAATGGTATACTATCCTTCAGGTAGAGCATTTCAGATTGAAATGTGCACTTCCTCAAATGAAATTTGTATGAGTATTTCCTGTGGTAGTGTTAAAACATGTAAAAGGTTCAAAAGTATCATGTATTGGTTTAAAAAATGATATCGATTCCAGTGATTATTACGGTAGGTAGCAGTTTTGATATAATTTATAGTTCTAGTCCATTAAATGTTTATAGAATTATTTTAACTGTGATTCTACTGTTTTAAAGGCCGAGTTTAGATTTGACCATGCTGATTATGAGAAACAACTGATGCGACTCTTGACTAAGAAAGAAAGATCCGGCCTCATCATCAATAACCCAGACCAGTCAATGTTTCTCTTTATTGACAAAAACCAACTACAGGTAACAGATATTAGAATTTATTGTCTTTCTGTTAGATTTAAGGTTGTATTATGGGTTCGTTGCTACTAGTTTCATGTTCTAAATGGTTTTTTTTTTTTAGTAAGTTAATTATTTGTGTCATAGAGTGGAATAATTCCAGACCGACAGAATCAGTTCATGTTTTTAAAATAACGTAAATAGGCAATGGACATCTAAAAGAAAAACAATATGAAATATTTAGAAAACATAAAATGTTTTACAATGATATTAATGAGATTAATTGAGCATATGCATGCACATATAGGAATGGAATATGATACAATATACAATATGTTGGAAGAATATCAGTACTTTTATAATAAATGTCTTTTGATATAGATAGGTATGCATAATTATAGAGAAGATAAGTTGTAAGCAAACACTAAATCCTACTATGCTACATACCTGGATTCGTGACAACACATGTGCATACCTGGTCCTGTACAGGTAATGCATGGTATTATACACTAGAGACATCTATTATTAGTTTAATACTTATAAAACCTAAATGACCAATAGTGTACATTCCTTGTCATACCTGCGTGCAGGACACAAAAAAGAAACAATATCATTCTGAGGCGTCGCTACATAATCAAACAAGTATTGACAGCTTACCAGACCAGTACTATACTACAATGTACAGTTAGATTAATGAACTGTAAACATATTCATATATGTAACATACCCACATCTCCATCGATCCTTGAAAGCTGTAGCAGCATTGGACATCTGATAAATGGTGTTGGTCTTATTTGAAGTGGAAACATCTATAGTTTTTTTTTTCAGTGATACTCGTTTAGTTCATCATCTTTGTCATTAAACTACCATATATGTATTAGAAAATTTGACAGCTGTCTCATCCTTGATTTATTCAGCAAAATTTGCTCAATGATCAGTCACTGCTTTTTTTTTCATCTTCAAAAAATAGCTGGTACACTGGACAATAATGTTTATAGATGCAATATAAGGTGTATTGTTATTAGCTTCAAAATAAAGGGTTTACTTGGTGTGCTTGGGATTTGCAAAGTCTGAGTTAACTTTGCTGTATTTTAAGTATACCAACTAGATTCATTTTGGTTTAATTTGATCTCTCATTTTTCAGACCAGCAAAAACAAAGTGATTGTGTTCAAACTATCCAGCATGTGTTTGTACCTACCCCAGGTATGTATCGTAAATTTGCACATATACCGGTAGTACTAGTGCACAGGTACATTTTTATGTCATGTTCATTTTCAGGGGGGGGGGGGGGGGGGAGGGGGGTAATGTTGAACTGCACGATAGCTTAAAATTTCAGCATAAAAGTTCAGCATAAGAGGAAATCTGTAACTTATCAAAGCTACATTGCAACATCTAAATGGAATCACCAATCAGGTTTTATACATTGACAGGTTCTTTACATGACACTGTGATAGGCCTAGTCAGCTTGTAAATTTGAGTGGTCACATGTACGATGTTTGTACAAACAAAATAATTAATCCTACCCTCATTTAGCTTGTGATTTTCACATTAGTATGATCTTTTGACAATGACAATTGTTTATTGTTTATTCTCATAAACAGTACAGTGCAGAGAAGATGAATACAAACAAATGGACAACAATAATGCATGGTTAAACAGAATGGACAACAGTTTTGTGAATTAATTATCTCATTTGTATCAATAATAAGTTCAACCAATGAAATAAGTTGACTTTGAGTTGCTTAATTAAATAAGGTAAGGAATCTAAATGTATTTAGTCTTTCCTAATAATATCTAAACAAATGTTTCCATCTGCTATTGAGTATAAGTTGTGAGATTACAGTTAGATAAATTATGAAATTGGTCGCCTATTTCTCTTAGATTACATAAAGTGCAAATTCTATTTTCACATGGTATATTAGACCATCTACCCCTTTCGATTGGTATTTTTGTTTTACCTATTCTAAATTTACAGTACGCTTTGGCTAATTAGGGAGGGAGTTCTAGTAAATAATTCTCTAAACAAAGTTCAGTCTTCTAAATTCTATAATTGATTCCTTTCGAGGAAGTAATACTTTTTTTTCATTTTTCCAGTCTGTTAGAAAAATTACCATAACGTTATAAAAATATTGTACTCCTCAGCCAATTTAAACTTGAACATCCATATATATATAGGGTTTGATAGCTTTATCAAATATGTCAAGTTGACAATGTATAGACAAATTATGATCTTTACATTAGAAATAGCACCATACATTGCTTTAACACCTTTTTTTATATAGTTGTTTGATATTGTTAAACCAGTGTGGGTAATATAAACCCCAAGATATTTAATTTCTTAGGTTATTTCTATAAGATTATTTTCACTGTATGTAAAAGTTCTAATCATTAGGAATTCTTTTCCTTCCAAAAATCATTATTTTGGTTTTACTGGTATCTGTACACGTAATATACAAAGCTGATTACCCCCAATTATAACAAGACTTGACTGGAAAGTTGAGTACAAGTGTAGACTCAGTAATGTAACACTGGTCACCATTTTGTATACGGAAAGAATTCTGCTGTCTTTGTGCTTGTCACTAATTATACTTATATCAATGAAATAAACATATTTATAGGATACATTTTAATACAGTGCAGATGATGAATTAGAGCAGTTTTTACAGTCAGGTCGCAATCTATAGGGCCAGTTAGTCAGTGACTGCCGCACGAAATAAAGGCATTATTAGTGTTATCCTTGCCAAATTGCACATGCATGCTGTTACAGCTTCCACAAATACACAAGTGGAACGTTATGAGTTTCTGGCAAAGCTCTGGATTTATACTGTGTTTTATATAGAATTATGAATTAACCAAGTACTGATTTATCATTTCAAGTTTTGTTTGATGTTAATTTAGCCATTATACATCATATTGTACCTGAATACAGAAACTTGCTCAAGTGGGGTCGTATGTGTGTGGAACCTTGTGGCTCAACAAAGATAAATCCACTTAATTGCTGATAAATGGATATACAAAAATAGATTACAAATCTTAAATCGCATTCATGACATTCATGTTTCTGACAGGCAGAGTCTTGTTCCTACATATAGTGCTTAGAGGATTTTTTCACTTGTCATTTTTTTTTAAATTTGCACAATATACGCACATACTTGGTATTAACAGTATATCCTCTTGCTGTCAGTCTCTGTGAAAGTGATCGTTATTGTCATTCTAGCTCCAGAAACATATCCTGGTATAAGTATTTATCCAATGAATATGCATACATATACTTTGCTACACAGAGCTGAATTCTATTGATTGAAACTCTTTTAATAATTGTATCAGTGTAGTTTTACTGGATATAAAAACAGGTTCAGAATGATTAATGGGGAAAAACACACAAAAACTGCAAAATACTTTTTGAATTTTTAAAAATGAAAAGAATACTACAAGTAGGAGAAAACAATACTATAGGTAGGAGAAAACAATCTTTGAAAACTCTCGGTAGCCATACATCACATCGAAGTTAACTGCCCGCTTTAACACATCTGCAGGGCAAGATGAAAATGTGTGGTATGCTTGTGTATTGTTTATTGAAATAAGGATAAAGTGGCATCAGTATACTTGTTGTGTGACATATTTAGTCCTTACTGGTGACATATTAACTAATAATTTATATTCTCCTACAGGATCAACTGACATCATGGGGACCAGGCACCGCGGAGGAGTTACTGTCTCCCCTTATGGCCGAGCCTCAGTCAGAACCCCAGGGATGATCGGTCCTCGCCCAAGGATGAGGCTTGTGGATAGTGCAGCTCATGTTCTGTATAGTCTCTCAAACACTTAATCAGATACTGAATAGTAGACAATGGCTGCTTTTGTTTTAGTGATTAATCAACAAACCGATAGTGTAAATAATTACGATAATACATACAAATTGTGTATGTCATTTGTTATTCATAGTCTTTGTTATAACTTTCTTTTTAAACCTTTCGTGTAAGCAGCCATTTTGTGTATTATACTAAATTCATTCCGTTTACAGTTTGCTCATTTTAAATGCCATACAGTATACTGCGCAATGAGTGCTCCTAAACCTTTTTTTGTAAGAGATGGAATATGATCTCTTAACATTTACATTTTCGTTTGCTATTGTAACAGTTTTTACATTCCTGCTTTCATTGCAATTTCATATTTTCTAAAAATGTGGTAAAACTTGTGCAAGATTTTACTTCCTAATTTTCCTAATGAGAAACCAAAATTATTTCGGATCAGCTCAAATAATTTTTGTTTTCCTAGTCATGGAAGTTGGTAATGTGGATTAAATCTAATGTTTCTTGCCTTCCTTCCTGCAATGCTTTTTATTACCATATTGGTATTTTACTTCAAGTTATGATTGAAAATGGCATGTTTTGGTTTTGATGAATTTCATATCAGACTATATGTTTGTTTATCAAATAGACTTTTCCGTTGGCCTGGCCATCGATTTAACAATTTCCAGTAGCTACTGGTATTCTTGTTTTGAATTCTGATACTGATGGATAGTTGAACCTCATAAGTCTCTTTCGGCCTTGAATGAATTATAAATAATAGATACAACCTTGACATAGGAAATTTCCTTAGGGTCATTGATAATGTTTGTTGTATTAAAAAAAAAAGAAAAAAATAGAGAGTATATTTGTCAGAATGAAATGATACATGTACACTGTCTTGGAAGCTGTGCTGACAGCCCAGTTGCAGTAACATATAACAATCATGATTAGTTAAGACACGGCATTGCTTACTTTATGTCCGATATGCTACCTGGGATGTAATATACCATATTTGGTCGCCTTGAAAATATTATAAACCATTTTTTGTGTCTCATAGATCAGAGGATTAATCTTTCAACTATCCAAAGTACCAGTAAGGAAACATGATGATTCAAAATTAAGATGTACCTAGCTACAATTTGTGTTTAGCAAACAGAAATTTCCCCATTCATTTATTTTGCATTTAAAATAATATCTTATTATTTATGTTAAAGCTTTCTGTTATGTATGTGATATGGCACATAAAATGATGTGTGGATGAATGTGTGTGCTATAATAACTGGTCTCCATATAGTTTGGGTTGGTAGTTAAGGAAATGTGCATATTGACATCAGTTGGGGTCAGCTGTGTGAATATCTATTTTGTTCTGAAACATTCTGTTGGGGTCAGCTGTATGAATATGTATTACTTGACCATAGCATAATCGTGGGGGTTGACTGTGTAAATGTGTGTGCAATACTGGCCTGTAGTGTTTAGTTGGGGTCTACAGTATAGATGTGTGAGCGTTACCTTGTACTTGTTTGCCCCTCAGTGTTTAGTTGGGGTCGGCTGTGTAAGTATGAGTACTACTGGCCAGTAGAGTTCTATTCGGTTTGACTGTGTAAATGTGTGAGCTCTGGGGTCAGCTGTGTAAATGTTGTTAAAAGATAACTTGACAGGAAGGGCCAAATGTGCTATGCTGTAGTGCAACATCCCTCGTCCACCAACTTTTTTCTTGTAACATCTTCTCAAAAACGAAAAGGCCTAGAATCAGATTTGACTTGTAAGTTCACAATGTTTGCGAAAAGAAATGCCTGGACCCTATATTCAAGGTGATAGGGGTCAAATGTGTTTAAACATTAAACAACTTCAAAGGCCTAGAATAATGATGTTTGTCTTGTAGGAATAACCTTGACCTATATTCAAGTTCAGAGGGGTAAAATTTGTCAAAATATTCAACAACTTCTGATTACGAAATGGTCCAAAATCAAGATATTTGACTGGTAGGTTCCAGGGATGATGCTCAACAAACTTTGCTAAAAGAAATGACCTTGGCACATATTCTAGACCACTGGGGTCAAATTTTCTAAAACTCTCAATGGAATTCTCCTGATTAACTGAAAGACCTAGAATCAAGTTATTTTGATAAACTGAAAAGCAGAGAATCATCAAAGAAGTAAAACCAGGTGAGAGATGTATGCCCATTTGGCCTCTTGTTTATTCTTTAGTGCTATCCATTTTATGAGTAAAATCATTTTGTTTTTTGTGTGAACAGAATATATGAAACAAATAATATCATTTATTAACAAAAGTTTTGAAATACACATGTACATGGACCTTTATATTTTGAAATGAAAATTAATCATTTCTATAAAAACAAAAACAAAAAAAAGAACAAAAAAAAACAACAGAAAAATAACACGGTTATAGGGAAATTATGAACAATTTCCTTAACCTAGTGAATTCATATTTCAGAAAGATTTACAAAATATTTCTAGAATGTCAAGGCTACAAATCCTTGTTTATTGGTCTTTGCATATTTACCTTGCATCAATATTAACTAAAAAAAAAAACAGAAATGCTTAAGCTTTTGCCAAGAATTTTCACATCATATATGAATTTTAAATCACATCTGTATCTGCTGAAATTCAGCACAACTACTATATGTACATTTTTGTAAACTAATTTGAAATGCAGATTGATGTTGAAGGTTCATAGAAGTGGTCACTAAGTTTGTTCTTTACCTTAAAACATCCTCATGGTTGTGAGCTTGTAAAATACAACTACATTCATTTTCTATTATTTTGTTTTCAATAAAGAGCAATACATGTACTGAGTTTTGTGCTTCATTTTGTATTGACCATTTTGTATCCTTTCAAAACAATCTGCAACAGAACATAGAAAGAGAAAATGAATGTATTACAAAAGGTTAATATAAAAATACTAGACATTTGAAATAAGTCTTTATTGTTCTTTTATTAAGGTGTTTGGTATTTAAGGTATAAATGTACCAGTATTGTTAAAGTAAAGCTGCTGTAAATTGGGATACTTTCATTCCTACTTCAATGTACAGTATACAAATTATGATGTTAGAAGATTTGGTAAATATATATCAACATATGCATCACTGGACAAAATTGTTTTGGGCGCTTGAGGCTGAAAATTTCACAAATTTTACAGTTAATGTGTGAGAATGTCTTGCCTAAATCATGTTTATTTTATGATTTAAAAAAAAATAAAGATGTTAAACAATTACATTTACAATTATTTATTAGCTCATCTCTCATTTAAATTACCCTAATGTGCATTTAATATCACATGGGTTGGTTTGGTTTAGTATTGTTTAACATCATATTAAGAGCTAAGGTAATTTAAGGACAGCCATCACAAGTTTTTGAACACCTAGGGTATTTAGTCAGTAAATTTCTGGGATGTGGTGTTATAAAGTTTCTTTATGATAATGACCTTCACCTACTCTCAAGGTCTCTGGTCAAATATTTCATCAATCATTAATCTTCTTTCTCAAGTTCAGAAAGATACACAGTCATGGTACTTGTGTATTTGGTCATCTGGTACCTGGGATAGAGTGTTTTATTACATTTTTACCAGTGAAATATCAAAAATTGTTCATTCTATAAAAGTGATATTTTTCACTAGTGAAGAATATCATATTTTTCACTAGTGAAAAATATCACTTTTGCTGATTTGACCAATCAAATTAATGATTAGAAAATACCAAAATAATTGACCAATCAGAAAGCCCGACATATATGTCAGCACCTGGACAGGGGAAACTACTTTTTTGTTTACAAATTATCGCTGTAGTCCTAGTTAGCATACGGGGTAGGGTTTTTGTTGATAAAAAATGTAATCAACAGAATATCTAACAGTGTCTTCAGTAAAACCAAATATATTTCACTCGTGGGGCTAATATTTTTAGCCCACCATCATCAGATGGTGGGCTATTCAAATCGCCCTGCGTCCGTGGTCCGTCGTCCGTCCGTCCCTCCGTCCGTAAACAATTCTTGTTATCACTATTTCTCAGAAAGTACTGAAGGGATCTTTCTCAAATTTCATATGTAGGTTCCCCTTGGTGCCTAGTTATGCATATTGCGATTTGAGACCAATCGGAAAACAACATGGCCGACAGGCAGCCATCTTGGATTTTGACAATTGAAGTTTGTTATCACTATTTCTGAGAAAGTACTGAATGGATCTTTCTGAAATTTCAGATGTAGGTTTCCCTTGGTGCTTAGTTATGCATATTGCGTTTTGAGACCAATTCGAAAACAACATGGCCGACAGGCAGCCATCTTGGATTTTGACAATTGAAGATTGTTATCGCTATTTCTGAGAAAGTACTGAATGGATCTTTCTCAAATTTCATATGTAGGTTTCCCTTGGTGCCTAGTTATGCATATTGCGTTTTGAGACCAATCTGAAAACAACATGGCCGACAGGCAGCCATCTTGGATTTTGACAATTGAAGTTTGTTATCACTATTTCTGAGAAAGTATTTAAGGGATCTTTCTCAAATTTCATATGTAAGTTTCCCTTGGTGCCTAGTTATGCATATTGCGTTTTGAGACCAATCTGAAAACAACATGGCCGACAGGCAGCCATCTTGGATTTTGACAATTGAAGTTTGTTATCACTATTTCTGAGAAAGTACTGAATGGATCTTTCTCAAATTTCATATGTAAGTTTCCCTTGGTGCCTAGTTATGCATATTGCGTTTTGAGACCAATCTGAAAACAACATGGCCGACAGGCAGCCATCTTGAATTTTGACAATTGAAGTTTATCACTATTTCTGAGAAAGTACTGAATGGGTCTTTCTGAAATTTCAGATGTAGGTTTCCCTTGGTGCCTAGTTATGCATATTGCGTTTTGAGACCAATCCGAAAACAACATGGCCGACAGGCAGCCATCTTGGATTTTGACAATTGAAGTTTGTTATTGCTATTTCTGAGAATGTACTGAATGGATCTTTCTGAAATTTCATATGTAGGTTTCCCTTGGTGCCTAGTTATGCATATTGCGTTTTGAGACCAATCTGAAAACAACATGGCCGACAGGCAGCCATCTTGGATTTTGACAATTGAAGTTTGTTATCACTATTTCTGAGAAAGTATTTAAGGGATCTTTCTCAAATTTCATATGTAAGTTTCCCTTGGTGCCTAGTTATGCATGTTGCATTTTGAGACCAATCTGAAAATAACATGGCCGACAGGCAGCCATCTTGGATTTTGACAATTGAAGTTTGTTATCGCTATTTCTGAGAAAGTACTGAAGGGATCTTTCTCAAATTTCATATGGAGGTTCCCCTTGGTGCCTCGTTATGCTTATTGCATTTTGAGATCAATTGGAAAACAATATGGCCGACAGACCGCCATCTTGGATTTTGACAATTGAAGTTTGTTATCTCTATTTCTCAAAGTACTGAATGGATCTTTCTCAAATTTCATAAGTAGGTTCCCCTTGGTCCCTTGTATTGCATTTTTGGACCAGTCTGTCCTGAAAACAACCTGGCAAACAAACACCCATTATCGTTAAATCTCAAATTTCTTATATAGCTAGGATTCCCTTGTTTGAAAAGTACTGGAGGGATGTCTCAATTTGCACAGATTAGTAAAATGAAGGGAAAAGTAGAGAAAAGATCAATCTGACATGGAACCTATAAAGATCATTCAATGGTGGGCGCCAAGATCCCTCTGGGATCTCTTGTGATATTTTTCACTCGTGCTGCGCACTCGTGAAAAATATCAAAATATTAGCCCCACTCGTGAAATATATTTGGTATTACTGAAGACACTGTTAGATATCCTCTATATATGACTGTGATCTACCGTCAAGATAACGGATGTGAAATGTGTGGAAACCAGATTCCAGAAGGATCGTGATTGAATTGTCAACCTGATGTCATTATATTGTCACTGTGACATCATGGTATTGTTGAAATGAGGAAATGCAATTGTTGAGAACGTGCAAAGAGCTTGTTTCTATCTAGGGTGAGATTAATAGAACCTTTCACCCCCTTGGGGTAAGATAATGAAGCTGACAACACTCAGCAAGCCTCGTGTTTGGCAACTTAATAATCTTCCCCTTGGGTTGAGATTCCCCTGTCTCACTCCCATGGGGATGAATGATTACTTTTCTCTTGTCCTGTTTACCATCTTATGTATCTGATATTGACGGTACATCAATGCAAAAATATTTTGACGTGACATGATGAAGTTTCGATGTGACATCATTGTACTGTTGCCATGACGAAATGGTATTGTTGACGTGACGAAATGCAATTGTTGAAAATGTGAAAAGAGCATGTGTAGCTTGTCTTTGACCAAGGGTGAGATAAGAAAATGTCACTCCGGTAAAACTGTGGATGTCCTTGTCCAGGGTAAGAGAAAAGACAAGAGGCCTAAGGGCCTTAAAAACGGCCATCTGACTCTAAATTTAAGACCCTTATACTGTTTTAGTATGCATTCTCTGTAGCAGTTCTGGTGGCATTGTCAGCTATGGTGGCCATCTTGGAATTCGGATCAACCCAAAAAATAACAACACTTGATCAAGACCATCTCGGAATCATTTCTGTCAAGTATGAGCTGAATCCCACTGGTGGAATATGAGAAGAAGTTTGAAATAGGTGTTGTTCAGGTAAACAATGATTGCGCAATCATGTTACAAAATGGCAGCCATGGCTGCCATGTCAAAGATTTTTCTATGCCGAAAAATAACAACACTTTGTTGATTCTCTTTCCTTAACATACTCACCAATTTCCAGCTCAATGGCACCAGTGGAACTGGAAAAGAAGTTTAAAATGTGTTTTTCAAGATGGCCACCATGGCGGCCATCTTGGATTTCTGACCAAATAGAACATTAACAACACTTGGTCGGGACCATCTCAGGATCATTTCCGGCAAGCAAGAGCTGTATCCCACTGGTGGAATTTGAGAAGTTTGAAATAGGTGTTGTTCAGAAGAACCATGATTGTGCAATCATGTTATAAAATGGCTGCAATGTCAAATTTTTTTATGAGGCTGAAAAATAACTACACTTTGTTGGCCTCCTTCCATAACATTCTCACCAATTTCCAGCTCAATAGCACCTGTGGAACTGGAAAAGAAGTTTAAAATGTGTTTTTCAAGATGGTTGCCATGGCGGCCATCTTGGATTTCTGACCGACCTGAAAAATAACAACACTTCCTCAGGACCATCCCAGGATCATTTCAGGCAAGTTTCAGCTCAATATCACCAGTGGAACTTGAGAAGAAGTTTCAAATGTGTTTTCGAAATGGCGGCTGTGGCGGCCATCTTGGATTTCGGACTGACCCGAAAAATAACAACACTTGGTCAGGACCATCCCAACATCATTTCAGGCAAGTTTCAGCTCAATCCCACTCGTGTGGAACTTGAGAAGAAATTTAAAATGTGAAAAGTTTACGCACAGCGCACGACGACGGACAAAACATGATGACTATAGGTCATCCTGACCCTTCAGGTTAGATAACCTAAAAATCTCACACTGGTAAAATTGTGGATATCCCTGTCAAGGGTAAGAGAAAACGTGATACTAAAAGTATGCAAATTAAAGACTGTTTTAGCTTCTACATCATTTATTGTAAAAATCAACAATCTCGTAAATCTTCAAACCACGATGAATCTCTTCAGAAGATGTATCATAATGTGAAAGTGATACTGCCATCATTAAATAAATACATAAATTAATCACATAATATGAACAAATTATTCTTAAATAAAATTTCAAAAAAAACTTTATATCCACTACCCTGATTAAACATCAGAGGAACATGAATAAGAAAGTTTTAAAACTGTTTGTCTTGTTAAAGTATGGCACTTCTCAATAAAGTGGAGACATGATGTTTGTTCAGCCAAGTTGTAAATGAACACAGAATTCTTTATCATTAGAATTGTACAAAATAACACATCAGACAACAAAATACAATGTATATGTTTTTTGTTTTTTTTTTACAATTAATTTTGTTTCAATCATATAATGTACACACATGGAAGAATTACAACATAACTGGTATGATGTATTTGGATGTACCCAATAGAAAGCAGAAACTCAAATAGACATTCCTTAACAGTTGGCAACACTTCCATGCTACCATTGAACCTCTAACAATCATTTATCAAACTCTTTCACTGCATAATAAATCTTTTACCCATATACAACATACTTATAAAGATAGGAAGCAATTGCTGTAGAGCTACCCTGTATCTTAATAAACTAGCTATCAAACGTTACTAGGCAAGAGTGCCATTAATCTGGTCACCATTTACAGTCTATTTTTAGGAAAAATGAATATTTTCTTTATTTTCTGTGTAATTCACATTGAGTTCATCCAGAAATATTTAGTGAACATTGGTTCTAAAACATTAAGAATGTTTTCTTGTTTTGCTTATTTAAGGATTAAGTACATGTAGAGTGTAACAAACACATGCTGCAGTTAAGTTAATTATCTGATCTGTTTAGTCATTAACTGCTTCAGTCTCCCTGATCTTGTCCAACAGGTGTGGTCGTATTTGTGCAATCTGGACATGGTTAAGCTCTGTTGCAAATAACTGTTTCAAACTACAGGTGCTCGAGCCATCATCGTTCTGCAGTGGGAATGCTGATGTCACAGAGTCCATGCTGTACAATGAAGGAAAAATGAAATTGTCAAATTGCAAAGGTCAAAATACAGCACTGCCGCATAATCAAGGATATTCAATGTCATATTTAGCTTAACAGGAGAATGATTTCCAGGCCCACACAAGAACAACTAGAACTGTCGCCAGGATGGCTGACTAATACCCCCGCAATCTGGAACTGTTAATTAGAGGCCAACTAAGATAACCTGTGCATGCCGATATTTCTGAAATTCAGAATGTCTGAAATATGTGTTGTTCACAATAAAGAAAATTCAGTTACCAGTTGCCATAGCAACCATAATTTTGAGAAAAAGAAAGTGGCATCTACACATGGTCCTCTATATTTGTGTGAAGTTTCATTGAAATTGGCACTTCGGTTTCAGGAGGAGTTGTCCGGACAAACTTAAAGTTATGGTTCTTATCGGAAAACCTATTTATAGTGACCAGTTGCCATAGAAACCATAATTTTGAGGAAAAGAAAATGGCATGCACATCTACACATGATCATTAATGTTCGTGTGAAGTTTCATTGGAATCGGCCCATTGGTTTAGGAGGAGTTGTGCGGACAAAATGTGTCTACAGATTGACGGACAGACAACCTGATTCCAGTATACCCCCTAACTTCGTTGCGGGGGTATAATGAGTCCTTTTCACTGAAGGAATATTCCGATTAATAGGGTCTTAATCCCTTCAGCTACATTGAAGAGCTAGTAGAGTAATGACATGTCAGAAAGGGCCCAGCAATGTATGTCTCTCTAAACCTTAGCTTAACAGAAGTATTAGTGTTGAATTATTTCTTATATGCTCTCCCTCCGAATGTATAAATTAAAACAAGTGTTTTACACATTATGTTATTAAACTATGGTGAACTAATTTAGAATTGGTTGACAAATTCACGAGTTATTTTGACATTAATGAACTTTCCTCGTGGCAGCACTGGATAAAGTCCAAGTGCATTTGGCCTAACAGAAATCGAGATACAGTGCAAAAACTTATTTTATATGAAATAATAGCAGTAAACTTGACCTACTGACCTCAGGACATGAAAAGCTACCATATGTTTGTTTGCTGGGTTAAAGGCCCAGTGAACACTCGGGGTCATTTGGAGGTGGGGTCTCCTTGTAGTAGTAGATGACTCATTGAACAACATACAGGAGGCCCGTCACATGCCACCCAGAGTAATAAGGGTAAAGTGTCTTACCCAAAGACACAACCACAACAGCTCACACCGGCCCATTTCTCAGCTTCCCAAGAAAAACACAAACCAACATGGGTAGGGAGTGACAAACCAGGCACCTCGGATCTTCACCTGAGGTTATGTGGCTGGCACTCTATCATGGTCCTTTTTTCTTTGAGGAAACATTAGAAAAAGTCTAGTGCAATCAACCCAAAAGAACTCAAGATATAATATAGGGGGAAAAAACAAAAGAAAACCTCATCACTATATGGCCCCTAATATTAATACATATTTGCCAATGTTTACAAATATCGAGTAACCTTCACTCAAGGATTTTCTAGGCCAAGTTAGATTAGCTACAACTCTTTTTCTGGGTCCCACCCGTCTGATGAGGGACAGGAAAGGGCTGGAGTTACTCGCCATTTCAATAGCATTTTATCCCCTTCAGTTTAAATTTTCCTGAAACATTCCATATTTTTACAAGCTTAAGCAAGAAAAATCCATTTGATATGGAACTAAAATACTCTGATAACAACAGCTAAATTTTAATATTCTGTACCGTCAAATAAGTCTACTGTGTTTTGATACTGGCTGTGGTATAAGGTTATTATACTGGTACCAACAGAGTTTTATGGTGCCAGTGAAACCATTATTTAACATGGTGTTATTATGAGTATGCAAAAGGTTTTACAGTTCCAGTTTATTTTAACTGACCAATCAGCCATGCTATGTTTATGTTATACTCACCTTTTACATACTGGCATGTTGTTGAACAGGGCATCAGCATGAAGAGCCAACACTTTCCTCTGTTAAACACAAATTATATTTAAGAATTATTTCTCGACATTTCATAATTGGTTAGTGAATGCAACAATTTGTTAAAATGTCTTTGATGGATAAATTAAAGATATTGCATTGGTTACTAGAGCTGTGTATCACAAGGTGGGTAGCTTGCGATTCGTATCGCGATATCACGATATATGAGAAGCTGATGACCTATCAGATATCTGGTATTACATCATACAGTAGTCATGTTTTGTTTGTGGTATTTCCAGAATATACAAGTCTTTGTCTACATTTGTTACAAAAAAATATACAAGTCTTTGTCTACATTTGTTACAAAAAACATGTTTTGTCCATTTCCCACAAAGCGTTCTTGAATTAAGATAATTTGGATTTGAAAGAACTCCAACAGGCAGCTTTATAAGCTGCTGTAGCGGCCTTGTCAGCCATGTTGTTAAAATATAAGCTAAAGTTGGTCAAGGGAGATAACTACAAATTTCCAAGTATCACGATACAAATCAAGGATAGAAGATGCATCGATGCAACGGTGAATTGTTATTCCACTATTGGTTACACATTGAAGTTAAGTGATCCTGTGAGGAAACTTTCGGACCCCTCACTGATAATATTCTGGTGGTACTGCTGTCCAAGGGAGTACTACTAACCTGTGTCATACAAAGGAGGATGGCATGGAATAACTTGATATGAAGAGCAGGGTTGTCTGTATACGTAGGTAGGAGATCGACAGCATCTCTCCAACATTCCTGCTCCATGTATGTCTGCACTGCCTTTACTTCACATCCATCTTGTTCACTATAAACATTAAATACAGCTTTTAAATCACTACGCCAAGGGAGCCCAGTCATGACATTTACAGGGTGTTTAGAGGTAATAGTCGTTATAAAGGATGCAGCAAAAGTGGTGATTAAAGTCTAATCTAGTATAAAAGTTTCATAAATTTAACCATTTTGGCAATATGTTCCTGAAACTGGAGTAAGTGATTCAGACTTTCTGATTTCATGATAACCAAAGAAATATCAAAGCTGGAAACTCCATAGCAAAAGGCACTAATAGACTACTTGTTTGATGTGTGTAGAAAAAAATAAACTGTTTGGGAGATATGCTCCGGAAATGCTGAAATAACTGATTATTACTAATTGTTGCCATGGTAATCATGAGAATATTGAAACTGAAAACTGCTCCATAGCATAAGGCACTACTAAATCACTTGATTGATTTTTGTAAAAAGTTTTGTGAAACATGAAACTTTATACTGCAGCTAAAATTTGCCCTACCCTAGGTGAAATAAAAAAATCCAGTTTCATCTTACCTGGCCAGAAGGAACTAAACAAAGATAGGAATGGTGTCCTATCATACCTGTAGGAGTGCCATTATGCCTTACCTGTAGGAGTGCCATTATGCCTTACCTGTAGGAGTGGCATCCTATCGTACCTGTAGGAGTGGTTTCCTGTCTTACCTGTAGGAGTGGTTTAGATAGGTATGGTGTCCTAACTTAGTTCATTGTTGTTTAATATAATGGGTCTTACATGTCGTCATTATACCACTCAGAACTATTTTGTGGGTATTAAATTTTTGCACAACACAAACTTAAGAAAATTTAACACTTTTATACTAGGTATTCATTTTAATGCTGTATTTCATGTTTAAGATTACAGTGAAATTACAACCCCAACAAATATTAACAGTCATACCTCTGGTGTTATGTGCTCTTACCTATTTTTTCTTAGTACATTGTATTTCTATTCTTATGCCATACAAACATTGCTAGCCTGGTGGTCACACAGTGCCTGGCGAGTAACAGCTGGATATAGACAGGTGTGCTGTTATTCCTTACCTGCCCAGTAGCAGCTGAATGTAGACATTTATGGTGTCTACTTATCTAGCCATTCGGAGCTGGATGTACACAGGTATGACGTCCTAGCTTACCTGTCCATTTGGAGCTTTATGTAGACAGGTATGGTGGCATTAATGTCTTGTCCAGTAGGAGCTAGCTGAACATAGACATGTATGGTGTCCTAGCTTACCTTTTCATTTAGAGTTTTATACTGATTGCAGGTCAATGTAACCTGACTTGCCTGGCCAGTAGCAGCTGACAGCAGGTCAGTGTTGTGTCCTGACTTACCTGGCCAGTAGTAGCTGATGGTAGGTCAGTGTTGTGTCCTGACTTACCTGGCCAGTAGTAGCTGATGGTAGGTCAGTGTTGCGTCCCGAGTCAACTGACCAGTAGTAGCTGAGAGCAGGTCAGTATTGTGTCCTGACTTACCTGGCCAGTAGTAGCTGATGGTAGGTCAGTGTTGTGTCCCGAGTAAACTGACCAGTAGTAGCTGAGAGCAGGTCAGTATTGTGTCCTGACTTACCTGGCCAGTAGTAGCTGATGGTAGGTCAGTGTTGTGTCCCGAGTAAACTGACCAGTAGTAGCTGAGAGGAGGTCAGTATTGTCTCCTGACTTACCTGGCCAGTAGCAGCTTAACGTAGGCTGGTGTGGCATCCTGGACACATTGAGACTTGGACAGCTCAGGCAGACACATGAGGGCACGATCATAGTACTGAAGCTGTAAGGTAACGCATTCATTATGATAGCAATGATACATGTATCATTATCTAACATGGCTACAGTGTTGACACGCCCTCCAGTCTGTTACTGTAAACAAGGTCGATACCATACAACATAATGAAGGTAATTTATAAAGAGACAATACAGCATACTAGTTATAACCACCCATATCAATACTGCCACATATAGATATCCATATTAACATGATGTAGTCCACATGATGTAAAAACAAAACCGCCCCCTCCTCCCCAGACAGTAAAGATGATGAACACACAAACACTTCCCCTCCTCAGACAGTAGAGGATGATGAACACAAACCGTCCCCCCGTCCTCAGAGAGTAGAGGATGATGAACACACAAACACTCCCCCTCCTCAGACAGTAAAGGATGATAAACACAAACTGTCGCCCCCTCCTCCCCAGACAGTAAAGGATGATGAACACAAACCGTCCCCCCCCTCCCCAGACAGTAAAGGATGATGAACACACAAACAGTCCCTCCCCAGACAGTAGAGGATGATGAACACACAAACTGTCCCTCCCCAGACAGTAAAGGATGATGAACACACAAACAGTCCCTCCCCAGACAGTAAAGGATGATGAACACACAAACAGTCCCTCCCCAGACAGTAAAGGATGATGAACACAAACCGTCCCCCCCTCCTCAGATAGTGGAGGGTGATAAACTCAAACTGTCGCCCCCTCCCCCCTCCTCAGACAGTAGAGGATGATAAACACAAACCGTCGCCCTCTTCCCTCCCCCCTGTCCTCAGACAGTAGAGGATGATTAACACAAACTGTCTCCCCCTCCCCCCCCCCTCCTCAGACAGTAGAGGGTGATAAACACAAACTGTCCCCCCTCCCTCCTCAGACAGTAGAGGATGATAAACACAAACTGTCGCCCCCCCCCCCCTCCCCCTCCCCTCCTCAGACAGTAGAGGATGATAAACACAAACTGTCCCCCCTACCTCCTCAGACAGCAGAGGATGATAAACACAAACTGTCGCCCCCCTCGCCCCCCTCCTCAGACAGTAGAGGATGATAAACACAAACTGTCGCCCCCTCCCCCTCCCCTCCTCAGACAGCAGAGGATGATAAACACAAACTGTCGCCCCCCCTCGCCCCCCTCCTCAGACAGTAGAGGATGATAAACACAAACTGTCGCCCCCTCCCCCTCCCCTCCTCAGACAGTAGAGGATGATAAACACAAACTGTCGCCCCCCTCCCCCTCCCCTCCTCAGACAGTAGAGGATGATAAACACAAACTGTCGCCCCCTCCCCCTCCTCAGACAGTAGAGGATGATAAACACAAACTGTCGCCCCCTCCCCCTCCCCTCCTCAGACAGTAGAGGATGGTAAACACAAACTGTCTCCCCCTCCCCTCCTCAGACAGTAGAGGATGATAACCACAAACTGTCGCCCCCCCTCCTCAGACAGTAGAGGATGATCAACACAAACTGTCGCCCCCCCCCCTCCTCAGACAGTAGAGGATGATAAACACAAACTGTCGCCCCCCCTCCTCAGACAGTAGAGGATGATGAACACAAACTGCCCCCCTCCCCCCTCCTCAGACAGTAGAGGATGATGAACACAAACTGTCCCCCTCCCCCCCTCCTCAGACAGTAGAGGATGATGAACACAAACTGTCGCCCCCCCCCCTCCTCAGACAGTAGAGGATGATGAACACAAACTGCCCCCCCCTCCCCCCTCCTCAGACAGTAGAGGATGATGAACACAAACTGCCCCCCTCCCCCCCTCCTCAGACAGTAGAGGATGACGAACACAAACTGTCCCCCCTCCCCCCCTCCTCAGACAGTAGAGGATGATGAACACAAACTGTCCCCCCCCCCTCCCCTCCTCAGACAGTAGAGGATGGTAAACACAAACTGTCTCCCCCTCCCCCTCCCCTCCTCAGACAGTAGAGGATGATAAACACAAACTGTCGCCCGCCCCCCTCCTCAGACAGTAGAGGATGATGAACACAAACTGCCCCCCCCCCCCCCTCCCCTCCTCAGAAAGTAGAGGATGATGAACACAAACTGTCCCCCCCTCCTCAGACAGTAGAGGATGATGAACACAAACTGTCCCCCCCCCCTACCCCTCCCCTCCTCAGACAGTAGAGGATGATGAACACAAACTGTCCCTCCTCCCCCTCCTCAGACAGTAGAGGATGATGAACACAAACTGTCCCCCCCTCCTCAGACAGTAGAGGGTGATAAACACAAACTGTCCCCCCTCCCTCCTCAGACAGTAGAGGATGATAAACACAAACTGTCGCCCCCCTCCCCCCCCTCCTCAGACAGTAGAGGATGATAAACACAAACTGTCGCCCCCCTCCCCCCCTCCTCAGACAGTAGAGGATGATAAACACAAACTGTCGCCCCCTCCCCCTCCTCAGACAGTAGAGGATGATAAACACAAACTGTCTCCCCCTCCCCCTCCCCTCCTCAGACAGTAGAGGATGATAACCACAAACTGTCGCCCCCCTCCTCAGACAGTAGAGGATGATGAACACAAACTGCCCCCCTCCCCCCTCCTCAGACAGTAGAGGATGGTAAACACAAACTGTCTCCCCCTCCCCCTCCCCTCCTCAGACAGTAGAGGATGATAAACACAAACTGTCACCCCCCCTCCTCAGACAGTAGAGGATGATGAACACAAACTGCCCCCCCTCCCCCTCCCCTCCTCAGACAGTAGAGGATGATGAACACAAACTGTCCCCCCTCCCCCCTCCTCAGACAGTAGAGGATGATGAACACAAACTGTCCCCCCCCTCCCCCCTCCTCAGACAGTAGAGGATGATGAACACAAACTGTCCCCCCCTCCCCCTCCCCCTCCCCTCCTCAGACAGTAGAGGATGATGAACACAAACTGCCCCCCCCCCCCCCCCCCCTCCTCAGACAGTAGAGGATGATAAACACAAACTGTCGCCCCTCCCCCCTCCTCAGACAGTAGAGGATGATAAACACAAACTGTGTCCCCCCCTCCCCCCTCCTCAGACAGTAGAGGATGATGAACACAAACTGTCGCCCCTCCCCCCCTCCTCAGACAGTAGAGGATGATAAACACAAACTGTCGCCCCCCCTCCTCAGACAGTAGAGGATGATGAACACAAACTGCCCCCCCCCCTCCCCCCTCCTCAGACAGTAGAGGATGATGAACACAAACTGCCCCCTCTCCCCCCTCCTCAGACAGTAGAGAATGATGAACACAAACTGTCCCCCCTCCCCCCCTCCTCAGACAGTAGAGGATGATAAACACAAACTGTCGCCCCCTCCCCCTCCTCAGACAGTAGAGGATGATAAACACAAACTGTCGCCCCCTCCCCCTCCTCAGACAGTAGAGGATGATAAACACAAACTGTCTCCCCCTCCCCCCCCCCTCCTCAGACAGTAGAGGATGATAACCACAAACCGCCCCCCCCCCCCTCCTCAGACAGTAGAGGATGATGAACACAAACTGCCCCCCTCCCCCCCTCCTCAGACAGTAGAGGATGAATGACACAAACTTATCCCCCCCCCCCCCTCCTCAGACAGTAGAGGATGATGAACACAAACTGTCCCCCCCTCCCCCCTCCTCAGACAGTAGAGGATGATGAACACAAACTGTCCCCCCTCCCCCTCCCCTCCTCAGACAGTAGAGGATGATGAACACAAACTGCCCCCCCCTCCCCCTCCCCTCCTCAGACAGTAGAGGATGATAAACACAAACTGTCCCCCCCCCCCCCCCCCTCCTCAGACAGTAATAAACACAAACTGTGTCACCCCCTCCCCCCCTCCTCAGACAGTAGAGGATGATAAACACAAACTGTCGCCCCTCCCCCCTCCTCAGACAGTAGAGGATGATAAACACAAACTGTGTCGCCCCCCTCCCCTCCCATCCCCTCAGACAGTAAGTAGAGGATGGATAAACACAAACTGTCGCCCCCCCCCCCCCCCTCAGACAGTAGAGGATAAACCAAACGTGTCCCCTCCCCCTCCTCAACTAAATGATACAAACCTTCCCCCTCCCACTGAAATTCCCCCCGTCCTCCCGGGATAACAAAGGCCACCCCCCCCCCCCTCCTCAACAGTAGAGGATGAAAAACAAACCGGGGCCCCCCCCCTCCCTCCAAGAACTCAACATTCCACCCCCGCCCCCTCACCCGGTGATATACACAATGTACCCCCCTCCCCCCTCCTCAGACAGTAGAGGATGATAACAAACCCTGTCCCCCCTCCCCCCCCCCCTCGACTAGAGATAACCAAATTCCCCCCTCCTCAACAGTAGGAGATAAAACACAAACGTCCCCCCCCCCCCCCCCCCCCCCCGTAATAAACACAAACTGTGCCCCCCCCCCCCCCCCATCCTCAACTTTGGATAACCCATGCCCCCTCCCCTCCTCAGACAGTAAGGGCGATAAACACAAACTGTGTTCCCCATCCTCGGAGGAACCAAACAAACCCCCCCCCCCTCCTCAGACAGAGGATGATAAACACAAACTGTCCCCCCTCCCCCCCCCCTCAGACAGTAGAGGATGATAAACACAAACTGTGTCGCCCCTCCCCCCCCTCCTCAGACAGTAGAGGATGATAACACACAACTGTCGCCCCTCCCCCCCTCCTCAGACAGTAGAGGATGATAAACACAAACTGTCCCCCCCCCCCCCCCTCCTCAGACAGTAGAGGATGATAAACACAAACTGTCCCCCCTCCCCCCCTCCTCAGACAGTAGAGGATGATAAACACAACTGTCCCCCCCTCCTCAGACAGTAGAGGATGATAAACACAAACTGTCGCCCCCCCCCCCCACCCTAGAGGATGATGAACACAAACTGTCCCCCCCCCCCCCCCCCCCCCCCCCCCCCCCCCCCCCCCCCTCCCCAGACAGTAGAGGATGATGCCACTCACAGCTTGTCTCCTCCGGATGAAGGCTGATACTCCCACACGCTGGTCATTGATGAGTTGGGCAATCTTCACAAAGTTTACCTGAATAAATGTTAAAAGTTGTTTCAGTTATATTTGTGTGGGAGGGTTGGGGGGATTTTCCTGGATCCCATCACACATTAGATATTAAAACATATTAAGTATGAAAGAATCCAGAGAAATGGTTATTTACCCCCTCTACCCATTACACTTTTATACAGGGGCCTCCCCCCCCCCCCCCCCCCCCCCCCCTTCTCAGACAGTAGAAGATGATAAACACAAACCGCCCCCCTCCCCCTCAGACTCAAATACTTTAGACCCATCACCCATGTATTACTAAGCTACTTAATGACTTCCATACATAATTCCCTATGTTCAAGCCTAGAACAGCTCATACATGTTAACTACGATTGTAATATGTGATTTGAAAAAGGACAAGCACATGCTTATAAACTTTTCATACCCATTTGTCTAGATGTGACACTTAATAGAAATACTAATTTTGGTAAAACAAGTTTACAAATGTGTCCAATCCCTGATGGTGAAAGTAAGAACTTACAACAAGAGGCCCATAGGCCTTAATGGTCATCTGAGTTTTGAAATATTTCAGACCCTTTTTAGCCGCCCATCAGCCCCTGGAGGTCAGTCAGGCCAACATTTGCATACCATCAAACTGGCAGTTTGAATTAAATTCACAAAAGTTAAATTTATTTCAATTGAAAACAAACTAATAATAGTCAAAAATGTGATTTCCCTATAAAAACTATTGTAAAGATAACCACTTTCCCAGGGTCAAACATGAGACCCTAAGGGTCATGAAATTCACAATTTTGGTAAAGCACTTTAAGAACCTTCCATCTATGATGAGCATTTGATTTTACCTTATTTGGGTCTTGAAAAGAAGATTTTTAAAATTTCAGTTAATTCGACCCTTTTTGGCCCCGCCTATCAGCCCCAGAGGGTCGGTCAGTGTTCACAAAATAAATTTGAAATTCAAGGATCAGAAAATACATTTAATTTCATATATTTAACTGCAGGTGGATATCATGATAAAATTAGTTCTCTAAAGATATAGAATATCGATTGGTTGACAGGATTCAGCTTAACAGATCCCCAAACAATCCTTTTACATTGCCATTCCTGACAGACTTTATTACAGAGCTAATGATTTGGAGTAAATGTAGACCTCGCTTTGGTCCAGAAACAGAAATAGTGTAACTATATATGACTTTGTAACTATATACATGTACAGTGAATATGATTTTGTAACTATATAAAGACTAGACAAATTCAGGGCATCCAGTAGACCCTTGAGAGTATGTTTTTGACTCCCCAAAATCAGATTTGACTCTTTGAAGAGTTTGAAGGAGCATGTCTATCTGAGAGATAATGTTTTTAATTTGACCCTTCATATTTCTAGGAAAAGGTGATTTGACTTCTGAAATTGCTAGAAGTCAAGGGTCAACTGGATGCCCTGAAATTACGACTACCACAAATCAGGACCTCACCAGTCTGGATGGTTGGACAATGAAAAGCAGACGACAGATGTGCTCAAACATGGGTACAGCAACTTTGGTGCTGACAGGGCTCACAACACTGTCCTTGGCCAGGATACACTGCCAGCGCTGTAACTGGGCAGAGCTGATATCCTCTAAATACACAGTAAAATTATTCATATTATATGTCTCCAGTACTTTTTGTAGTTCTTTATAGAATATATCTATACATGTAGTCATCACAAACTAAATAATGTTGCAAACAATCAGCGATACTTTAAAATAAAGAATATTGATGTACATTGTACAATATGTTTCTTTATAGAATTCAAAGCCTCACAAAAATATGAAAATAAGGGTTGTATATGTGGAGTTATAACAATTTGTATGATATCAAATTGGTAGCTTCATAAACAATGCACATAATTATACGTATTTTTTAATCATACCTTTCATAACCAGATCAACAAAAGCAGAAGAAACACAATAATTTGAATGCAAAAGAAGATATAGGACTTTAATGCTTTATCTAGCTTTTTATATAGTATGGTATATAGTTATTTCCCTTCCACAAATTATTAATTACAAGTATCTTGGATTTGCTCTAGTAATGCCTTCTGTTTTGATGGCGGTAGTGTTACTTTGTCCTGTATAGATGTAACTTGATCAATAAATATGTTATTAAGTCCAAACTATCATTCATTACTTTCATGCGGAGCTCTTTTGGAAATCAGAAACACACCACTGTACATCCTAACATACACCCATAAGTAAAGCTACCAATATCATATTAAATATATTTTACTTGTGTTACTCCCACCCTACCTGTATCAAAGTCAAGTTGTTCCATGAGGATGTTGAGCACCTCCTGTGGGTACTTGTTAGCCAGGAGGAGAAGCCATGCCTGTCTCCCAGACATAGACATACTGGTCTCAGGACTTAGGACTCGTAGCACCTCCTCCTCAATGTTACCAGGACAGATGCTCGGTAACACCTGGTGTCAGAGGTAGGTAAAAATAAACATTTCTTATAATCAATGTCAAATAGTAAAATGGCCTCTGTATCTGACGTCCCTTGCATAGTTCCAGAGTGTTGTGATCAAAGGAGAGTAATTGGTTATGATTCTGTATATTAAGCCATTCAATTTTTTTTTTTTTTTTTGCAGTAAAATGCACACCCTACACATGCTATTCAAACCTTGTAATAGTGCGATATTTGTGTGCTTTTCTAAGCCTGCTGTTACAACTTTAACTTAAGCTTGCTTGAAAACTATTATTGTAGAGGCAACTGTGTACTCTCTTACACATTCCAATACATACAATTTAAAATTACACAAACTTTCAATTAATATATTTTCTTAATCCCATGAGTAAATCGGTAATCATTTAAAAACCTTTACTAATAGTCACAAACATCATTATGCATTTTTCCTGAGCTTTGGAAAGTAATTAAGAGGTCTCCAAATAATTTATAACTGAAAAATCACAATTTGCAATTTTTTTTTCAGAGATGACACAAACTAATAAACAAGTTGATATCTGGATCAATTTTATAAAGATTATGTACATACCAATGTTCCATTAAGGATTTCCTGTTGGAATTTCTCTAAACTCCAATACTCCCTCAAATATGGATCTGAAAATATATACCATTGTTAACATACATTGCATGTCAAAATCTTCATACCTTTGGCAGACATCTTTGAGAGGTATCTACTGATGGATAAACGTATGCTTTATACGTCAATACAATTGCTTTATATATTGATATGATTCATGTTGTTCCACACCTTACAGGCTTACTTTCAACCTGACCCTGAACTTTGACCTGAATGTATATCGTTAATGTAAACAAAGCAAGTAAATGCTATGTGGTTATCACCAAATGTGGATATGGGAATAATTTGGATTTGTGCTACATTTCCATAAATGTTTAAGTGAAAATGAGCTGATTTACATAAAAAGCTTGGAACTATTTTGCAATGTGCATTAATAGTTTCATGGTAGTAAAGTACATTTTCCTGCGCAACATAGCAGTACACTTCACTCAGGAGTCACTTGAACTCAAGAAAGGTACACAAAACAGAAATATGTTTATTTTGAATGTTGTCAACTTGTAGAATTTGTTGCAAGATAAACAGAACACAAGGCTTGTATGTTATAATACGAAATTTATTTTGGTACACACAGAAATCCAAGATGACTCGGCAAAGCCTTGTCACTTCAGCTCTCCTGAGTATCGCACCAAAATAAACTTTGTATTGTAACATACTAGCTATGTATTCTCTATATTCCACTCCATCTAACCATTCATTCCTCGGTCGAATTGAAAATAGAGAAAATAATCTAAATATGAAAGTATTTGCATACAATAAATTTGTATCTATACATGCAGGAGGTTTACTAGATAATTCCTTATCATACTGAATTTACTCCCATTATAAAGAATAAAAAAAAATCTGATAATTCTCCTCATGTAATACATCAATGTCAGGGTGTTTAAAAAAAAGTCTGAGATAAATAATATTGATTTAAGTGTGTGTTTGATTTGTATAGGTAAATATATTACTCAATGTTTCTGCTAGCTTAGTACTGGGAGGTCGGTTGCCCTCAGTTTCCCAAGCCCTGCCAAGCTTGGTGATACTATCATACACAGGTATACCGCTGTTCTGAGTCTTCAGCTGTAACATCAGATATACATTCTGTGTAAATCGTATTATATAACATAAATAGTCAGTTATGTACAATTAAATAGATTTTAAGCATGGACATAATTTGTATATATTTTAATTTTAGTAACTGAATGTGTTACTGGTACTTTTAATAAGGCCTATTCTAGTAAAATATCCAACGGGAGGACTCCAGAAATAAATAAATATCTAAGCATGGAGGGTACTGGAAAACACAGCCTACTTTATGGTATTATTTTAATCAAATCATTTCTATGTGTCGTCCCTGTTTGCAAAACCTTGAGTCCTCTCATTGGGTACACATAACTGAAATAGCCTTAAATAATCTGACAGAAAAGAACTAATTAAAGAGTTGAGTGGGGATCTGTACAAAGTTACTATGTACATAGCAAACAATATTAATCTGGAATACCATATACACTAAATACTACCAAACCTTTCAGACAAATCCTGGTACCCTGTAATCATTAATGGTTTGATAATAATGAGATCACTTATCTTTAAGTATAGGACAACTGGACATCAGTTCACATTACTACTAATTATTTAACACAATTTTAAGGCTACATGTACCTACCTGCTCAAGATACCCCAATTCAACTGCCTTTGTCTGGAAATTGTTGACAGCCAACAGATCCTTTATTTTATCTTCAGTATGTTCCTTAGTTCTCTGGTAAAAATAAAGTTCAATGATAAACAACCTGCCATACTTTAGTATCTTTAAATAACTGAAATTCAAATTACTCACTTTTATGTATGCATGACTTGCTTTCAGTCAACAAAAAAGTCATACAAGACTATACAGGAGACTCAACAGCCCATATGGGCCATACAGTACTGTTAACAGGTCATATTAGTTTTAATGGTCCATCAACAAATTAAAACTCATACAAGGCCACCTTAGTTTTAATGGCCCATCAACAAAACTCATACAAGGCCACCTTAGTTTTAATGGTCCATCAACAAAACTCAAACAATGCCACATTAGTTTTAATTAAGCATTGAACTGCTTTCATTTGGAAGTTATGGGCTGATGAATGCCATCTGGACGAAGGCAAATTTAATGAAGCGCGCTAGCGCTTCATGTTGAATTTGCCTTTGTCCAGTTGGCATTCATCAGCACATAACTTCCAAATGAAAGCAGTTCAATGCTTATATTTACATTTGACAACGAATTTGAAAGACTATATCCAGGAATTGTACTCTGATAATGAATAAACAAATTATTATCGTCAAAGACGGAACAGCCTTTTCAACAGCCATCTTTCGTTATCGCCGATGTTACAATTATGACGTCACTATAATAATGACGTCATAATAAAGATTTGGAAGTTATGGACTCATAACTTCCAAGTGAGCTTGGTAAAGTTATATAGTGGGGCTGCAGTGTAAATGTAAATATTGGTCCATCAACAAAACTCAAACAATGCCACATTAGTTTTAATGGTCCATAAACAAAACTCAAACAAGGCCACATTAGTTTTAATTGCCAATCAACAAAACTCAAACAATGCCACATTAGTTTTAATGGCCAATCAACAAAACTCAAACAATGCCACATTAGTTTTAATGGTCCATCAACAAAACTCAAACAATGCCACATTAGTTTTAATGGCCCATATAGGGTCAAACAGTAGCGATAAAGCCAAAACAAGACCAAATAGGTCATATACACTGTAGTAGTTTTTGAGACTCCAAACTTATGAAATGAACCAATTCAATTTGTTCTACACCAAAGCAGTAATTCCTTACAGCAATCATGTCAATGAGATGTTTCTATTAAACTCAGATGTTTTGAACATATTTTACTGATCACTTACCTGGATGACATAAATGTTACTTGTAGTAAAAAACGACATCCACATTGTCCCTGGACTTAACTGACAAACATCAACAATATCTAGGTTATCAGGACTGTCTAGGGTGTCCATCAACTGTCCGGTGTCCTGGTCAAACAACCTGTGATATAAAGTCTATCTTCACCTCCAGTTTAATGCTGAGGAAATGCAGTACAATGACATTCATTTAACGCTGACTAGAAATTCCTGTATCATATGACAGCAACACTTTGGTACAATAATACCTATAATAAGATGTATTGAAACCTGATGAAGGTGTATGTGTACTTGATAGATAGTGGTTCTTAAAATGTCCCCTATACATAGATACATGTATCACCTTAGACAGGTAATACCACTAAGGAATGACATCAAAACAATTACACGTAAGGAATGGCATCAAAACAATTACAGGTCAGGAATGACATCAAAACAATAACAGGTAAGGAATGACATCAAAACAATTACAGGTAAGGAATGGCATCAAAACAATTACAGGTCAGGAATGACATCAAAACAATAAAAGGTAAGGAATGACATCAAAACAATTACATGATTACTTTATACAATTGACAGTGTCAACTTATGTCAATATCTATATCTTACGCTATTAATATTTTTTGTACAGTGTACATATTTCCTCATGTCCTTTATACAAAAGTACCATATATAGACAGGTAAAATACTATTATATAGACAGGTAAAATACTATTATATAGACAGGTAAAATACTATTATATAGACAGGTAAAATACTATTCACAGAGAAACAGTACTAAAGACCAGTTCATTATATCATATGGCTAAGTAAACTTGGGAACTCGAGAAATATACTTTATTATGAATACCTACTAGATAATATTGTTAAATAAAACAGGTGGTCAAGAAGCAAAAATGTTTAAAAGAAGACCAATGACAGTTATTGCTATTTCTAATCTTTGTGCAGTTTGCCTACCTACCCTTTCTGACAGACAGACTGCCTCTGTTAATACTTTACAGTTATACAACTTGTATTTCCATTTGTGTCTGTGATAATCAGGCTTGTTTGGCTATAGACTACTGCCTTACATCCACTATCGAAAATATCCATACTACTTCTGTACAATATAACATGTTGTGAAGGACTGAATTCACTCAAGCTTCCTCACCATTGAATGTGTGAAGTGACTGAAATATAACCTATGTCATACTTACAACAGATGTGATTTATAAACAGCAGCCAGGAAACCTTGGAACTTCATCCAGTTGATCACTCTATCGGATTCTTTCACATCTTTGAAATGCAGCTTTTGGAATTTTTGCAGCTGACATGCTGTATTTGTGATAAACGTACATAAACATACATCATTCTTAGCAAGAATTCCAAGTTAGTGGATGTGTCGCCTGCACAGCAGGTTGGGTGATTACGAAGAAATAGATAAATTTTCCTATTTAAGAATTAATGTTAAAAGTAAGCGAGACCTGCATCATTCAAGTATCCTTGGAATTCAGCAATACAAAGGAAGCACTTTCGGTAAATGAGCACTGCATGAAGTTTAAGTTTGATCAGCCCAAGAGATCAGGATTTATTGCAAGGAAACAGATATGATTTTATCGTAACATTGACCTTGACCTTTGGACCAGTAAAATAACCATCCAATGCATGCACTTGTGGTAAGGAAAAACTGACTGAAAATTGAGTATGACAGGCTCAAAAGACTTGATTTATCACATGGAAACAAAATTTTTCGATTTTTAGTAGCAGTGACCTTGACCTTTGACCTTCAAATCTGTAAACAGCCCAAGGAAACTTGAGTTATCACAGGGAAGCCTCTGTGTGGACATCGACGCTTACCCCGACATAGTGATACCCAAAAAGTAGGTGACTCAAGGTACGTACATGTAAATTTATATACAATTCTTCAACCTAAAATTATTAAAAGGGGTTAAATCTTTCAGGAAGAGGTTAGAAATAAGCTTACTTTTGGTTAGAAATGGGTAATGGACTTATTTTTCGGAAGAAATAGGTACTGGCTTTCCTTTAGAAAAAAGTCAGGTATTGGGATTTGATTTTGTTTTATTTTTTTTTGTTGGGGGGGGGGGGGGGGGGGGGGAGAATTTGGTACTGTGCTTACTTTTTGAAAAGAAATTGGTATTGGGCTTACTTTTGGAAAGAAGTTAGTACTGGACTTCCCTTTGGAAAAAAAGTTGGTATTGGGCTTAGATGTTGGTATTGGACTTGTGTTTGGACAGCAGTTACTACTGGGCTTTTGAAAAAATAAAGATGTTTTGTACATATTTACTACATTAACTTACAGTTTGTGTCTGAGATAGTTTTGACCTTTGTCTGACCTTCTATCACTGTGACCTCCATTGTTTGGGGGTCATAGGTCACACCTGTCATTCTGTTTTCTGGTTTCATCTACAAAACAAAAATATGTCTCTATAAAAGTATTACAATATCCACGGATACACGGCAATGGTTCAAAGATGGCTTACTAGCTGTGCAAATCAAATTGGTTTGTCAAACTTTTTAAATGTAACATTTCAGGTATAAATCTTGATGGACCAGTAAGTCTTTTGAAGGCGTTGAAAATCTTTGTCAAAAGCTTGTCTGAACGAGACATAAAATCACTAGGTACATCCAATACAGTATTTCATAAACAAACACCTCTGGTTCAACAATAAACAAGAGATCCCAGAGGGATCTTGGCGCCCACCATTGAATGATCTTTATAGGTTCCATGTCAGATTGATCTTTTCTCTACTTTTCCCTTCCTCTAAGTCTTACTAATCTGTGTAAATTCAGAAACAGCCCTCTAGTACTTTTCAAACAAGGGGAACCCATATATAAAATTTAAGATTTAGCGATGATGGCTGTCTGTTGTTTTCGGATTGGTCCCAAAATACAACACCAGGGACCAAGGGGAACCTACATATGAAATTTGAGAAAGATCCCTTCAGTACCGTCTGTAAAATAGCGATAACAAACTTCAATTGTCAAAATACAAGATGGCTGCCTGTTGGGCAGGTTGTTTTCTGACTGGTCTCAAAATCCAATATGCATAACTAGGCACCGAGGGCAACCTACAAATGAAATTTCAGAAAGATCCCTTCAGCAATTTCTGATAAATATCGATAACAAACTTCAATTGTCAAAATCCAAGATGGCTGCCTATCGGCCATGTTGTTTTCCTATTGGTCCCAAGATGCAATATGCAGAACTACAGACCAAGGGGAACTTACAAAAATGTTTGATAAAGATCCCTTCAGTACTGTCTGAAAAATAGCGATAACAAACTTCAATTGTCAAAATCCAAGATGGCTGCCTGTCGGCCATGTTGTTTTCCGACTGGTCTCAAAATGCAATATGCATAACAAGGCACCGAGGGGAACCTACATTTGAAATTTGAGAAAGATCCCTTCAGCACTTTCTTAGAAATAGCGATAATAAGTTTCAATTGTAAAAATCTAAGATGGCTGCCTGTCGGCCATGTTGGTTTACGATTAATCTCAAAATGCAATATGCATAACTAGGCACCAAGGGAAACATACATATGAAATTTGAGAAAGATCCCTTCAGTACTTTCTCAGAAATAGCGATAACAAACTTCAATTGTCAAAATCCAAGATGGCTGCCTGTCGGCCATGTTGTTTTCCGATAGGTCTCAAAATGCAATATGCATAACTAGGCACCAAGGGAAACATACATATGAAATTTGAGAAAGATCCCTTCAGTACTTTCTCAGAAATAGCGATAACAAACTTCAATTGTCAAAATCCAAGATGGCTGCCTGTCGGCCATGTTGTTTTCCGATTGGTCTCAAAATGCAATATGCATAACTAGGCACCAAGGGGAGCCTACATATGAAATTTGAGAAAGATCCCTTCAGTACTTTCTCAGAAATAGCGTTAACAACCTTCAATTGTCAAAATCCAAGATGGCTGCCTGTCGGCCATGTTGTTTTCCGATTGGTCTCAAAATGCAATATGCATAACTAGGCACCAAGGGGACCCCACATATGAAATTTGAGAAAGATTCCATCAGTACTTTCTGAGGATTAGCGATAACAAGAATTGTTTACGGACGGACGGACGGACCACGGACCACGGACGCAGGGCGATTTGAATAGCCCACCATCTGATGATTGTGGGCTAAAAAACCCAGCTTTGGTCAGTACAGTATCAATGGTACGTTACTCTCAGAGAAAACAAATCTGTCAAGAAACCAGCATGGATCCATGTTATGTAGATTACTAACTTGTACTGTGTAACCAATAAGCTTGAAAGCTAGGCTCCTGAAGTCTATTGGTTGTCGTGTTCCTAGCTCTGGCAGCTCCACCTGGTGGGGACCTACATTTATCACAACTTTGCTTGCTATTGGCAGCCATAGTATCACCATAGAAACCAAGGGTGGTTTTAACCTGAAAAGAAAGGTAGTGTTTAGTTGTGTATGTGTTAAAGTACATGTGAAAGCCGTGTAGAGTAGTACCTTCTGTGTTAAATATAAACATCTTCTGTTCATATACATCTGCTTAAAACATCTTAGATGGCATATCATAAGTAATAAATCATACTCAAGTAGTTACTTATTGTTGTTGATACATGTGTATCGCCTGCCTATATGTAATTAAAGTACAATGGCCCTCAACATGATTATGTAATAGACAAGCAGACCTACCTGGTAATTATGAATTGAATTTTAAAGTAGTATTTCAATAAATCAAAGAAAATAAATAGTACAGTGTATTAGTTCATTAATTCTTATACTTCACAGTTTAATATCTGTAGCCACTAACACCTGGTAAATTTCTTTAAAATCTGAAATCTCATACTTATATAATCATGGAATTAACATTTACGCTGATCTGCATACAATATGTACCATGTATTGATATCAAAAGAAGAAATTATTAGACAGCTATTCAATAATTTAAAGGCAGCTCACATTTTGGAAAAGTATGGTCCTCAAACTACTCTAAAAAATAAGAAAAGATTAACTTAAATAACATTTTCACAAAATAAATGTACAAGTACTTACTTGATGACAATGGAAACACCAAATGAGAGAGGGTAGAGAGATGCTGACGGACAGTTCTGTAGGACCACCTGGGTACTGTTATATTCTTTGGCACTAAGCTTATCTTCATCTGTACAAAGGGGAAATAACTATTAATACACAGTGATCTGTACATCAGGAAACGGTTGATTCAGGTTGTTTGTAAGCAGTGTACACACAGATTCTATCTAAAACAGATGTCACTGGGACCAGTGGGTCCAGTTTGGACAGAATTCTAAAATACAGAGTTTGCTATGAGCAAAAAATTTCAGATTAGAGAAATTTCTATATGAGTTTTATATGCACAACCAATCAGACATTTTAATGAACATCTATGTACACTGGGGCATACAGTTTACAGGGTTAAATCAAACTGACTGGTGGTTTCTCATAAACATTAATAATAAACTTGAATGCCATTGTAACTGGCTCTGACATGTAAAATTCATTGTGATTTATATATATATACAGGTTATAGTCTAAAAGCATCCCACTACAACAATACATTTGTATATAATAATATATGTATATATCAACTTAAAAACTTACTTGAAAAAAAATTAATCCTCACAAATTCTCAATAAAAATGTTAAGGGCAGTGAACTTAAACAGGACCAGGAAAATCACTTATGCAAATTGTTATGTGTTACATGTAGTCCAAGTTTCCTCTGGCCTCAACACCAGATGTTAGACATTTTGACCAAGTTTCCTCCGGCCTCAACACCAGATGTTAGACATTTTGACAGCCTATTGTGACTCAAGCTAAGTATACAGCCCTTTTTTACATAGCATATTACCATTGTTTATATGTCGTTTACATATTGAGTAGTTAGCAACATCTGAAAAGTCTGGCCGTCGCTCACACCAGTAAAGGGTTTCTTGTGCTGAGTGTAGACATATACTTGTCACCTCTGACCTATTCACATTACAAAGGTCAAATCTCTTGATCAATATCCATGTCAGGTCACCACGGAATTTCCAGCATTGGACATGACCATTCCTTTGAACCTTAAAACAAGTTAAAGGTCAAAGTTCATCATATTATTATTTCATCATTATTTATACATAATTTATCAACAATATACTGAATAACACATCCCAAACTTCCATAACTTTATATATCAAAGGATATTGATAAAAGTGACAGAACATGTAAACTACAAGGAAACAAACTGTCTTGTACCAATTATGTGTATTATTAACTGGTAAGCTCCACAAAAATGGCTGATAGAGTAACGAGTATAAACTTTGTATCAGGATACTATTGAAAAGGGCCAAAGCTCAATAAAATCAACAAAATGAAAAATAAAGCTCATATATCTGTATCAGACACAGATCATGTGCACAACTTTTCATATAGTTGGAGAGCACAACTGTTTGATCTCTGACACTTACCACATAGACTAGACTGTAGTTTGATCTCTGACACTCACCACATAGACTAGACTGTAGTTTGATCTCTGACACTCACCACATAGACTAGACTGTAGTTTGATCTGACACTCACCACATAGACTAGACTGTAGTTTGATCTCTGACACTTACCACATAGACTAGACTGTAGTTTGATCTCTGACACTCACCACATAGACTAGTCTGTAGTTTGATCTCTGACACTCACCACATAGACTAGACTGTAGTTTGATCTCTAACACTCACCACATAGACTAGTCTGTAGTTTGATCTCTGACACTCACCACATAGACTAGACTGTAGTTTGATCTCTGACACTCATTACATAGACTAGACTGTAGTTTGATCTGACACTCACCACATAGACTAGACTGTAGTTTGATCTCTGACACTCACCACATAGACTAGACTGTAGTTTGATCTCTGACACTCACCACATAGACTAGACTGTAGTTTGATCTCTGACACTCACCACATAGACTAGACTGTAGTTTGATCTCCGACACTCACCACATAGACTAGACTGTAGTTTGATCTCTGACACTCACCACATAGACTAGACTGTAGTTTGATCTCCGACACTCACCACATAGACTAGACTGTAGTTTGATCTCTGACACTCACCACATAGACTAGACTGTAGTTTGATCTCTAACACTCACCACATAGACTAGACTGTAGTTTGATCTCCGACACTCACCACATAGACTAGACTGTAGTTTGATCTCTGACACTAACCACATAGGCTAGACTGTAGTTTGATCTGACACTCACCACATAGACTAGACTGTAGTTTGATCTCTGACACTAACCACATAGACTAGACTGTAGTTTGATCTCCGACACTCACCACATAGACTAGACTGTTGTTTGATCTCTGACACTAACCACATAGACTAGACTGTAGTTTGATCTCTGACACTAACCACATAGACTAGACTGTAGTTTGATCTCTGACACTCACCACACAGACTAGACTGTAGTTTGATCTGACCCTAACCACATAGACTAGACTGTTGTTTGATCTCTGAAACTCACCACATAGACTAGACTGTTGTTTGATCTCCGACACTCACCACATAGACTAGACTGTAGTTTGATCTCCGACACTCACCACATAGACTAGACTGTTGTTTGATCTCTGACACTCACCACATAGACAAGACTGTTGTTTGATATCCGACACTCACCACATAGACTAGACTGTAGTTTGATATTGACACTCACCACATAAACAAGACTGTTGTTTGATCTCTGACACTCACCACATAGACTAGACTGTAGTTTGATCTCTGACACTCACCACATAGACTAGACTGTAGTTTGATCTCCGACACTCACCACATAGACTAGACTGTAGTTTGATCTCTGACACTCACCACATAGACTAGACTGTTGTTTGATCTCCGACACTCACCACATAGACTAGACTGTAGTTTGATCTCCGACACTCACCACATAGACTAGACTGTTGTTTGATCTCTGACACTCACCACATAGACAAGACTGTTGTTTGATCTCTGACACTCACCACACAGACTAGACTGTAGTTTGATCTCTGACACTCACCACATAGACTAGACTGTAGTTTGATCTCCGACACTCACCACATAGACTAGACTGTAGTTTGATCTCTGACACTCACCACATAGACTAGACTGTAGTTTGATCTCTGACACACACCACATAGACTAGACTGTAGTTTGATCTCTGACACTCACCACATAGACTAGACTGTAGTTTGATCTCTGACACTCACCACATAGACTAGACTGTAGTTTGATCTCTAACACTCACCACATAGACTAGACTGTAGTTTGATCTGACACTCACCACATAGACTAGACTGTAGTTTGATCTCTGACACTCACCACATAGACTAGACTGTAGTTTGATCTCTGACACTCACCACATAGACTAGACTGTAGTTTGATCTCTGACACACACCACATAGACTAGACTGTAGTTTGATCTGACACTCACCACATAGACTAGACTGTAGTTTGATCTCCGACACTCACCACATAGACTAGACTGTAGTTTGATCTCTGACACTCACCACATAGACTAGACTGTAGTTTGATCTCTGACACACACCACATAAACTAGTCTGTAGTTTGATCTGACACTTACCACATAGACTAGACTGTAGTTTGATCTGACACTCACCACATAGACTAGACTGTAGTTTGACCTCTGACACTTACTACATAGACTAGACTGTAGTTTGACCTCTGACACTTACTACATAGACTAGACTGTTGTTTGATCTCTGACACTCACCACATAGACAAGACTGTTGTTTGATCTCCGACACTCACCACATAGACTAGACTGTAGTTTGATATTGACACTCACCACATAAACAAGACTGTTGTTTGATCTCCGACACTCACCACATAGACTAGACTGTAGTTTGATCTCTGACACTCACCACATAGACTAGTCTGTAGTTTGATCTGACACTCACCACATAGACTAGACTGTTGTTTGACCTCTGACACTTACTACATAGACTAGACTGTAGTTTGATCTCTGACACTCACCACATAGACTAGTCTGTAGTTTGATCTCCGACACTCACCACATAGACTAGACTGTAGTTTGATCTGACACTCACCACATAGACTAGACTGTAGTTTGATCTCCGACACTCACAACATAGACTAGACTGTTGTTTGATCTCTGAAACTCACCACATAGACTAGACTGTTGTTTGATCTCCGACACTCACCACATAGACTAGACTGTAGTTTGATCTCCGACACTCACCACATAGACTAGACTGTTGTTTGATCTCTGACACTCACCACATAGACAAGACTGTTGTTTGATCTCCGACACTCACCACATAGACTAGACTGTAGTTTGATATTGACACTCACCACATAAACAAGACTGTTGTTTGATCTCTGACACTCACCACATAGACTAGACTGTAGTTTGATCTCTGACACTCACCACATAGACTAGACTGTAGTTTGATCTCTGACACTCACCACATAGACTAGACTGTAGTTTGATCTCTGACACTCACCACATAGACTAGACTGTAGTTTGATCTCTGACACACACCACATAGACTAGACTGTAGTTTGATCTCTGACACTCACCACATAGACTAGACTGTAGTTTGATATTGACACTCACCACATAGACTAGACTGTAGTTTGATCTCTGACACTCACCACATAGACTAGACTGTAGTTTGATCTCTGACACACACCACATAGACTAGACTGTAGTTTGATCTCCGACACTTACCACATAGACTAGACTGTAGTTTGATCTGACACTCACCACATAGACTAGACTGTAGTTTGATCTCTGACACTCACCACATAGACTAGACTGTAGTTTGATCTCCGACACTCACCACATAGACTAGACTGTAGTTTGATCTCTGACACTCACCACATAGACTAGACTGTAGTTTGATCTCTGACACTAACCACATAGACTAGACTGTAGTTTGACCTCTGACACTCACCACATAGACTAGACTGTAGTTTGATCTCTGACACTCACCACATAGACTAGACTGTAGTTTGATCTCTGACACTCACCACATAGACTAGACTGTAGTTTGATATCTGACACTCACCACATAGACTAGACTGTAGTTTGATCTCTAACACTCACCACATAGACTAGACTGTAGTTTGATCTCTGACACTCACCACATAGACTAGACTGTAGTTTGATCTCTGACACTCATTACATAGACTAGACTGTAGTTTGATCTGACACTCACCACATAGACTAGACTGTAGTTTGATCACTGACACTCACCACATAGACTAGACTGTAGTTTGATCTCTGACACTCACCACATAGACTAGACTGTAGTTTGATCTCTAACACTCACCACATAGACTAGACTGTAGTTTGATCTCTGACACTCACCACATAGACTAGACTGTAGTTTGATCTCTGACACTCACCACATAGACTAGACTGTAGTTTGATCTCTGACACTCACCACATAGACTAGACTGTAGGTTGATCTCTGACACTCACCACATAGACTAGACTGTAGTTTGATCTCTGACACTTACCACATAGACTAGACTGTAGTTTGATCTCTGACACACACCACATAGACTAGTCTGTAGTTTGATCTCTGACACTCACCACATAGACTAGACTGTAGTTTGATCTCTGACACTCACCACACAGACTAGACTGTAGTTTGATCTCTGACACTCACCACACAGACTAGACTGTAGTTTGATCTCTGACACTCACCACATAGACTAGACTGTAGTTTGATCTCCGACACTCACCACATAGACTAGACTGTAGTTTGATCTCTGACACTCACCACATAGACTAGACTGTAGTTTGATCTCTGACACACACCACATAGACTAGACTGTAGTTTGATCTCTGACACTCACCACA
The DNA here is from genome assembly GCF_902652985.1 of Pecten maximus. Classification (NCBI taxonomy): domain Eukaryota; kingdom Metazoa; phylum Mollusca; class Bivalvia; order Pectinida; family Pectinidae; genus Pecten; species Pecten maximus. The sequence goes on from NC_047018.1 coordinate 24,900,944, forward strand.
TAGACTAGACTGTAGTTTGATCTCTGACACACACCACATAGACTAGACTGTAGTTTGATCTCCGACACTCACCACATAGACTAGACTGTAGTTTGATCTCTGACACTCACCACATAGACTAGACTGTAGTTTGATGAAGATACCAGAATATCTAGAACAGGATGGTCAAGGTCAGTTAAGTCCAAACATCCTCGGTTCTCCTCCTAATCAGGACAGATATACAACAGATTTATAGTTTAAGAATTTATTGATTTGTAATTAAGTAATAGAAAGCATTGCATTTTATAATTAAAAGACCAATAGTTAAGGCTAGTGTTCAAATACACATGATTTAACTTCCTAAGCTGGTATAAATGTACTACACTGCTTAAACTAACCATAATCACTGGCTTTAATCTGTATTTCAAAATTTGATTAATTGTATATTGGTGATCAATCAGAGCTTTGGAGATAAACATAATGATCAGTTTTAGTACATTCTAAATGAACACAAATTGTTTTGTCTTTCAATTTAAGTTGATGAATTTTACAACATAAATCTAGTTCTCAGTATCAAATCAAATGTGATTTTAGTATAAATTTTAAAGTTGAAAATATGAAAACAGCTGACCTGCAATATCTGACAGGAAAAATAAAAACTATTCACTATATTGCCTTAGTTTGAAGGCTATGTTTCACAGTACTTGTCAATGTTACAGTACATTGAACATGAACAGAACAATTTACTTACATGTGTTTTGTTGGTAGGCTTTGTATCAAATGTGTAGAGATGGGTACCTCCATTGACAGTTATATACACATGACCAGGAGATAACCACACTCTGTCAACAGGGCCAGACTTGGCATCACACACTAGGTCCTCATATAGCTGCAAAATAAGAAAATGAAATGCAACCTATTTCTTTTTCATTTAGCTTGTGTTAACACCTATTGTAGTTGGAGTTTAAGTAAACCATTTGTTATATATATATTTTCAAGTAGAAATAACCTACAAAAGATTATATGCCTTCTTCTCAGAGACCTAGAAATATCCAAATCACCAGATTAATGGATATATATGCATTTCAGTTACATAGTCTGATAGCTTGCTTTTGTGGCTGTGCCGTTGAGTGTTATGTCTATGTATCAAAATTAATCAACGTCGAGCAAGGTCAGCTCTGGGATGGAGGACCAGCACTCTTGTTATAACTCTGGTGCACGTTGCATTTCAATGGTAGGATATCTGCTCAGAGAGCAGGAGGTTGCTAATACATTTATAATGTCCAGCAAGACAGGATTTCATTACTCCTTTCTACTACATATTTGGTGCCGTGACCATGCATGCAATCCAAGTGTAAGCTAAAGGTGATTGAGAGGCTTGCTTGGATTTGTATTTGTGAGACTTTGAAGGATGGAGTAGTGTAAAATTGGAGAGTATAGGTCACCTTATTAGCTCAAGAAAGCAGGAAATTTCCTTAAGTCTGGTGGTAGGATGTCTGATCAGAAAACTTGCTAGTTCGAGGACCAGTGCAGGAAGGGTTACATTTTTATTACTCATTTGGGAGTCCTTTCGAATTTGCACACATACACACATACACACACACACATTATGATAAAGGTATATCTACTCATTTTCATTCGGCGAATTAAGTATATCAAAGCATATTTATATTCTAGTGTTTCAAACAATATACAAAATTTGTAGAACATGCCACAAAATCATTAGAAAAAATGTTAGTTACAAAGGACTTCACAAATTATAAAACGAATATACTTTTTTGAGTATTAATATATGTTATTTTTTTTAAATAGCAAAAGTAACGTCAATGTATACCTGATAACAACTATGACAATATTTACTGAACTTAGGAAAGCCTACTTTCGTTTTCAACTAGCTCGTGTTTACCTGCCATCGACATAAAGGAAGATTAGTCGACAGTGGCCGTGAAGAAAACTTGAAACTCATCAAATTTATTGTGTGTTATTCTCTTTATAACACGTGTATATATTCCGCTGGCGAAACATTCCCTACTTTGTTGCAAGTCACGTTATTTCAATTTTGCAATTTCTTTTCCGCCTCCGTCCGCAAGTCATTTAGAGTAGTTTCCCTTCGTATAACTCTTCAATAAAAGTCACGTTGAACTTCCGGTATTGCAGAAGTTAATGAAGTTATGGTCAGATGTATTTATTGTGAAAATTATGATTAGCTACAGATTCAACGTACAATAATATTTCATTGTAAGTATATATATCATAAAAACTCAACAAATCGTTTTGTCATGAAAATGAATGTCGAAATGATATTCTATTTACTATATATTGAACACGTGTAGTATTTGTTTATCAGCTGTTTATAGAAATCCTTTTACATGTTCGTTGTATCTGTGTCGTGTTTCATGGTAAGATCCCGATGCTCTTTTGACCCTGTTACATTTAATGACCAAATTCATTAAAGGTGAAAAAATCAAATTAAAAAAACCCATGACATTTCAATGAAAAAAGTTTGGTTTAGGGTTAGCATTGTTTATATGCTGTTTATATAATTAATGTCCTATCAACATATAAGTTCATTTTAGCACGAGTGGGATGTAAAATATACATTTCCAATGTCCTAGTTCTGGTCCAGAGCGAATATTTACCTTTAGCTCAATTGGTACTGTAGAATACCAAAATGGCTAGTCAGTGGTCTTAGAGTGCTTTTTGTGGTGAAATCGCACACCTTGCTTTAATTTCTGCGTATACTCTAGCTGTGATAACATAGCTCTGGACAACCTTGGTCAATTTCTGACAGATGGTCGTCATCAGAGCTAGGATTCCCTTCCATTGATGATAGTGTTGCAAAACAATAAACCTTGAAAATGCTACAAATAGCAGATGTCTTATAACTTTGGAGTAATATTTACTATAATCAAACATTTCTAATGCAATTTTAGCAATGTATTGGCCTACCGTCACATGTGGAAATCTTTAATTCGCACATTCCAATTTATACTACTCAGAGTTGTCTCCGTAAACTAATCCACCATGATACTTCTCTTAGAACTCTCGCAAGGATGCTAATCTAAATACATGACCATATATGGATGAAGCTACTACAATTAAAAAAACATTATCAGAGACACTGTATGAAATATTTCCACAGTACAGGATACAAACTAAAAAACTATCTACTGCTGAATATTTACTACTTTTATCTTTGTAGATATAAAAGACATTATAAAAAATACACCATGCCAGCTTCATCAGGATGTGAAAAAGATGTTGATGTGGCAGACATTGAAGACATGATCTCCAAAGACACATCATCAGATGATATCAGACACCAACCTCACAAGCATGTCACGACCAGGGCAAAAAAGATTGTCACAAGCTCTAAATTCCAAGAACAAGTTCATGGAGATAGCCACATTCCAGGTTAATACATAAATCATTGGTCTTGGACCTGTAGTCATATGTTGCCTGATTAGAAGGAAATTTCATGAATCTCGGTGAACTTGGAGTTATCTGAGAGTTACAATTTGCCTATTGTGTAGAAATTAAAGGCATTTTCAACTCACCTTGCTAAAATACTGATTGAAAATTTGGAATATCTATACCAATCATAATCATTTATTTTTATCATTGCTTTGGTCTATTAAGTAGATTTAGGAGATCAGTAGAACTTACTGTACACAAATGATGATATCAGTGTACTTCCAATAGTTAAGAAAAGCAGGACTAACCTTGTTTTCAGCAACTTTGGCATCTCTGAATTTTACTTTCATTCATTACGAGACAAGGTCAACTTGCTCTACCAAATTACTTACCATATTTTCCAAGCACAAGAAAAAGAAGTACATTTGTAATACATTTTTGTAAGAGAAGTATATCAAAAAGATTGTTTAATTTACTATGGTATAGCACCATTGAAAGTATTTTACTGGTACATTTTGTGCTAAAATTTCTACATTAATAGGTACACAGAAAATATTTGTGAAGACCTGGGGATGTTCTCACAATAACTCTGACAGTGAATACATGGCAGGTCAGCTAGCATCCTACGGTTACAAGATAGTTGGTAAGTATTGAAGTGATATACTGTGCAGTAGCTTCATAGTAGAAGAAATAAGATCTTGTAACCATTGAAAAAATGAGGTGTAAAGAATAATCTTTTTTCCTGTGTCCATCATTTTTAAAATTTCAATGGTATTGCCATTGCTAAAGCAGCATTCCCCAAAATTAAGATTTTGATCATAATTAATTAATGCAAGTGGGTCAATTAATTCATGTAATCAAGGACTTGTTTCACATACTGATACCATATATATGAAGTAAAAGTGAAGTACCTTATTTATCCTTAAAAAGTCCTTCTCCAAGAATGAAAATATATTATTTTGGAGGTCTTCATAGTTCTAAAGTTTAGAATGGGTTTATTTGTGAACCACTGTAAGCTTACCATTTCAAAATTAATGACTGTGCAAAAAAAGAAGGGGGCTTATTTATGGATATATACAGTACAATCACAATGTATATGGTACAATGTACTTATTATCAAGCACTTGGTATATTGTTGTGTACCACCAGATAACAAGGAGTCTGCAGATCTGTGGCTACTCAACAGTTGTACAGTGAAGAACCCAGCTGAGGATCACTTCAGGAATGAGATAACCAAGGCTCGTCAGCTTGATAAAAAGATGGTGGTAGCAGGGTGTGTACCCCAGGGCCAGCCTAGGGCAGACTTCTTAAAGGTAATGAGGATTTTCTCCAGACCAGCCTTATTTCATTGTGATAGGCTGCTATAATCGAGTTATTTTAAACAATAATTTCCTTAGTCAGACTACTTATTTTTCTTTAGTCTAGCCTAATTCAGAACATCAGACTACTTATTTTTCTTTAGTCTAGCCTAATTCAGAACATCAGACTACTTATTTTTCTTTAGTCTAGCCTAATTCAGAACATCAGACTACTTATTTTTATTTAGTCTAGCCTAATTCAGACTACTTATTTTTCTTTAGTCTAGCCTAATTCAGAACATCAGACTACTTATTTTTCTTTAGTTGACAGCCGATTGCCTCAAAACTTGTCTGTACTGTCACTATTGCTTCTTTGATCATATATATGTATACATTGGTATTATTAGTGAGGTATAGGAAGAAATCATCTGCATAAGGACATGTTTTTCTACATTTAAAAAAAAAATTTCAGGGTTTAAGTGTGATTGGAGTTCAACAAATAGACAGAGTAACAGAGGTGGTAGAAGAAACATTGAAAGGTGAGGATTTCTGGTATTCCCAGATCTATATCATAATAATCCATAAACTCAGCATAGAATAATATACAATTTCATGTATATGCCAGAACATTACAGTAAGCATCACCAAGTCAAAGCTGAAATCCCCTGGACAAATTCTGGATCCTCTCATGCAGATAAAAGATACAGTTGAACCACTAGTCTGTTTCCTAGTTTTACAGTCAAATTATGAAGATGGGACAGGAAAACTTCTTCAGCAACTTCATATTATTCAAAACCCAATTTACTTCATTATACATGTACATGTATATCTATGACTTGGAATTAAAGAACTGTGGACATAGCAAAGAACTTTAAATGATCTATGAAATTAATTATATGTACATGTAGTTAATTATGAGTGAAGTTGACTGTACAATGTAGTAACGTATTGGCGAGAGATATATAACATATATATGGTGAAGTGCACATTCAGGTTCATGTTCTGTCGCTCTCATCTGCTGCTATTTTGATCAGTTTAATCTGTAGTTTTTCTTAGGATTATGTTAATTCTGTTCACAGAATTAACATAATCCTATCAAAAACCAAATTTTGTTAACATATGGATTAAGTTATCTCCCTTGCCAAAACATTGCAAGAAAGTGTTTTAAATTGAAAGAGTATCTTATATATGTGTGTGTTTCTTATATATAATTTTATGATCCATCAATTGATAGTATTTAAATGTAACTATTCGTCCTGTATTTCAGTCAGCTTTGTGCTATTTGGGAGTCTATCAAAAAAGCACTTGGTTCAATGTTTTCTCCCACTAACTAGACAGAGACGTAATTAAGTTCAGATATCAAAAACTCATTGTTAGATGGTTAACACCCTCTTTGTCTAGGGAAATAAAACAATAAAGCTGTTTATGTACCTATTGTGAATTCACACTTTGGGAATATAGTTGTAGAAAAACATGATAAAAAAGTGTTCACAGCATCAATTGATTTTAAATATGTGCACAACAGGTAACTCCGTCAGATTGTTTGGACAAAAGAAGGAATCGGGGAAGAAAACAGGAGGTGCTGCACTGAGTCTGCCCAAGATCAGAAAGAACCCGCTCATCGAGATCATCGCTATTAATACAGGGTGAGGTATTTTGATGTTGTGTTTTCACATGGAGGCTAAGATCATATACAGACTGTCCACAGATTCTTATTCTGTGGTGAGTAGCAATTCCCAAATATATGTATGACATTATTGAATCAGGTGACAATGATTTGGATATTTTATGTGATGTCACAGGTATTAGTTACAAATTCACTATTCACTTTAATTTCCCTGTATGAGTTGGTTGCCATACATGTAGCAGAGCATCAGTATAACATAGTTATTGTCATACATACATCTTATTAATATATGTAGTTTAATCACAGGTGCCTGAACCAGTGTACTTACTGTAAGACAAAGCATGCCAGAGGAGAACTGGGCAGTTACAAACCAGAGGAGATTGTAGCGAGGGCCAAGCAGTCCTTTGAAGGTAAAGACAAAAGTATTGTTTCCTATTCCTAGCAAAGTTTTTTTTAGTCCTGGTCTTTACTTGGATGGTACATATAACTACTTGCACAAATAATATTTTTGGGGACAGTTTGAAATCCAAATTCTATAATAAGTGTTTTTAATTTTCAAGATGTTCAACACCCTTTGACTTTGTTAACAAAATAAGATTCCTCAAGTCTTTTTACAAAGATATATAATATGTCTACTTATTTGACAGAGGGCGTGGTGGAAATATGGCTGACCTCAGAAGATCTTGGGGCATATGGACATGACATTGGTGTAACCTTGCCAGAGTTACTATGGCAACTAGTAGAGGTCATACCTGAAGGTGCCAGAATGAGACTGGGAATGACAAATCCTCCATACATCCTGGAGCATCTCGAGGTATGGCACAAATATGCATCAAAATAAATATGATGTTAGTATTGGTGGATTCTCTATGAAATATTTCTAATAATGAACATTTCGACAGAAACAAATTTAACAATGAATTGTTCTTCTTTCAGGAGATTGCCAAGGTGTTGAAACACCCACGTGTGTATGCATTCCTCCATGTACCAGTTCAGTCTGCTTCTGACAGTGTCCTCATGGATATGCGACGCGAGTATTGCCAAGCTGACTTCCGACAAGTAGCAGATTATCTCAAAACCAAGTATGTGAATCTGTTTCCTATCAATCTAATTAAGATATAAAAGAACTCAGAGGTCTATTTCTATTGTTAAAGGAGTCCTAGTGTGATATTAGGCAGTTTGAATTAGGATATATTGTGTACTTAGACATGTTAATGTCATATATCTATATAATAATTGTTTGTATACTGGAAGTAGAACTGAGATTTCATATTAGTTTTTCATAATAATATTGATATGGTTATACATTATCTATAATATTTGACTAGAAATTTTAATCTTAATTCATATGCATTATCTTTACTGAATGTTTCAGTGTGCCTGGTGTTACCATAGCAACAGATCTGATCTGTGGATTTCCTACAGAGACAGAAGAAGTGAGTAACTGTAGCCAGTTTCTCTATCATTTTAGAATTTTATTGGTTTTTACTTTTCGTGAAACTGCTTAGATATATATGAATGTTGTTTCACAAATCACATGTATCTGACAGGCAGTGCTTGAAATCTGTAGAGTGATCAAAATTAATTATCAGATTTAGTACTAATCCATCATCAAGTTTTGGTTGAAATAAGCATCAGAATGAAAATAAATTCACACAATGTATGTAGAAATATTATTCAGGCATAATTATATGATCCACCAGAATAAGGTATTCTATATCTGTATCAAATAGATTTGATTCATTTCATGGGATTGTGAGGGTTGCGGTGGCCGAGTGGTTAAGGTGTCCCGACACTTTATCACTAGCCCTCCACCTCTGGGTTGCGGGTTCGAAACCTACGTGGGGCAGTTGCCAGGTACTGACCGTAGGGCCGGTGGTGTTTCTCCGCGTACTCCGGCTTTCCTCCACCTCCAAAACCTGGTACGTCCTTAAATGACCCTGGCTGTTAATAGGACGTTAATGAAAACAAACCAAATCAAATTTCATAGGATTGTATTACCACCTGAGAAGTAGACACTTAGTGGTACATAGATTAATAAGATTACCACCTACAATCTAAGCATGTCTAGATTTTCTTTTCAAATCAACCATATAATGTACCCAGTAGTTTGTATGAAAAGTTTGACTCTGTTTCATTTTAGGATTTTAAAGAAACTATGCAGCTTGTAGAAGACTACAGGTTCCCAAGTTTATTTATTAACCAGTTTTTTCCACGACCTGGAACACCAGCGGCTAAAATGCCAAGAATCCCTCCTCCACAGGTACGGCCTTCTATAAGGAGCACTTTGGTTATTATTTTTGTGTTACTGTCATGATTTTCTATTTTTTAATGTATTTAGTTTTGAAGTCGGTCAATTTATGCAAAGAGTTGATTGTCATGAAAATATCCATTATCAAAATATCTATGTCTTAAAACAGATTACTTGACACAGTTATGATAAATGTATCGGGTAGTGTTATGAATGTATCGGGTAGTGTAATGGATGTATCGGGTAGTGTTATGAATGTATCGGGTAGTGTTATGAATGTATCGAGTAGTGTTATGAATGTATCGGGTAGTGTAATGGATGTATCGGGTAGTGTTATGAATGTATCGGGTAGTGTTATGAATGTATCGAGTAGTGTTATGAATGTATCGGGTAGTGTTATGAATGTATCGAGTAGTGTTATGAATGTATCAGGTAATGAACATGAACATGTTGGACAGTTTTGGTATATAATAGTACACAAATGGTGTATAGTTAACACTAGAGAGAGTGTATTGTTTGTTTCTGTTCCAGGTGAAGAAGAGAACAAAGGCAGTATCAGAATTGTTTCACTCGTATAGAACATATGACCACAAGGTATTTAATATACAATAAATGTACATGCTCAGCATATTTGTTTATTGATTCCAGTTAAACTGTGCTAACAATGACTAAAATTTATTAGAATTCATATTTATATAAGTTTCTTCATTACAAGTTCCTGTATCAAATAATGGATTTGAGAAATAACTTTAAGTTGAATTATATTTGTTTAATTTACAGATGGGAGAAACCCAGGATGTGTTGGTAACAGAGATCTCACACGACAAACAGTATTATGTCGGTCACAATAAATTTTACGATCAGGTAAGGCCATCACTCCGTTAATTTACAAGAGATAGTAATCATATAAGATAGTGGTGCAGTTATTCAAAAGTTAAGTTTGAAAAAGGAAAGCAGAAAACAAATAAAGAAGTATGACAATTTGAAAATTAATGCTGCCTGATATGGGCAAGTTCTGTACCAGCAATAATGGTAATCTGAACCAAAGTCATAAGGGTTTGGATGTTCCATGCCTAGAGCTGTCATGTTTTGCCAGAATAATCCTGGGAGAAGAGAATTAAGAGTTGTTAAAAAAAATCAACAACTCTAAATTCACACAAACTCCCTAAAGTATTATAAGATTTGGTTAAGGAGGGTTCTATAATGGTAAAATAGGACACATAACCCCTTAGGGATGGGAGTGACAGGGCCCAAAAGGAATTTATTTTTACATTTTGCAAAATCTTTATTTCGAGTTCTAGAAATGCCACAACTAAATACATGTAGTAGAGGTGTATATACCATAGGGATTAAATATTGAATGTTGTTCAAGCAAAGTTCCCTGGGTCACCAGGGACATAACATCATTTGTTGTTGATGACAGGTCATACTAATGGAAATATATATATATCTACATGTTGTAGTTTGAAATATATCAGTGATGACAGGTCATAGTCATACTCAAGGAAGATATAGATGTTGTATTATGTGTGCATTGTTTTTGAATAATCTTAGGTCAATTATAAATCCTGTTTTACTGTATGCACAAGTGTCACTGTGGTCAGGTATCATCTAAAGAATTTTTGTGGTTTCTTTTAGGTATTAGTGCCACAAGATGAGGATTTTATGGGAAAATTGGTTCGTGTTGAAATTGTGGAGACAGGAAAACACTTTTTGAAAGGAAGAGTGGTATCTAAAGAGGAGATAACTCAGCCATCTGTTCCTCCCCCACTGAAGAAGGGACAGGTTTCTGGCATCAGTGATACAGTGCAGGTAAGGATATGGCTGATTTATTTTAATCATCATTATTGGGTGTATTATCCGAAAATCAATACTGATTTTGGATTTGCTCAGTGATAATTGCCTGGTAGGAAAATGGTGGTCCATTCATCTTAGATAATAAAGTACCTGTATTGAATTCTTAATCTTTATACAGGTAGAAATATATCAGGATAGAAATTGTTTTTTTTTTTTCACAAAAAACAAATGTTTTGTTTTGCTTCGTTTACACAGTTACTAGTGTGTTACAATAACATATTTAATTTTGAGACTTTACAAAAACATGTAGATATTAATATCATTCTGATTATGGATGGCCTAGCAAATCCAAACATGTCTAAATGATACACTTGTCACCTACTACTTTACACAATCCTTGGTGTACATGTTGAGATCCATCCAACCCATGTGTTTTTAAATGAATGCATAAATTGTTCTGAATATTATGGTACGTAAGAATGACTTTTCCTCTTACAGGTAAATCAAGGTTCTGACTTTGTGAAACAGACATTTAAGTTCCTTTCCCTGGCTTGTTTGGTACTCGCCATTGCTTGGAGATTACAGAGTATAGTCCTCAGTGCAACATGAGAAAGATATTTTTATCTTAGAGTCCAACCAATTCACAATTCTGTAGGAACAAATCATTTCGGTCAGCTGTTTTTTGTGTGTGGTGATAACAGAGTTTAGTCCTCGACGCAACATGAGAAAAATATTCTACTTGGAGTAGAACCAATTCACTATTCTGTAGGAACAAATCAGTTCGGTCAGTGTGGTGATAACAGAGTTTAGTCTTCGACGCAACATGAGAAAAATATTCTACTTGGAGTAGAACCAATTCACTATTCTGTAGGAACAAATCAATTCGGTCAGTGTGGTGATAACAGAGTTTAGTCTTCGACGCAACATGAGAAAAATATTCTACTTGGAGTAGAACCAATTCACTATTCTGTAGGAACAAATCAATTCGGTCAGTGTGGTGATAACAGAGTTTAGTCTTCGACGCAACATGAGAAAAATATTCTACTTGGAGTAGAACCAATTCACTATTCTGTAGGAACAAATCAGTTCGGTCAGTGTGGTGATAACAGAGTTTAGTCTTCGACGCAACATGAGAAAAATATTCTACTTGGAGTAGAACCAATTCACTATTCTGTAGGAACAAATCAGTTCGGTCAGTGTGGTGATAACAGAGTTTAGTCTTCGACGCAACATGAGAAAAATATTCTACTTGGAGTAGAACCAATTCACTATTCTGTAGGAACAAATCAATTCGGTCAGTGTGGTGATAACAGAGTTTAATCCTCAGTGCAATGTGAAGAAGATATTTCGGTCCTATTAATTCACTATTCTGTAGGAATAACTCTGCCAGCAGAATCTCCATAATAAACATGTGTGGTTATAAGGGACAACTAGTGAGGATTTGAGATTTATTCAGGTTGTTTAAACAACTCAGAAGAATCAATTGTGAGCTCTACAGAATTATTTTCCAATGCTAAATTATTTACTTTTGAGAATATAAATGTTTATGACTCCACCAGCGAAGTACATGTTTGATGAAAAGTGACTAATATTGTTTCGAAGTAAGAAAATTGTTATAAACTTGGATTCTAACAGTTACATGTTGATATTGGCAAATAAACCCATCAATAAGTACCCAGGTACATAATTGAGTTTTCTGTTTTATTTAAGAAGCAAGGTATTACATTCCTGTCAATGTAGGACTCGGCTGCCACACCAACCTTATGCTGATTTATCATGATAAGATCTACTTCAATCCACTCTGGTACATATAGCTTCTCCATGCCACCTTAAAACACAGTCTCGTCCTCTGGTACATATAGCTTCTCCTGCCACCTTAAAACACAGTCTCGTCCTCTGGTACATATAGCTTCTCCATGCCACCTTAAAACACAGTCTCGTCCTCTGGTACATATAGCTTCTCCTGCCACCTTAAAACACAGTCTCGTCCTCTGGTACATATAGCTTCTCCTGCCACCTTAAAACACAGTCTCGTCCTCTGGTACATATAGCTTCTCCATGCCACCTTAAAACACAGTCTCGTCCTCTGGTACATATAGCTTCTCCTGCCACCTTAAAACACAGTCTCGTCCTCTGGTACATATAGCTTCTCCATGCCACCTTAAAACACAGTCTGGTACATATAGCTTCTCCATGCCACCTTAAAACACAGTCTCGTCCTCTGGTACATATAGCTTCTCCATGCCACCTTAAAACACAGTCTGGTACATATAGCTTCTCCATGCCACCTTAAAACACAGTCTGGTACATATAGCTTCTCCATGCCACCTTAAAACACAGTCTGGTACATATAGCTTCTCCATGCCACCTTAAAACACAGTCTGGTACATATAGCTTCTCCATGCCACCTTAAAACACAGTCTCGTCCTCTGGTACATATAGCTTCTCCATGCCACCTTGAAACACAGTCTCGTCCTCTGGTACATATAGCTTCTCCTGCCACCTTAAAACACAGTCTTGTCCTCTGGTACATATAGCTTCTCCTGCCACCTTAAAACACAGTCTCGTCCTCTGGTACATATAGCTTCTCCTGCCACCTTAAAACACAGTCTCGTCCTCTGGTACATATAGCTTCTCCTGCCACCTTAAAACACAGTCTCGTCCTCTGGTACATATAGCTTCTCCTGCCACCTTAAAACACAGTCTCGTCCTCTGGTACATATAGCTTCTCCATGCCACCTTAAAACACAGTCTGGTACATATAGCTTCTCCATGCCACCTTAAAACACAGTCTCGTCCTCTGGTACATATAGCTTCTCCATGCCACCTTAAAACACAGTCTGGTACATATAGCTTCTCCATGCCACCTTAAAACACAGTCTGGTACATATAGCTTCTCCATGCCACCTTAAAACACAGTCTGGTACATATAGCTTCTCCATGCCACCTTAAAACACAGTCTCGTCCTCTGGTACATATAGCTTCCCCATGCCACCTTGAAACACAGTCTCGTCCTCTGGTACATATAGCTTCTCCTGCCACCTTAAAACACAGTCTTGTCCTCTGGTACATATAGCTTCTCCTGCCACCTTAAAACACAATCTCGTCCTCTGGTACATATAGCTTCTCCTGCCACCTTAAAACACAGTCTCGTCCTCTGGTACATATAGCTTCTCCTGCCACCTTAAAACACAGTCTCGTCCTCTGGTACATATAGCTTCTCCTGCCACCTTAAAACACAGTCTCGTCCTCTGGTACATATAGCTTCTCCATGCCACCTTAAAACACAGTCTCGTCCTCTGGTACATATAGCTTCTCCATGCCACCTTAAAACACAGTCTCGTCCTCTTGTACATATAGCTTCTCCTGCCACCTTAAAACACAGTCTCGTCCTCTGGTACATATAGCTTCTCCATGCCACCTTAAAACACAGTCTCGTCCTCTGGTACATATAGCTTCTCCTGCCACCTTAAAACACAGTCTGGTACATATAGCTTCTCCATGCCACCTTAAAACACAGTCTCGTCCTCTGGTACATATAGCTTCTCCATGCCACCTTAAAACACAGTCTCGTTTTATACTCCATGTTCGATACTCTTTTAGTGTGCAGAGAGAAAAATTGAATGCAACCCCTGAAGCGTCAATGATTGGTATTCTCATACATGACGGATATGTTAAGTTTTGTTTTAAAACAGATCCATGTAAGTTTCTATTAATCTATTTTCGGAAGAACGCGGAAAACCAACACAGAGCGTTACGATGACTATGGACATGAACAGCTTAAACAGTGACATTGTCAACAACTCGAAACCAATAACCATCCCACGATACAAACAAATTCTTCGTCAAAACCACAGCTGCTCGCCTCGTCAGTCATTAGAACCATTATATATTGGGTGCATTGACAGACGAGGCGAGTATAATGTTATGTTGCGTGTATTGACAGATGAGGCGAGTACCAATTAAAGTTATATTGCGTGTATTGACAGACGAGGCGAGTATAAAGTTATGTTGCGTGTATTGACAGATGAGGCGAGTACCAATTAAAGTTATATTGCGTGTATTGACAGACGAGGCGAGTATAAAGTTATGTTGCGTGTATTGACAGACGAGGTGAGTACCAATTAAAATTATATTGAGTGTATTGACAGATGAGGCGAGTTCCAATTATATATTGGTTGCATTGACAGACGCGGCGAGTAGCAACTAAAGTTATATTGGGTGCATTGACAGATGAGACGAGTACCAATCATAGTTATATTGAGTGTATTGACAGACGAGGCGAGTATAAAGTTATGTTGCGTGTATTGACAGATGAGGCGAGTACCAATTAAAGTTATATTGGGTGTATTGACATACAAGGCGAGTATAAAGTTATATTGCGTGTATTGACAGATGAGGCGAGTACCAATTATAGTTATATTGGGTGTATTGACAGATGAGGGGAGTACCAATTAAAGTTATATTGAGTGTATTGACAGATGAGGCGAGTTCCAATTATATATTGGGTGTATTGACAGACGAGGCGAGTACCAATTAAAGTTAAGTTGCGTGTATTGACAGACGAGGCGAGTATCAATTAAAGTTATATTGGGTGTATTGGCAGACGAGGCGAGTACCATTCATAGTTATATTGGGTGTATTGACAGACGAGGCGAGTACCAATTATATATTGGGTGTATTGACAGACGAGGCGAGTACCAATTAAAGTTATATTGGGTGTATTGACAGACGAGGCGAGTATAAAGTTATATTGGGTGTATTGAGAGACGAGGCGAGTATAAAGTTATGTTGGGTGTATTGACAGACGAGGCGAGTACCAATTATGTATTGGGTGTATTGACAGACGAGGCGAGTACCAATAATATATTGGGTGTATTGACAGACGAGGCGAGTATAAAGTTATGTTGCGTGTATTGACAGACCAGGCGAGTACCAATTAAAGTTATATTGGGTGTATTGACAGACGAGGCGAGTACCAATTAAAGTTATGTTGCGTGTATTGACAGACCAGGCGAGTACCAATTAAAGTTAAATTGAGTGTATTGACAGACGAGGCGAGTATTAAGTTATATTGGGTGTATTGACAGACGAGGCGAGTATTAAGTTATATTGGGTGTATTGACAGACGAGGCGAGTACCAATTATAGTTATATTTGGGTGTATTGACAGACGAGGGGAGTACCTGTGATCAAAACATCGCTTGAGTGGAACCAACCGTATGCGTTTGTATCATCAGCCCTTCTAAAGCAGCAACAGATGTTCTCTCTCTCTCTCTATCTCTCTCTATCTCTCCTCGTGAATGTCACGTCTATCCTAGCTAACAGTAGCGATAACAATTGTTTACAGGTGGACACCGGACGCACCTTCAAACATTCGACCAATAGAGATAAAACATTATATTATGGTTGTAAACCCATGTGTTTAAGTACATCCACCATAAGACCATGACCCGTTAACAGACCAATGATTTAATCTAATATAAAAGAGAAAGAACATTGCTTTGTCTCTCGAGTATTTCTGATTTGAAATGAGAGAAAATGGTTATACAAAAAAAAATGTACATGTATTCAGACATAACATCGAACAAGACAGGAAACCCTAATAAGCAGAAAAAAAGACACAATGTCTCCGAAATGTCAAACGGAATTGGCGACTGAAAACTATCCTTTGTATTAAGATTCAATTTGAGATAATTTTTCGTCTCTCCCGTCTTCAATCAGAAACATATCAATGCATTAAGGAACTGTTATTCTATAAACGGAAACGTTATCTTTAGATCTGTATATTTTAAATAGATAAAGAAAGCTCTCTGATCGCAACAGCTAATTATTATATTCAGTGATCTACTAGACAAGGTTAAATTAAAACCTGTCGGCCAAAGTACCAATCCTCCGCACCCCGACGTCAGACATGGAAGGGAATGGTACAAGAAGTGAACGCTAGGGTAAACCATCTTGCCGAATTACGGATTGTCTTACAGGCTCGTCTGGTAGTAACACAGGTTCATGTACATCACGATGAAACAGGCACATTATGATAACACAGGTGCATCACGACAACACAGGTACATCACGGTAACAAAGGTACATCACGGTAACACAGGTACATCACGGTAACACAAGTACATCACGGAAACAGGTACATCACGGTAACAAGAGTACATTACGGTAACACAGGTACATTACAATAACTGGTACATCACGATAACAGGTTTATAACAATAACTAGTACATCACGATAACCAGTACATAACAATAACTAGTACACCACGGTAACTAGTACATCACGATAACTAGTACATAACAATAACTAATACATCACGATAACTGGTACATAACAATAACTATTACATCACGATAACTAGTACATCACGATAACTAGTACATCACAATAACTAGTACATCACGATAACTAGTACAGTACATCACAATAACTATAGTACACCACGATAACTAGTACATCACGATAACTAGTACATCACGATAACTAGTTCATAACAATAACTAATACATCACGATAACTAGTACATCACGATAACTAGTACATCACGATAACTAGTACATCACGATAACTATGTCGCACGCACGGGAGGCCGTCCTTAAATGACCTTAGCTGTTAATAGGACGTTAAACAAAATAAACCAAACCAAACCAAAGTACATCACGATAACTAGTACATCACGATAACTAGTACATAACAATAACTAGTACATCACGATAAGTAGTACATCACGATAACTAGTACATCACGATAAGTAGTCGACTCGTACATGCTGATAGAGGAAGCACAATGCGGTAGCATCTGTGTAGTTATTCTCTTTCCGGTTAAATCTCCAATTGATACGGGCGAGGCTAACTATGACACGGGCGTGGCTAACTCTGATACGGACGAGGCTAACTCTGATACGGGGCGAGACTAACTCTGATACGGGCGAGGCTAACTCTGATACGGGCGAGGCTATCTCTGATACGGGCGAGGCTAACTATGACACGGGCGTGGCTAACTTTGATACGGGCGAGGCTAACTCTGATACGGGCGAGGCTAACTATGACACGGGCGTGGCTAACTCTGATACAGGTGGGGCTAACTCTGATACGGGCGACGCTAACTCTGATACGGGCGACGCTAACTCTGATACAGGTGGGGCTAACTCTGATACGGACGAGGCTAACTCTGATACAGGCGAGGCTAACTCTAAAACAGGTGAGGCTAACTCTGATACGGGCGTGGGGCTAACTCTGATACGGGCGAGGCTAACTTTGATACGGACGTGGCTAACTCTGATACAGGCGTGGCTAACTCTGATACAGGCGAGACTAACTCTGATACGGGCGAGGCTAACTCTGATACAGGTGGGGCTAACTCTGATACGGGCGACGCTAACTCTGATACAGGCGAGGCTAACTCTGATACGGACGTGGCTAACTCTGATACGGGCGAGGCTAACTCTGATACGGGCGTGGCTAACTCTGATACAGGCGAGGCTAACTCTGATACGGGCGTGGCTAACTCTGATACGGGCGTGGCTAACTCTGATACGGGCGAGGCTGACTCTGATACGGGCGTGGCTAATCTAATACAGGCGAGGCTAAATCTGATACAGGCGAGACTAACTCTGATACGGACGTGGCTAACTCTGATACAGACGTGGCTAACTCTGACACAGGCGTGGCTAACTCTGATACAGGCGAGACTAACTCTGATACAGGGGAGGCTATCTCTGATACAGGCGAGACTAACTCTGATACGGACGTGGTTAACTCTGATACAGGCGAGACTAACTCTGATACAGGCGTGGCTAACTCTGAAACAGGCGAGGCTAACTCTGATACGGGTGAGGCTAACTCTGATACAGGCGAGGCTAACTATGATACAGGCGTGGCTATCTCTGATACAGGCGAGGCTAACTCTGATACGGGCGAGACTAACTCTGATACAGGCGAGACTAACTCTGATACGGGCGTGGCTAACTCAACTGGACATTGTTATAGTATATACCAATACCCCGACACCACTGGACAGTGTTATACCATACCAATACCCGGACACCACTGGACAGTGTTATACTATACCAATACCCTGACACCACTGGACAGTGTTATTTACACTTGCTCGTCCTGAAAGAAATGTTGATTGACTAAGTGGATATATTTGGGAAAGAAATGCAATAGATTAGAGTTACGTTCAGCTAGTATCATGTTTGTTTGGAAAACTCGTTTTGGATAGAGCAAATATGCAGAATATGGCTGATCGATGAGGCATTTAAACAAGATTCACTCGAGGTTGCAGGCGACATACAATTCTACTTCCGGTGTATAATGATCCATAATCAATGGCTTTCCTCTAACGCGGGGATTAGTGTGTTAGATCGATTCAATTTCATCCCGTATTAAATCATTGTCACCGCTATTGAAACTGTCTGTTTCATTGGTTTCTGTCTTGAGGACATTTATTCGGGGAAAATGAATTCCATCCTCTCGATTTCATAATACAATTACCTCATGTCATGATATGGAAAGTATTAGGTTGAAACTGACTTGGCAAATGCAGGTTTTAAAATACCAGGTATATTACAAGAATAATAGGACTTTCGATTGAACTACGTTTGAAGCCAAATCAATAATTATACGAGAGATATGCAGACATCTGCTCCTTCTCGTTCGGGTAATACTACAGCAGTCTTTTCAAGAATCAGTCGATGACTTCAACCTTACGTCATTTGTAAATAATCCATTTTCACATTGTCCCTGATTAACACCGGGGATTGTTATCGTCGTGGACGATATAACACATATTAGATAGTTAATGGAAGTGACCGTCAAACACGACGGACTGTTTTGGATATCGAGAGCGAGAGCGCTGTTAAAGGTGTTTAATTCCACAATAAAAACTTAGGGGTGAAAGCGACTGGTAGAAAAGGAGCCGCTGTAACGTCCCTTGGAAAGAAACCATATGAAACTAGGATGCCGTGGAAAACGGAACCAAATATTAAATTTTCTTTACATTCCCGTTGAAAATGGACCTCGTTGAATAGTGAACCACATAAAAGTATTGGATCTCGGTACTAGTTTACATTGTCATAGACATTGAGATAAGATATGCTTACATGATACAATGTATAAACGATATTGAAGGACATTGGTAAAATAAAATGGCCTGTGACCTTAGGTGACCTTTGATATCACATAAGGCCGTTATGAGAAGTGTATATAAAATGTATATAATACTTATGCACATCGATTAACACTTTAATTCGTGACATCTGGTGACCCAGACAATGACCATTAGCATCACTTTAAATAAGATATTCCTATACATGTATATGATTTAACGACATTGATTGATAATTTGAACCGTGACCTTTATTGAACCAGATAATGACCTTTCTGCTTTAAAAAATGCATATAAAATGTGTACGATATTGACAATTTGACCTTTGATCCTTGGTGACCCATATAATGACCTTTGAAATAACTTAACACTGTTACAAGACATTCATGTAACATGTACACGATATTGATCGACATTGATTAACAATTTGACCTGTGACCTTTGGTGACCCATGTAATGACCTTTGCTATAACCACTGTGAATGTCCTACTAACGCATGGTCCTATGGATGTCCTACTAACGCATGGTCCTATGGATGTCCTACGTGAGTTTTCATTTTACATGTACATGAGATTTATGAAAACCGTCTTAAGATTTTTTTCACTTTACCGAGACTGTTAGTTATTGCATCTATACGTCATCACTGCTAAATCAAAATATCGATTTGTTCAAAACACAAAACGTTATGATCAGTGGCCAAAGTTTGGTAATTAAATCGTCTCCCGAGCCGTTCTATCGATGTTGATATATATGTCGAAAACTAAGTGCATTTGTGCATATGTTGGGGGTTCAACATCCATCATTGGGTTATATGAGGATGGGTGGAGACATTGGTATATATTGTTTTGAAATGCATTTATATGAAGGTTGATATCCAAACTCCCATGTCTGATAGAGGACAAGACATTATAAACTGTTCTGTTTAATATTCTAAATTATCAGATATCCAAACTCCCATGTCTGATAGAGGACAAGACATTATAAACTGTTCTGTTTAATATTCTAAATTATCAGATATCCAAACCCCCATGTCTGATAGAGGACAAGACATTATAAACTGTTCTGTTTAATATTCTAAATTATCAGATATCCAAACCCCCATGTCTGATAGAGGACAAGACATTATAAACTGTTCTGTTTAATATTCTAAATTATAAAATATCCAAACTCCCATGTCTGATAGAGGACAAGACATTATAAACTGTTCTGTTTAATATTCTAAATTATCAAATATCCAAACCCCCATGTCTGATAGAGGACAAGACATTATAAACTGTTCTGTTTAATATTCTAAATTATCAAATATCCTAACTCTACCAGATAGATTTTTTTTTCTTGAAGTATGAATGATTTTGATTGACTCATTATTCCTTGCCTTAGTTCTGAATTGATGTAAAACCTGTGTGGTGTAGTTTTATTTACCATTTTATTATATACACTGTATATCATATCTACGAGGAATTCACACACTTTGCGCGTATGGTGTGGTTTTATTTTCCATTTAACCATACATTATATTACATTATATCTACGATGAATTCACATTCTATGGTCTTTTCCTTCCACGTGTTTACACTGTTGACCCTTAACATAACTGGCGAGTCTTAGAAGGACGAACCGACAGTATGATGGTATTACACATAATCCTGAATATGATATTGTTTTACACTGGAGTTTTCCCCAGGAACTTCGGTTTCCTCCCACAGAAGACCCTCCGCGCGCTTTGAACAATTCGGGCCAACAAACGTGATACATATAAGTTGATATAGATTGTTTCGCAAACGTTGTAAAATAAATGAAGTTTTATAAAACTTACATAAATATATTTCCCACTTTCCAAGAAAATAGCTTTTTAATGTACGAAAGAAATAATAATAGCATGTGCTATACTGGTTTCTACAGACTTCTACAATCCAAGGGACACAACTTGTGTAGTCAGGTAGTCTGTGTGATCATTATTAGAGATGTGTTTTTTTCTCATGCAAAACTAAACCGACAGATGTTGATAATGAGTTCTATTATATATCAGATGTATTTTCCTCTCACTTTTCATGTGAATTTTGAGACTTAGTGATTTTGTGAGGAGTGTAAGTTGTCTATTTTGAGTGATAGAATGTATGTCATTAAATATCACCGTACGATTCTATTTGCCCCCGTTATATCTTTGTGTTGTATATAGTGAACTGCCCATGTTATTATCATTCTATAATGTTTTTATGTCAAAGCGTGTATCACTATGTAAGGATGTAAACCTGAGTGAGAAAGCATTTTCTTTTCTTTCTATGTTGTTTGAGATTTATGTGTATTTTGTGTTATTTCTATTGCTCTTCAAATTTGGAGGAAATAAAGAAATAATAATAATAGTGTATACAGAGTGCTCCCATACTATTGTGCAGAGTTTTTTTGCCAGGTGGGGAGGCCACAGTACCCGGCCGCTCAGTCGGCCCGGGCAGCGGGCTGCCCGTCCAACCTGCAAAGTCGTATAGATTTTAACAATAATAAGATATTCATGTATGATATTGATCGACATGGATAAATATTTACATTTGTCTGGCATTGTCACTATATACAGTTGTAGTCTGTTTGAGAGCTCTGGCATTGATGTACGTTTAAATGCCATCCATCACGCGCTACACTTATCAGCGTATTAATACAACACAAACCGGAACTACAATATCCAGGATAATTAAGTGTAACGACTAATTATTTTGTGTGCATTATTTGTTATAAAAAATAAGCCATTTGCGCATTACGCTGATAATAAAATTATTTACGAAATTGATTTTTTTTTTTTTAATTTCCATGTACTATTTTGTTTGCCAAAAAGCACGCGACCATGTTCCGGCTGTTCCAACGGCTGACAAATAATCTATTGACTGACGGCAAGGCGGAAATTATCAATTTTAAATATGAATTATAGCATTTAAAAAATAAAAAAAGTAAATGGAATGTAAATATAAGCGTTGAACTGTTTTTGTATGGTATTTATGATCTATTTGAATGCCAGAGTTTTGCAAGCAAACAACATAAAGTGCGTTATATATTGTTTTCTTGCAAAGCTCTGGCAATCAAATAGATCATAAATACCATACAAAAACAGTTCAATGCTTAAATAAATGTTGATCAATATCGTATATGTTTTATATGCATATCATATTACAGTTTCAAGATATACCAAAGGTCATTATATGGATCACCAAAGATCGAATTGTTAATCAATATCGATCAATATTTTATGCTTGTTGTATTGTATACAGACTTGTATCTTATAACAGTGCAACATGTGCATATGACTCACTTTTCAACAAAACGGGTTCCGTTTTCAACAGGCTACACGTGGAAAAGAGAGACCTGATGGATTCCATTTTCAACAGGAGAATCAGTTTTCCACGGCGGTCCGGGTTCCATTTTCCACAGGGGTCCATTTTCAACATTACACCGTCAAAGACATCTTAATTTACACCAGAATACTCTTGATTGAAAACAAAATAGGTCCTTGCTTGTTTTGAAAGCTTCAGTATGCTAACAAGGAGGTATCGTTGCTAGCCTGTAAAGAATGACAATGATGCGTCCTAGATATTGGATTGGATTCCCTCCAAAAGGATCCTTCTCAGCCAGCTCATTATGACCAGTCCGTGTAGTAGGCTTTAAAATTAACACCATTAGCCGTAATTTGAGATGGAAACCTGAATCCACGATAATTCAGGCTCTTTTTCTTCTTCTTTTTTTTCACTGCCACACGACATAACGTCACACTTAAGCTATAACAGCACAAACAAATATAAAAAAAAAATTCATCAAATCAAATCAATTTCAATGACAACCCAGCTGTGAGGTTCAGTAGCTGTTCCTGTTGTCAAACAGCCACTGGTCTCCAAATAAGTACCACTAGGAAACGATGCGCATTGATTTGAACAGTAATGACCGTGCAATTATTGTGTAAAATACTGAAATGAAAAACACAGTTTGTTCTGACCCTGTCAGCAAAGTATACATTGACATCTTACATATTCTAAATGATGATTTAATTTTAGAAGTAAAACTGGTGTATTTGTATTCCTTTTATCCTGTTATAGGGTGAGCAATATTTTTTCCAAAAATACACAGGTCATCTGCATTTATTTTGCTGCACAGATCAATTTTTATACAAAAACAACAAAAAAGGAAATGAGTCGGTTCAGATCACCACAAGGACAAGATAATTTGTTGGTCAATGTGTAGTAGGACTTATCCAATATCTATGGCGCGTTTAGTACATGTTCAAACATTTTAGTGGGTTAGATTAACATTCGGTAAAAATACCACTTCTAGGTGTTTGTTACTAGTATATATATATATTGTGTTTCCGATTTGTTCCAAGCGTTTCGGAGAATTTGAAACACGTTCTCGGATTAGTCAATGTCAACGCTTCATTGTGTTCTACTCTTCGATAGGTCAATCTATTACCTAGGACACTCATTAAGATATACAAAAGGTAAACAGTATAAAGAACCAAAAGGAATTGGACACAAGTTATTACGACTTAAATACATCTGGGTTTTTTTCAACAAATAAGTTTTATGTATATCACAGAACAACAACAAAAATCATCGCTTTATTGTGTTCTATTTATAGTCGATAGAGGACAAAAACATCACAATACCCGGCAAAATATCACAGTGAACTAGACAAATTAACAGTTTAACATCACGTAGGATAGCTCTAAGTCAAATAACAGTGGAACAAGGCAAACAGGGACTCGCTGGATGTCTGCTGAGCTTGACCTTGGCTTGATTTAGTGATTTCTGGGTTTTGTTTGTATTTTAACAGGAAAAGTATGTCTACTATTACAAGATAGCCCGAGTTTCCTCTGGCCCTGACACCATGTCTGGTGTAGGGGCCCTACACCAGACATGGTGTCAGGGCCAGAGGAAACTCGGGCTAACGACAAGATCGTTGCACTTTTGAAATAGGAACTTTCTTGAAATTATGTGATATAGTCTGGAAACAAAATGGGTGATTTTGGCTATTTTTCCATGATAAGATAATGACAATTTTAAGACAGAGGAAGGCTCCATCAGACTAGAAGATGTATGTACATATCACTTTCGTAAAGGTTCGGTAGTGACATTAGTGTTAAACGTTATTTGTTGTGAAACGTATTGGAGTTGGGCACAATTTAGAAAACTCATTCAATCATTTTCTTTATTTGTTCCTATAGTACCTGGGACAATACGGAAATGACACCGACCAGTTCGAAAAGAAATGACGAAAGCAAATCTAAGGCTCCAGGTTAAATTCTCATGTAAATTCGGAACGATAACTTTGGCAAAATAAAATAAAATAAATAAATAAAACAAACAAAAACAAAAAACAAACACAAATGGACAGACAGAAATGCCGACGTGTGGGGTTCATGCTTTGACTGCCGACTTGTGGGGTTTAATGCTTTGACTGCCGACTTGTGGGGTTTAATGCTTTGACTGCCGACTTGTGGGGTTTAATGCTTTGACTGCCGACTTGAGGGGTTTAATGCTTTGACTGCCGACTTGTGGGGTTTAGGGCTTTGACTGTCGACTTGTGAGGTTTAGTGCTTTGACTGTCGACTTGTGGGGTTTAGGGCTTTGACTGTCGACTTGTTGGGTTAAGTGCTTTGACTGTCGACTTGTTGGGTTAAGTGCTTTGACTGCCGACTTATGGGGTTTAGTGCTTTGACTGCCGACTTGTGGGGTTTAGGGCTTTGACTGTCGACTTGTTGGGTTAAGTGCTTTGACTGCCGACTTGTGGGGTTTAGTGCTTTGACTGCCGACTTGTGGGGTTTAGTGCTTTGACTGCAAAAGCAGGTGTTTTGACGTGGAAGCACTGAATGAAGTTTGGTTGGAATAAGCCAAGAACGAGCGCACGGACAGAGGTGATTACAACATCTCTCCCCACTGTCAATGATATGATAATTAGTTTTAGTTTAAACACGATATACATTGTACCCCCTTTTTCAATGTGATGATCACTCGTGTTGGTTTTAACACGATTTTCAATTCAAATTTATTCCTTAAGTTTTACAACTTATTGGATAACATAATATAATTTGTACATACATTTAAGGACAAAGGCACCCACTTAATTCATCATTCATTCTACAAAATTCTTCTTACTCTCTTCACATACATCTACAGTCAACAACAATAAATCTTACAACAATTTTAAAGAACAAAACAAAAATATATCATTATACTCCCTCTCTCAATGAGATGATCACTCGTGTTGGTTTTAACACGATATACTCCCTCTCTCAATGAGATGATAATTAGATAACTCGTGTTGGTTTTAACACGATAATACCAGAGATTAACCTGTTTATCAATGAATTGGTCTTTGGAATAAACTTTTGATAAATAATATAGATGGCAAATGTTTTCGGATTATTAAAAATATGTACAATGGTATCCAGGCCAAAGTAGGTAAAGATGGTGTAATCTCAAATGTATTTTTGTGTACTTCCGGTGTCCGGCAAGGCGATAACATATCTCCGTTTTTAGATTTCCGATTTAGATGATTTTATTAAGTCACATGATTGTAAAGGTTTGTCTTATATAAGTGACAAATTAGAACAAGAATTAAATATATATTTGAAATTGTATGTAATGTTATATGCTGATGACACTATTTTACAATCAGAAAATGCTGATGATTTGCAAAAGCAGCTAAATACATTTTTGAAATTTTCTAAACTTTGGCATCTTGAAGTAAATACCAGCAAAACCAAAGTAATGATTTTCGGAACTATATAAAAAAAAAAAGGTGTTAAAGCAATGTATGGTGCTATTACTGAATGTAGAGATCATAATTTGTCTATAGATTGTTAACTTGATATATTTGATAAAGCGGTCAAACCTATTGTTTTATATAGATGTGAAGTTTTGGGTTTCTGTAACTATAAACTTATTGAACGTTTGCACCTAAAATTGTAAACATATTCTTAATGTTAAAACGTCTACGCCCAATTTTATGATATATGGAGAACTTGGACGATTCCCACTTGATATTAATGTTAAAGTCAGAATGATTGGATTTTGGGCTAAATTGACAAAAAATAATCAGAATAAGTTGAGCAACAAGCTATTAACAATTATATCATAACTCGTCTTGGTTGAAATATGTGAAAAATATATTTGAAGAATGTAGATTATTAGATATATTTAACAGTCAAAAGTTTTCAAGTATAAATTGGCTGAAGAGTACAATATTTTATAAACTTAAGGCAATTGTTAAGTAAACTGGAGGAATGAAATCTTTACTTTCTCGAAAGGAATCAATTATAGAATTTAGAAGACTGAACTTTGTATAGAGAATTATTTACTAGAACTCCCTCCCCAATTAGTCAAAGCTTACTGTAAATTTAGAATAGGTAAAACAAAAATACCAATCGAAAGTGGTATATGGTCTAATATACCACGGGAACATAGAATATGCACTTTATGTAATTTAAGAGAAATAGGCGACCAATTCCATTATTTATTTAACTGTGATCAGCAACCTATATTCAATAGCAGACGGAAATATATGTCTAGATATTATTATGAAAGACCAAATACATTTAAATTTCATACATTATTCAATTACGTAACTCAAATTGAACTTATTTCATTGGCTCAATTTATTATTGATATAAATCAGATAATTAATTCACAATACTGATGTCCATCCTGTTTTTTCATGTATCATTGTTATCTATTTGTTTATATTCTTATTCTCTGCACTGTACTGTTTACAAGAATAAACAAATTGTTATTGTATGTATTATATTTAAATACCGTAACAACCAATACAAATGTAACCATAAGTGGAATATTAAGGTGACAATGAGACGAGTATACGACATTCATTATCACAGATACTTTATTTTTGGGATTTGACCTTGGAGAGGTTCGATGCCTCTATGATACGCCAGAGATCCCGATCGAGGCTCTGTAGTTTTACAGGTCGAGCCGATCCAGTGTGGCGGAGACTTTCCCGTAATGGCGGCAAACACACACCGCTATGAGTTTTCATATTTGAAGAGCACGGAATGCTTGGCAATGGATCTCGAAATGATCGCCATTTTAATGGTTCCAGAGCTTTCAGATCAGATTCGAGTCCGACAGGTACACGTTTGTTTTCACCTGCTACCTCATTCTTAACACCATTTTCTTTTGGTGGTGATTTTTCTTTCTTCTTTCGATGTTTCTTACTTTTCTTAGGTTTTCCTTGACGGAAGTATCCTGTATTGTTTAAGGCCTGTTGTTCTATGGGGACTTGAAGGGTGACTCCTCCCGCCATCCCACCCTCGCGGGACGGCGTTATAATCACCTTGTCAACAGTCTTCCGTTCACACAACCGTTTCTGGTCAGGTGATATAGAGTGAGTGCTGTGCGTGACTCGTGAGCTGTTTTCGGAAGCACGCGAGAGCGAGTGCGCGTTACTGGAATGTGGCGTTGTAGAAAGTTTAGTGACCGACATCAGGTTTCCCATCATGACTTCCGACTGTCGAACGGATCGTGATTCCCTTGAATCTAACGTTGTGTGTGGCGACGGTCTCTCGTGATCCCCATAGCAAGTCTTACTGTCCCGTACCTCTCGAAAGTCCCTGCGACCTTTAACATTAGACATAACCAAAGTGTTCACGAGCTGCGCGAGGTCCTGATGACGTTCCTTCCGTTTGTTGGCGTTCTTTTTATGTCTCCGTGACAATAAATCTACCGCGCCGCCATGAGCTACAGACCCGGATGACCTGCTCGAACGTTTTCCCTGTTTGTCCTCCGTACGGCTTTCCGTCTGTCCTTCGTCCGTTTGACCACGGAGATTACTTGGTTCATTTGAGACTACCGGTAGACGTGACTGATCTCCTTCTTTGGTGTAGTCTATATCGTAATCCTTGCAAATCTGTCTGATGTCCGCCGCACACTGACGGACAGCCAGGACCAAGTCTCCGACATCACCCTTGTTTCTCCGGACCGTCGTCTCGCGAGGAACTCGCCTTTGACTGATTTACACCACTTCCATTGGGGATAGGCGTCCTGTCAGCTTCCTCGCGATTTGGTTTATCGGATAATTTGACAAATTCGTCAGCTAGCTCACGCTTATAGTGATGTAATGCATTAACATCGACAGACGTAGTCAGAGAATCACAACTCACAGATTTCCCGATGTCCGTTCGGAAGCTATCGAATGCGGACGTAGGAGAAAAGGCTCGAGTATCATCTGACTTCCGGATCTTTCGCTTTGTGTTACTTCCGTAATCCGAATACTGCTTCCGTAATTCGTTTTTCTTGAGACGTGACAACAGTGCTATCGCCCCTGCACTCCGTTTATCAATGGCCTCTTCCAATGCGTTTCGGCCAAACAGATTTCTCAATGATAGGTCCACGTTTTGCTGACCGGAAGCGTGTAACTTCAGAATTAATTCCACCATGTTGACGTGATTGAGTTGACACGCGAACATGAGGCCCGTCATACCCTTGTTGTCCTGAGCATTAATATCGGTTCCTTCCTGAAACACAAAGACACCCAATATATTAGTAAGGAGACAAATAAATGAACGAATGTAATAACATACAATATGTATATTGAAATTCCAAAATACCACATGGAATATAAATATTGCATCACAAAATGATACCATATGGCCGTTTATACCCCTTACGGCTATCTTAAATTTCTGTTTGAAACTTAATCGAGTCATCACGTGATGGAGAACACGAGTGAACCATGGACTTTTATTGTAGTAAATATGGTTGACCTTGGAGAATAAAATTAATTTACCGAGACAGGGACGTAAAGTAAGACAGTTTGAGATTTGTGACGTCACAATTCAAGTGATGCTATGGGACAACATTACCTCAAATACAAAAATATTAAGATAAGGAACAGATTCATTATCACAAAACTGATATCACTGACATACACGTGGTGATGCTCTACCAAATAGAATGTATTTTTTTTGTTAAATAAAGTGTATTTCGTTGCCTAAATTTCTGTTTCTGTTGTATTTTATGATAATGGAAGTAAAGCACCATTGTAGCTTTGTTTTTCAAAAGACAATAAAATTACCGAAACATTTAAATTTGCCGTTTTTAATACATGCATGTAATATGGATAACAATAGAGCCTTTATCGTTGATCAACAGTTACACTTTAGTCATACAGGTAACGTATCGTCATCAGGCTACAGAATTTTCCAGTGTACCCAAAGGTTTTTAATCACGTACGTATGACCGCCTACAGACTCTTCACTCGATCCCAGACTATATATATTTGGTTCTATGTACATGTAGTGTGGCATTGACAATACTGACATTTTGGTTTTGATATATTTCAATTAACTTAGAAATAATGCCTCAGTTCATCTCGTTGTTCGCTGCAAAGCGAGAAAGAACAGAACATACGTCACATTAATGGAATGAAAACAGATGTTGATTCCCCGGGCAATATATGCACAACAATCATCCTAACCGATTACTCTAGAGACTCCACCTGTCGGCGCGTGACGGGTACCAATCTACAGCATTTCAAAAGTAATTGTGCTATTACTGTTTCTATCAAACAGGGGCGGATCCAGGATTTGTTTGGTGGGAGGGGGGGGGGGGGGTATGGTGGTGGCCTGGGGCAATCTAGCCCCCCCCCCCCCCCCGAAGGGTTTCAAGGAAACATTTATTATTATTATATTTTAGATGACATTAATCGGGGGGGGGGGGGGGGGGGGGGGGGGGGGGGAGGGGAGGGGATCAAATGTTGCTTCAGAAATTCCAGGATTTGATGTTAACAGAGACTTGTATATGTGATATACAAGTCTCTGATGTTAAGGAGATATGGGGCAGAAGCTCTCGAAGAAATGGTCAAAATTCGGCGGCTATATGAGTGACTATCAATTTGATCGCATATGACTGATGGAGAAATTAAACTAAGAAGACGGTATATTATGATTTCCTTGTATTGTAGAACAGAAGTTCTCAAAATTGAGTTCTCAATATGATAGAGAAGAGAAAATGTTCTATATGTGAAAAGACAGGACAGTATTGGCAATTTAACGGTGCTTATAGGCATCAATTATCAAAATGTGCGGGAGGGACTTTTCAAACAACTATACACGGTCCTGTTCTATTATGCTGCATTATGAGGTCATAATAAATATCGCTTCGTCCAAACAATACAAAACTGGGCTTGTAGATGCTTTCTGGGAACAGGTAAAAATGGCTCCAATATCGCCGAACGAGGTGACCTGGGACGGAATTCTTGTGAAGTGAACCATAAAGTTGAAATCTGTAAAGTGTGGGTAAATTTAAAACTTTTAAATGAGAACAGGTTACCAAAATGTATTCATAACTGGTCCCTGTCGATCAACCGTAGTTGGGAGAACAGAGATATTAAACAGTCGAGAGACGATAACTTAGAACAACTAATTACCAGTATCCCTGTAGTGTTTACTAAAGAATGTGTAAAGTAAGTTAAAGATCATGTTATTAATGTTGATGTAGGTTAAAGATTATGTTATTAATGTTGATAATATGACTGACAAAAAGAGCTGTATAATGACAGAAATTGTAATAACGGTAATAAACTTAGAACACATAGGCTGTATAAAACCAGTAATTATACCGAAACGTATGCTTCAATATTATGGATATTAGGACTTAAGATATAGACAGGTGCTAGCTAAACGTAGCGGCAATTTAAAGTTGAATATTGAGACGGGTCGGTACTCTCGTCCTAAAATACTTTCAGAAATAGGGTTTATACATTTTGTGATTTGAATTGTATAGAAAATGAATGCCACTTTTCGATTATATGTGACTTTTATTCAGATATATAAAGAAATATTTTTACAGTAGCTGAAATGAATTGTCCAGGTTTTAGCCTTTTAAAACAGTAAACAAAAACTGATTGCTTTGATGAATGACTGAAAGTCACACTATCTTATAGCTAGCACAGTTCACAAAATGTATCGTAGAAGAATGAACTTTAAATACAACATCTATATCAATTTACACGAAACAAATGTAGTAACCGAATATGTTTTCTTATTTCTCTGTCTCATAAATCTATTATTTTATTCCCGAGGGGCAGGCCTGGGCCCATATTCATAAAAAATCTTAAGTTAAATACTTAAGTTTGACTTAAGTTATACTTAACTATAAATATTTTACTTAGTTAAATAAAACTTAAGTTAGAACTTAAGTACTAGATCTATTCATAAACAACTTAAGTATTTACTTAGTGCATACTTAGCTAAGTATAAATATTTAAGCATTTCATGTAGTTGCTATGTTGTTGTTAAGTAGCTGCGTGATGTTTTTCGTAAAACGTGAATTTTCGCACTGGCGTTCCTGGCATTCCAAGACGATCAGAATCCGGAAATGACAACAGCAAAAAAGACGTCAGATTCCAAACTTGACAAAGGACGAATGTCTGGCGATGGTGAGGCTAGTACATGTTTACAAGTGAAAGAAAACATGTCATACGTGGACGATTTAAGGACAGTATATATATACAAGTGTATGTCGGCATCGGCAAATAGGCAAGTATGGGTTCAGGTTACCGGCAGATTGAACAGTTCAAATGCATTAATCAGGAGAGAGCCGGAAGAATGCACAAAAATTAGACTAACCTCGTCGTTCAGGCCAAAAATGCACATAGCGTGTTCATCGTAGAGTCAAGGAGAACAAGTACGTTTTAGTTAATTTCCACTAAACCAAACATCAGTTGAAATGTACATATCAAACCCCTAGTTACATTGAACGATCTGTAAAATCCCGCTCCCCAAATATGCTAGAACTGTCACAACAATCAACTGTTATTTAAAACTTTCGTTTCGTTATCAAAGCAGGGGAGTACTAAATACATGACTGGGCCGGAATGCACATGAACGGGTTTTAAGTTAAAGTACAAGTAACCTCAATGTTTTTTTAATACACAGGTAAGAACTCTATAGATACACATTTTTTTAATTAATGAATAAAAGATACAATAAAACTTTGAGGCAGTTAAGTTAGTTTTAAGGCAAAATCTGAAGTTAATGATTTTTTTCTTAAAAACAAGTTGATTTCTGTCGATTTCGTGAAGTCATCTTTCTTCTGAGTTGTTAAGTATTTACTTAAGTATTTTTAAAGGAAGTTAAACATCCTCATGGCGTTACTTAACTTTAAGAAAAAAACTTGATTAATACTAAAGCTTAAGTAGTTTTATGAATACAACTTAAGATAAAACCTTGAATTAAGTAAATACTTAAGTTTATTTTAGTACTTAAGTACAAATGTCCTACTTAAGTATTTACTTAAGTGAAATACTTAACTTAGGTTTTTTTTATGAATATGGGCCCTGGAATTTTGAGACGAAAAAACAGTTTTCACTTCATTTTTTCTTTTACACAAATCTTGTGTTAACATTTACCATTCCGAATGTAGCGGGATATGGTCTCGATCGCGAGATCTGGGAGAGGACACAGAAACGGGAGAAAGATAATGTTTTGTTTGCATCTTTGATGTAAACATCAACTCTCTCTTCTTTTTCTTATTTTTCCCCTTTGACTTCGTTTCTTTTAGGGGGCGTACGCCGGGCAAATGGGGATTTCCCTTAAGGAGCCTTGTAGGATGTCCGTTCGGAGAGCGGGAGTTCGCCAGTTCGAAGGCCAGTGTGAGCAGGGTATTTTCCATTACTCCTTCCTATTACAAAGAACTGCATCGTGCGGCACGTTTCGTCCTTGAGTAAGAAAATGCGTCACTATGGTCCATCAGATCAGTTAAAAAACACTTGCATAACCCGTCAGTTGACACCACCTGCCCCAACCAATGACACTGTAATTGCATAACATTCAAATCTCGTAGCTAAGGATGACCGAATGTTTTACACATTCCCCAACTTCCGGTTCTCACTCACCTTCTGTAATAGGAGAAACGCCACTTCCGGATAATCCATAATACACGTGTACATAAAAGGGGTCTGGCGTAGTGCGTTCCTGACATTAGTGTCAGCTCCGAGACTGATTAGAGTCTCTACGATAGAAGTAACTAGCTGGGAATCAACGCTGGCTATGGCTGCCATCAGTGGTGTTTCGTGTCGGCTGTTCCTGGCTTCGATGTTCTTCCCGTTCGTAAACAGCAATTGGAGCTGAAATAAACAAATTTGTTTTGAAGCAGTGAATGTTTAATGATTTTTTTAGGGGTTGTTGTTTTGTTTTTCACTTTATTATCCCCATTATATGACGTTCTTGGAACAGCAATATCAATGTTGTTACAATGGGTTCATTGTCATCGACACGCATTGGATATTGTTGTATGAAAAAATGTAAAATACGACAAATTACAAGAAACGTTCCACACAATGTGTAGATCATATAACTTGGTTGGCAATACATTTGCAACGCATATAACAGTAACGGTTTTTTTTATACAACAACACTACATTCTCTGTGTCAATGTGGTTCAATTATACATTGTATGATGTTAGTTTTCATGTCTTAAAGTAGAACGTCAAAATAATGTGTAATGATAGTCTGATCAATAGACTTCACTGTAAAACATCGGACTTGTTAACGGGATGGGAAAGTTTTCGTGTGAGATGTAACAGGCTAAATCCCACGCGGTAGTTCAGGTGACACCACCAGGGAATCGAACCTCGAACACCTTTGTGAAAGCCGACCGCCCTACTAGACAGATTGCTTTTCTGGAAAAAGCCGCCTTCTATTCAAATGTTAACGTAGGGTTTACTATTTATTTACATATCACTAAAAGCATGGCGTGTTTTATTTCATAAGCCAAAGCTCAATATCAGCTATCGATTGTTGACGGAGCATTCTCATTTCAAAGAATATTTGCATGAAAAAAATCTTTCAACTTCATTGAACACGCATCCATTTACTTGTTGACATGAATACGTATAAGGTGTATGGTATACACATCTACATTCATGGTTTATAGATTTTCTGGTTTCTAAAAAGGCCTCATACTTCCGTCAGAAGTACGTCGTATCGACTCGTAGTGGGTGATCCGTGTCTTTACTAACGCATCTTAATCCAAGACTTTTTGAGGTCTGATTTTGTTTTAAATAAAATATTCCCTGTGTCACAAAGAAGTTGTTTTTCACTCTGATAACGATTTGTCAGACTGTCACTGTATAACGAACGTCCGTATTTTGTTTGGCGAAATATACTTTATTTTGTAATATGATTTATATGGGAAATGCAACAGTAATATTAAAAACTTACTCCGGAACGGGCCATGGAGACGCCATTTTTGTGTTACCGAGTCCATGCATGGGAAGTAGGTTCCTACCCCTGGGTTTAATGTATGATAGGTGTTTATGATCATAACTAACACGGTATGATAGCACGACGAAAAAAGGACCCTCACCACACCCCATCATGCCAGAAATACAACTCACTAGCAACGGTATAGACAAACTACTGAACAACATAAATCCCGACAAAGCATCAGGACCAGATCAAATCCATGGCAAAATCCTTAAAGAACTTAGGCACACCATAGCACCTATCCTCACCAACATTTTCAACACATCACTTGACACAAACACGTTACCACACGACTGGAAACATGCACATGTCAGCACCATCTATAAGAAAGGAGACAAGTACAACCCCACAAACTACCGTCCCATATCACTCACCTGCAACACATGTAAACTCATGGAACATGTCATAACAAGCACCATAATGAAACATTTGAAGAACAATACCATTTTATACAACCTACAACATGGATTTCGTTCTTCAAGATCTTGTGAAACACAACTTACTACATTCATCTTGGCCAAAACGCTAACACAAACACACAAACAGACATCATCATCATGGACTTTAGGAGTACCCCAAGGAACCTGTTTGGGACCCATCCTCTTCCTCATTTACATTAATGATTTACCAGATTACATTAAACACAGCACCCTCAGACTTTTTGCAGATGACAGCATCATTTACAAAACAATACCCAACATCAATGACGCAACCAAACTACAACAAGACATAGACGCAGCAGGCAAATAGGAACACGATTGGCTGATGACCTTTCACCCCGACAAATGCAATATCATATCCACATCCAACAAACGCACAAAAATTAAATACCCATACAAACTCCACAACCACACATTACAACAAGTAGATTCCGGCAAGTACTTCGGCATAACATTACAAAACAACCTCAAATGGGACACGCATATAAACAACATCAAATCAAACGCAAACAAATCACTAGGATGTTTGAAACGGAACCTAAAAATAAACTCACAACACATCAAAGAACATGCATACAAGGCCATTGTTAGACCCAAACTGGAGTACTGCTCCTCTATACGGGACCCTCACAACACAAGTCAAATAAACCAGTTACAAAAGATACAACGCAGAGCAGCACGATACGTACAAAACAGATACCACAACACAAGCTCAGTACAAGACATGCTAGACAACTTAAATTGGCCATCACCATAAACAAGAAGACTACAAAGAAGACTCATTCTGTTCTACAAAATCATACACCAACATGTATCCATAGAATGCACCAACATCCTTCACCCAACAGACCCTAGAACCAGACAAGCACACCCCTACACTTACAAACACATATCTGCTACCAAGGACACATATAAATTCTCCTTCTTTCCTCACACAATTACACAATGGAACCTCCTCCCGGTAGCAGCAGTACAGTGCACCACACTAGAGGGCTTCAAGGCACACATACCACACTAGGTCCTTGAACCCCTCATAAACAAACACTAGGTCAACAAGTTTTTTTTTATCCTTTTAACCATACTAAAACAAAAACAAAAAAACCCCTCTCTTTCTTTTTAAATCATCGCCACTGTGCACCCAACACCAAAACACTCCACGAAATCGTCATTATTGACGGAAGGGAGTAACTATAAGAAACCAGATTGCACTTCTATGGTCAAGTTGGAACTGGACAAGATATTTACATAACGGTATCAATAATTTAATGTCCATAAAATCTAAAGTATTTCTTAGCATACCAGACACTGAGCTGACTTTTTTCACTTATGTGATTTCAAAAATCTGACTCTATAATAACAACAATATATGTTCCCTTGTAGCTAGCAGTTGTTAATCTGTTTATTATAGTATACTAACACGGCAACACTCATCTTCAGACTTCCAATGTGAATTTGTTTGCATTTATCTGGGTGCATTTTAATAGCCAGCCCTCATTCAATTTGCACATGATATCTGAGTCTTGCTGCAGTATTTACATTTTTTTCTTTGATTTAGAAACAATTTATCGATAAACGCAGTCGTTTTATACATGTACATGAATGAAAGGACGAGAAACCCGAGCGCCCGACAGGAATCGAACCTGGATATCCGTGATAGGGGCAGAGAAACATGTTCCGTCAGCCGAGTGTGACAGAGAGCTATTAAACACCACGTACATATGTTAAAATCCTAATCGAAGGGACACAAATATCATAACACGATGTTCCGTGTATATAACACCATCTGAAGAGTTAAGCCAAAGCGCTCATACATAGACAATCATTCGTTGTACAATCGTTGGTTGTCTCTCTCTTTCTTTCTGTTCTTTCTTATTTTTTGTTTTACAAAAATATACACCACATGTACGTACATCTTTTTTTTCGTCCACAGGCAGTGGACACAAATGTAGACTATGTATCGTGGGAAAGTTGTGCTGGGTCCTTGTGGAATGAAATATATCCTCTTACTTTTATTTTACCCTTTGGGCCTATGTTTTCAGAAAGATGTATCACAAAAATGTGCGTGTACCTTACGATATGACAGGCCTACTCTGTGTCCCTGAAAATCACAGGACAAACACATCTGACAAAGTGAGACCACTTTTCAAATGAAATCATTATTTAGGCCTAAAGTAAAATTTTGTATGTATGATAATAAGTAATTATTTATTTTTTTTAATTCTCACCTGTCTCGGGTTTTGACATTCAACCACCAGGCGAAACTCGTCCGACATATTCTCCACCTTTTTATCCTCCGCTGGATTCATACATTCTTTCTGTCAGCGAACAGTGTCCAACCACTGAAACCCAACTAGACACCCGGACAACAAATTGTGACGTAGTTGACAATACACCATTTCTTTGACGTCATCAGAATTGTCGTACGTCTTATAAAAAGTCTATGAATCGCGATAAACTGAAGTGGCCTCTAATTCTTTATACCGCTGTTCCGGTATATGCTCTGATTCGATAGATTTTTACGAGACATTGATCGGCGCAATCCTGATAGATATTTACAGAAAGAGTGTCGCTGCCTTGCTCAATCGATTGGTCACTATTGGTGTAATACCTGCGATGTTTACCTGCAATGCGGCCCAGGGTACGCACCGACAGAAACGTGCTTTCAATACGAATAGTCTAGGACTTATTGTAGATTATTTTTATGTCCATTCAATTACATCAGTTACATTTTGTTGCCGCTGTCGCCTGGTGATCAATATCTGCTTTATATGATACGCTATTAAACATGGATATGCCCAGGACTCGTCTTTCTTTTACAAAATAACAAATAATGGCGCCGTTAATTAAAAATGGATAAGAAGCGGGAATGTTTTTTCTCAGTGTGACGTACTATTTAACTCCAGTAAGGAACCTTTCACGGCCAACTGGGTGTGATGTACCATTCACCTCCAAGAAGGAACCTTTCACGGCCAACTCAGTGTGACGTACTATTCACCTCAAAGAAGGAACATTTCACGGCCAACTCAGTATGACGTACCATTCACCTCCAAGAAGTAACCTTTCACGGCCAACTGAGTGTGACGTACCATTCATCTTAAAGAAGGAACATTTCACGGCCAACTCAGTGTGACGTACCATTCACCTCCAAGAAGGAACCTTTCACGGCCAAGTCAGTGTGACGTACTATTCACCTCCAAGAAGGAACCTTTCACGGCCAATTCAGTGTGACGTACCATTCACCTCAAAGAAGGAACCTTTCACGGCCAACTGGGTGTGACGTACTATTCACCTCAAAGAAGGAACCTTTCACGGCCAACTCAGTGTGACGTACCATTCACCTCCAAGAAGGAACCTTTCACGGCCAACTCAGTGTGACGTACTATTCACCTCCAAGAAGGAACATTTCCACGACAAATACAAATCATTACACGAAGTACACCCTATGTCCCTACGATCCGTTCGTGTTTCCATATAGTTAGATCTAGAGCGTCTGTCCATGAGCTCGTTTAGGAGAATATTCCCTGTATTGTTTCGCGTAATCGTTTCACCGTTTGCATTTTAGTGGCGCATACCAGACCTCTGGCCTCTATACCGTAACAGTGTGAACGGTAACAAGTTTCGTACGTATAGAGAGTTCAAGAATGACGTCACCGTTGAACGTTACGTCCGAGTGGACATATCAAGACACTTCGCCCTTTTCCGAGCGGGTTCACTTCCCTGGTCGTTGAGATGGGACGATACGCCTGACCGCCCGTTCAACTAAAGGACAGACTACTAATTGTGACCAACATAAAGTGGAGGACGAGAAACATTTTCTAACAGAATGCAAGTTATATATATAATAGTATAATGAAAAATTCTGTTCTCCAGCCAACAAATGCGATCTATATTACTATTTACTTTAATAAAAGACAACTTTTCCGTATAATTTCGGATTCATTAGTAAATTGAAGAACTGAATTAAAGTTATATGTGTTATGAAGGACATTTCCTCTTGTGGTATTATATAAGTACAACACATAGTGAATATGCTCTGATATTATACTTGAAATTTTTAGTCCTAGTGTACAAGTGGATTAATTTCTAATTATGTCAATCGATTATGATTCACTTTATGAGTTTTAGCGTTTCATACTTATAAGTCAAAGAGTTATGGCTGAGTATTGGCCACTACACCAGACCTCTGGTCTCTATACCAGACCTCCGACCTCTATACCATACCTCTGGTCCCTATACCAGATCTCTGGTCTCTATACCAAACCTCTGGTCTCTATACCAGACCTCTGATCTCTATACCAGACCTCTGGTCCCTATACCAGACCTCTGGTCTCTATACCAGACCTCTGGTTTCTATACCAGACCTCTGGTCCCTATACCAGACCTCTGGTCTTTATTTTAGACCTCTGGCTTCTATACCAGACCTCTGATCTCTACACCAGACCTCTGGTTTCTATACCAGACCTCTGGTCCCTATACTAGACCTCTGGTCTTTGTTTCAGACCTCTGGCTTCTATACCAGACCTCTGATCTCTACACCAGACCTCTGGTTTCTATACCAGTCTGGTCTCTACACCAGACCTCTGGTCTCTATACCAGACCTCTGATCTCTATACCAGACCTCTGGCCTCTATACCAAATCTCTGGTCTCTATACTAGTCAACTGGTCTCTACACCAGGGCCCATATTCATAAAAAATCTTAAGTTAAATACTTAAGTTTGACTTAAGTTATACTTAACTATAAATATTTTACTTAGTTAAATAAAACTTAAGTTAAAACTTAAGTACTATTCATAAACGACTTAAGTATTTACTTAGTGCATACTTAGTTAAGTTCTTGTATTTAAGTATTTAACTTAGTTGCTATGTTGTTGTTAGGTAGCTTCGTGACATTTTTCGAAAAAAAAACGTGCGGTTTGGCACCGGCGTTCCTGGCATTCCAAGAATATTAATGGCGACATAAAAAAAAAAAACAAGACGTCCGAACTGGACACAGGATGAGTGCCTACAGATGGTTCGCCTAATTAACGAACGTAAAAGAATTGTAAGAGGGCGTTTTAAAGACGGTGTCAGTGCAAATTCAAAGAAACAAGCATGGATGGAAATTTCAGAAGGACTTAACTGCGTAAATGCATTCATCAGACGCAGTTCTGGTGAGTGCGAGAAAAAATGGACTAACCTTGTAGTTTCAGCAAAAAACGCACATAGTGTGTTCACCACGGAATCTAGGAAAACAGGTACGATTTAGTTGCGTTCCACTTCATCAAAATGAATGTCTAGAATACTTTGTGCTTTCTGTAAAACCCCGCGTCTCAAACAAGCTGTACAGCGTCACAACAATCCGAACACCGGAAGCTCTGTTAAATATGGACTTCCGTCATCAAAACCGGCAAGTGCTAAATACATGATAAGGCCTTAATAGACTGGTTGGTGTTTTCGAGCTGAGATATAGGTAGATCTAGGCATTGACAAGCAACAAACCATCATAAATATATACAATATAGGCATAGTCTACTGTATATTGTAAATAAATACTCAATACTATACAGTGAATATATTAATGAATATAAGTTTGAGAAATATACTAAGTCTTGAATGTTTTTATCTGAATATGATATGCCTATCGATAGGCATATGATGGAAATTCTTTATGTGCATGTATACTCGGTTTTTTTTTAAATTTTTAGTGATATGATACAAATACTGAAAACAGTACTGTAACACTGTAGTCGGTCTGTCAACATGCAATTCATACAAAACATTACCTTTGTAGTATACGTATATGTAACGGCCGTGTAAATAGTTCTAATAATGTATTTAATGGTCATGAGTTTGCGACTTTCACATAAAATTGGAAATGATTTTAGGAGGGGGTCCTGCACCGCCGCCACTTGATGCGCTCACAGCTGCTGTGTGTAACGTTCTTGGAGTCGAGAGTGCCTCCCTGGCAGGCATTGCAGGGGGGGTTGACTCCACAGAGATTGCCACGGGGGCTGTTGATATTTCGACGGTAGATTTAGATCTAACGCGGGCATCAACCAGGTATATCAACCTACAATGTTGTATTTTAAGATGTTTATTTATTTATCTATATAAAGAAATAATTAACACCATAAAAAACAATAGTATAAAGATAATTCCATTAAAAATGTATATGGTGTGGCGCAGAGATACAAGTCATAATTCCTTCGACATTTGTGTTACTATATGCTATATATAAATATATGTTTGTATCTTAAAGGTTATAGGGAATCTATCCTGGTGTGTGAATACTTGTACAAATAATCAAATATGTCATTTTATTGTGTGAAATAAAAACAAACACACACACATTAACATATATATATATATATTGTAGCATCGACTTCTTGATGGGCCTCACTGACAGTGAGCTTGACTCTACTGATCAGTCATCATCGACCTCGGCGTCATTCACAGAGCCCACAGATCTAGAGCATCTACCCATTATGACTCGCCCGGCCCCTAGACGACCGCCCACTTCGACACCCGTACCATGTCGTACCGGCACAGGACCCTCCGAAGAAGACAGCCTCAGACTGGCGATTTTGAAGGAGGAATTACTTAACTGGAAATTAAAAAATGATTTGCTGCTATTAGAGATTGAGGAAAAGAAAAAACACATTAATTAAAAACTTGATACCATGATAGATCAACTTCATTTTATGTTTTTTTTTCAACATCTTTTCATTAATTGTCTCATTTGGCATGGCTGTTTTTCCCATGGGCTCGAGGAAAAATAACCCTGCCCAGGGAGACACTTCTGGATTGATCCCGACACAGCGGACTATGATTATTTCTTTATACCAAACGAAACAAACGTAAATTTGCTTGATAATTTAATCATTATATAGAAACACACAAAAAATGAACATTTTTCAACATTTTTCATCATCCCGGGGTTGTCGCACTCGTTCAGCAGTTCTATGAAGTTATGACGTCATAATGACGTCAGCGATGGGTTATCCCCCTCGGAGATACCACCCCGGGGTTGTCGCCCTCGTACTGTATTTTCGGGGAAATGTCTCAGTTAAAGAATATCAAGTGGTAACGTTTATTCCAATCATATTAGTGTCTATAGATGAAAGTGAGGTATGATAATATTGTTTGTTGTTTGATATTTCATAAAATGATTGTTAAATTGTATCGTTTTAAACGATTACATACAAACAATTACATGCAGTTATTGAATGACTATGTAAATATACATACCTATGTACATAGTTTTTGTTTATAATAATTCGTGCTTAACAGGGAATACATTGGATAATTTTCAAAATGTTGCTTACTTCAGGCTAGAAATAAGTAGTGGTTATATGTTGGCGGTAGTGTGCACCACTCATCCGGGCTGCATTAATGCCATCTTCATTATCATACTCATCCCCGCCTTCATTCATCGTCCTCATCATCGTCCTCATCATCGTCCTCGTCATTACTGCCATCATTGTCAGGGAGAGGAATTTGGCCAATCTTGCAAATGTTGTACAGTACGCCGCACGCCATAACAATCTTCGTTGCTTTTGTCGGGTCCATTCTGATCTCTCCGTGGAGAACATGGAACCGGCGTTTCAGCTGCCCGATGCCTCGCTCTACAACAGTCCGTGTTCGCTTATGGGCACTGAAAATTATCGAAATTGAATACAAATCATAAACATTTCATATACGTTGATGTTTAAATGTAATAGGGGAATAATGAAATTCTCTTGGTCATATTTCTGTTCTCCCTATAGCGGTAACTTTACACATGATATCATATACATGTATACATGTACATGTACAAACAATCTCAAATGATCTGCAATATGCAAGGAGGGGATCTTTCGATATCACGAACCTTGTAATGACCACTAGCCTACACAGACAGATTTAAACGTCATATAAGTTACACTCACGTATTGTAATTGGTCTGTTGGCCTGGTTGTGGTTGTAGATAAGGAGTCAATAACCAGGGTTTAGCTGGATAACCACTGTCTCCAAGTAAATGGGGATTTCTTGAAATTGTGCGGTTTTCGAAGTTCTGGTACAGTTGGCTTTGACGAAGTATCCTGGCATCGTGTGTAGATCCAGGCCATCTTGCTACCAAATCAATTATCTTATATCTGTGGTCAAAAACCATTTGAACGTTTATACTGTGGAACTGCTTTCTGTTGACGAAATGCGCCTCGTTCTGTGATGGAGCAACAATCCTGATATGGGTCCCATCAATAACTCCGACAATACCAGGGAACCCGGCAATAGCATGGAATCCTATCTGGTTCAACCGTACCTGCAACCGAAATATCACATTATTTTTATTTTATGCAGTATTTATGACATTGTTAACGAGAAATTGACGGTCTTTTCATTTACATAAAGTAAGAATCCAGTGCAAAATAATTCATAGACACCGATCCAAATTCTATAGTTGATTTAAGTCTGAAATACAGCCACGATCAGTTATTGAGAAGTCGTTTCAGATTTTAACACACTTGACCCTAGTGACCTTGAATGTAGGTCAAGGTTATTCATTTGAACAAACTTTGTAGCCCCTTAACCCAGCATTCTACAGGCCAAATATCTGCCAGTAGAAGGATATGCAATAGCTCACTATACAACAAATATCTTCAACATTTTGTGGGAACCACCAGTACAATGTGGAAATGAGTTCCCCGAGAGGATTTAGCATTTTTTGCGCCATTTAGAGAGTAGTGACCCTTATGTAAAATTTGAACACACGTTATTCCAGTTATGCATTCACTCGGGTTTTGATATATTTTTACTAAATTTTCAGGGATGGCTAGTAAATTATGTCCATTTTATGGGGGGGGGGGGGGGGGGGGGGGGGGGGGGGGGGGACAGCAACAACAAAACAAACAGGGTAACTTAGTTAGCCACGGAATATAACAGTTCGTTTACCTACTGTACTTACCTCCGCATCGCTTCTCGGAAATTTGATAAATCTGGCAACAATCTGTGGCATTGTCAAAGCGTTAATGAATTGTGTTACTACTCTGGACACCGTCGGCTGACTAACACCAAAGTCATCACCATTGCATAACTGCATTTTACCTGTGGCTAGGAATCTCAGCCCAATGGCAACTTTAACTGTGACAGAGAGTGCATGGTTCCGATCTGTCGGTGATTCCAGGTATGGACGAAGCATACAGGACACAAACCGGATGCCAAAAGCATTCATCCTGTAACGGGCGATCAAATCTTTATCCTCGTACAACTGTAGCGGGTCCTTCCTCTCTTGAAATACGCGTTGCCGATTTCGCCCAGCCATCTTTCTTCTGAGTGGTTAAGTATTTACTTAAGTATTTTAAAGGAAGTTAAACATCCTCATGACGTTACTTAACTTTAAGTAAAAACTTAAGTAATACTTAAGCTTAAGAAGTTTTATGAATACAACTTAAGATAAAACCTTGAATTAAGTAAATACTTAAGTTTATTTTAGTACTTAAGTACAAATATCCCACTTAAGTATTTACTTAAGTGAAATACTTAACTTAAGTTTTTTTATGAATATGGGCCCAGGCCTCTGGTCCCTACACGAGACCCCTGGGCCCATATTCATAAAAAATCTTAAGTTAAATA
Source organism: Pecten maximus (assembly GCF_902652985.1). Taxonomy (NCBI): domain Eukaryota; kingdom Metazoa; phylum Mollusca; class Bivalvia; order Pectinida; family Pectinidae; genus Pecten; species Pecten maximus. The sequence continues at coordinate 24,945,715 of NC_047018.1, forward strand.
CTTAAGTTTGACTTAAGTTATACTTAACTATAAATATTTTACTTAGTTAAATAAAACTTAAGTTTGAACTTAAGTACTATTCATAAACGACTTAAGTATTTACTTAGTACATACTTAGCTAAGTATAAATATTTAAGTAGTTCATGTAGTTGCTATGTTGTTGTTAAGTAGCTGCGTGATGTTTTTCGTAAAACGTGAAATTTGGCACCGGCGTTCCTGGCATTCCAAGACGATCAGAATCCGGAAATGGCAACAGCAAAAAAGACGAGATGACCAACTGGACAAAGGATGAATGCCTTGCGATGGTGAGGCTAGTACATGTTTACAAATGAAAGAAAACATGTCATACGTGGACGATTTAAGGACGGAATGTCGGCATCTGCAAATAGGCAAATAGTGGGTTCAGGTTGCCGGCAGATTGAACAGATCAAATGTATTAATCAGGAGAGAGTCGGAAGAATGCACAAAAAATTAGACTAACCTCGTCGTTCAGGCCAAAAATGCACATAGCGTGTTCATCGTAGAGTCAAGAAGAACAAGTACGTTTTAGTTAATTTCCACTAAACCAAACATCAGTTGAAATGTACATATCAAACCCCTAGTTACATTGTACGATCTGTAAAATCCTGCTCCCCAAACATGCTAGAACTGTCACAACAATCAACTGTTATTTAAAACTTTCGTTTCGTTATCAAAGCAGGGGAGTACTAAATACATGACAGGGCCGGAATGCACATGAACGGGTTTTAAGTTAAAGTACAAGTAACCTTAATGTTTTTTAATACACAGGTAAGAACTCTATAGATATACATTTTTTTAGATTAATGAATAAAAGATACAATAAAACTTTGAGGCAGTATTTCTGCTTTGTCAAAGTCAGCAAGAGAAACAAAAATGAAGTTTTATCTAAATAAAATTTGATTTGTATGTGGGTATGTTCATTATAAACTACAATTGCTCCGTGTCGTTGTAGTATTGACTTCGTAATGGGCCTTAACGACAGTGAGATTGACTCCTCCATCTTCGATTCAAACCTTTACCTCTTGTTTTAAATGATTGAATACAACAAAGTCTGAAGTTAATGATTTTTTTTCTTAAAAACAATTTGATTTCTGTCGATTTCGTAAGGTCATCTTTCACCTGAGTTGTTAAGTATTTACTTAAGTATTTTTAAAGGAAGTTAAACATCCTCATGACGTTACTTAACTTTAAGTAAAAACTTAAGTAATACTTCAGCTTAAGTAGTTTTATGAATACAACTTAAGATAAAACCTTGAATTAAGTAAATACTTAAGTTTATTTTAGTACTTAAGTACAAATGTCCTACTTAAGTATTTACTTAAGTGAAATACTTAACTTAAGTTTTTTTATGAATATGGGCCCTGATCTCTATACCAGTCAACTGGTCTCTATACCAGTCAACTGGTCTCTATACCAGTCAACTGGTCTCTATACCAGACCTCTGGTCTCTATACCAAATCTCTGGTCTCTATACCAAACCTCTGGTCTCTATACCAGACCTCTGGTCCCTATATCAGACCTCTGGTCCCTATACCAGACCTCTGGGCCCATATTCATAAAAAATCTTAAGTTAAATACTTAAGTTTGACTTAAGTTATACTTAACTATAAATATTTTACTTAGTTAAATAAAACTTAAGTTAAAACTTAAGTACTATTCATAAACGACTTAAGTATTTACTTAGTGCATACTTAGTTAAGTTCTTGTATTTAAGTATTTAACTTAGTTGCTATGTTGTTGTTAGGTAGCTTCGTGACATTTTTCGAAAAAAAAACGTGCGGTTTGGCACCGGCGTTCCTGGCATTCCAAGAATATTAATGGCGACATAAAAAAAAAAAAACAAGACGTCCGAACTGGACACAGGATGAGTGCCTACAGATGGTTCGCCTAATTAACGAACGTAAAAGAATTGTAAGAGGGCGTTTTAAAGACGGTGTCAGTGCAAATTCAAAGAAACAAGCATGGATGGAAATTTCAGAAGGACTTAACTGCGTAAATGCATTCATCAGACGCAGTTCTGGTGAGTGCGAGAAAAAATGGACTAACCTTGTAGTTTCAGCAAAAAACGCACATAGTGTGTTCACCACGGAATCTAGGAAAACAGGTACGATTTAGTTGCGTTCCACTTCATCAAAATGAATGTCTAGAATACTTTGTGCTTTCTGTAAAACCCCGCGTCTCAAACAAGCTGTACAGCGTCACAACAATCCGAACACCGGAAGCTCTGTTAAATATGGACTTCCGTCATCAAAACCGGCAAGTGCTAAATACATGATAAGGCCTTAATAGACTGGTTGGTGTTTTCGAGCTGAGATATAGGTAGATCTAGGCATTGACAAGCAACAAACCATCATAAATATATACAATATAGGCATAGTCTACTGTATATTGTAAATAAATACTCAATACTATACAGTGAATATATTAATGAATATAAGTTTGAGAAATATACTAAGTCTTGAATGTTTTTATCTGAATATGATATGCCTATCGATAGGCATATGATGGAAATTCTTTATGTGCATGTATACTCGTTTTTTTTTTTAAATTTTTAGTGATATGATACAAATACTGAAAACAGTACTGTAACACTGTAGTCGGTCTGTCAACATGCAATTCATACAAAACATTACCTTTGTAGTATACGTATATGTAACGGCCGTGTAAATAGTTCTAATAATGTATTTAATGGTCATGAGTTTGCGACTTTCACATAAAATTGGAAATGATTTTAGGAGGGGGGTCCTGCACCGCCGCCACTTGATGCGCTCACAGCTGCTGTGTGTAACGTTCTTGGAGTCGAGAGTGCCTCCCTGGCAGGCATTGCAGGGGGGGTTGACTCCACAGAGATTGCCACGGGGGCTGTTGATATTTCGACGGTAGATTTAGATCTAACGCGGGCATCAACCAGGTATATCAACCTACAATGTTGTATTTTAAGATGTTTATTTATTTATCTATATAAAGAAATAATTAACACCATAAAAAACAATAGTATAAAGATAATTCCATTAAAAATGTATATGGTGTGGCGCAGAGATACAAGTCATAATTCCTTCGACATTTGTGCTACTATATGCTATATATAAATATATGTTTGTATCTTAAAGGTTATAGGGAATCTATCCTGGTGTGTGAATACTTGTACAAATAATCAAATATGTCATTTTATTGTGTGAAATAAAAACAAACACACACACATTAACATATATATATATATATTGTAGCATCGACTTCTTGATGGGCCTCACTGACAGTGAGCTTGACTCTACTGATCAGTCATCATCGACCTCGGCGTCATTCACAGAGCCCACAGATCTAGAGCATCTACCCATTATGACTCGCCCGGCCCCTAGACGACCGCCCACTTCGACACCCGTACCATGTCGTACCGGCACAGGACCCTCCGAAGAAGACAGCCTCAGACTGGCGATTTTGAAGGAGGAATTACTTAACTGGAAATTAAAAAATGATTTGCTGCTATTAGAGATTGAGGAAAAGAAAAAACACATTAATTAAAAACTTGATACCATGATAGATCAACTTCATTTTATGTTTTTTTTTCAACATCTTTTCATTAATTGTCTCATTTGGCATGGCTGTTTTTCCCATGGGCTCGAGGAAAAATAACCCTGCCCAGGGAGACACTTCTGGATTGATCCCGACACAGCGGACTATGATTATTTCTTTATACCAAACGAAACAAACGTAAATTTGCTTGATAATTTAATCATTATATAGAAACACACAAAAAATGAACATTTTTCAACATTTTTCATCATCCCGGGGTTGTCGCACTCGTTCAGCAGTTCTATGAAGTTATGACGTCATAATGACGTCAGCGATGGGTTATCCCCTCGGAGATACCACCCCGGGGTTGTCGCCCTCGTACTGTATTTTCGGGGAAATGTCTCAGTTAAAGAATATCAAGTGGTAACGTTTATTCCAATCATATTAGTGTCTATAGATGAAAGTGAGGTATGATAATATTGTTTGTTGTTTGATATTTCATAAAATGATTGTTAAATTGTATCGTTTTAAACGATTACATACAAACAATTACATGCAGTTATTGAATGACTATGTAAATATACATACCTATGTACATAGTTTTTGTTTATAATAATTCGTGCTTAACAGGGAATACATTGGATAATTTTCAAAATGTTGCTTACTTCAGGCTAGAAATAAGTAGTGGTTATATGTTGGCGGTAGTGTGCACCACTCATCCGGGCTGCATTAATGCCATCTTCATTATCATACTCATCCCCGCCTTCATTCATCGTCCTCATCATCGTCCTCATCATCGTCCTCGTCATTACTGCCATCATTGTCAGGGAGAGGAATTTGGCCAATCTTGCAAATGTTGTACAGTACGCCGCACGCCATAACAATCTTCGTTGCTTTTGTCGGGTCCATTCTGATCTCTCCGTGGAGAACATGGAACCGGCGTTTCAGCTGCCCGATGCCTCGCTCTACAACAGTCCGTGTTCGCTTATGGGCACTGAAAATTATCGAAATTGAATACAAATCATAAACATTTCATATACGTTGATGTTTAAATGTAATAGGGGAATAATGAAATTCTCTTGGTCATATTTCTGTTCTCCCTATAGCGGTAACTTTACACATGATATCATATACATGTATACATGTACATGTACAAACAATCTCAAATGATCTGCAATATGCAAGGAGGGGATCTTTCGATATCACGAACCTTGTAATGACCACTAGCCTACACAGACAGATTTAAACGTCATATAAGTTACACTCACGTATTGTAATTGGTCTGTTGGCCTGGTTGTGGTTGTAGATAAGGAGTCAATAACCAGGGTTTAGCTGGATAACCACTGTCTCCAAGTAAATGGGGATTCTTGAAATTGTGCGGTTTTCGAAGTTCTGGTACAGTTGGCTTTGACGAAGTATCCTGGCATCGTGTGTAGATCCAGGCCATCTTGCTACCAAATCAATTATCTTATATCTGTGGTCAAAAACCATTTGAACGTTTATACTGTGGAACTGCTTTCTGTTGACGAAATGCGCCTCGTTCTGTGATGGAGCAACAATCCTGATATGGGTCCCATCAATAACTCCGACAATACCAGGGAACCCGGCAATAGCATGGAATCCTATCTGGTTCAACCGTACCTGCAACCGAAATATCACATTATTTTTATTTTATGCAGTATTTATGACATTGTTAACGAGAAATTGACGGTCTTTTCATTTACATAAAGTAAGAATCCAGTGCAAAATAATTCATAGACACCGATCCAAATTCTATAGTTGATTTAAGTCTGAAATACAGCCACGATCAGTTATTGAGAAGTCGTTTCAGATTTTAACACACTTGACCCTAGTGACCTTGAATGTAGGTCAAGGTTATTCATTTGAACAAACTTTGTAGCCCCTTAACCCAGCATTCTACAGGCCAAATATCTGCCAGTAGAAGGATATGCAATAGCTCACTATACAACAAATATCTTCAACATTTTGTGGGAACCACCAGTACAATGTGGAAATGAGTTCCCCGAGAGGATTTAGCATTTTTTGCGCCATTTAGAGAGTAGTGACCCTTATGTAAAATTTGAACACACGTTATTCCAGTTATGCATTCACTCGGGTTTTGATATATTTTTACTAAATTTTCAGGGATGGCTAGTAAATTATGTCCATTTTATGGGGGGGGGGGGGGGGGGGGGGGGGGGGACAGCAACAACAAAACAAAACAGGGTAACTTAGTTAGCCACGGAATATAACAGTTCGTTTACCTACTGTACTTACCTCCGCATCGCTTCTCGGAAATTTGATAAATCTGGCAACAATCTGTGGCATTGTCAAAGCGTTAATGAATTGTGTTACTACTCTGGACACCGTCGGCTGACTAACACCAAAGTCATCACCATTGCATAACTGCATTTTACCTGTGGCTAGGAATCTCAGCCCAATGGCAACTTTAACTGTGACAGAGAGTGCATGGTTCCGATCTGTCGGTGATTCCAGGTATGGACGAAGCATACAGGACACAAACCGGATGCCAAAAGCATTCATCCTGTAACGGGCGATCAAATCTTTATCCTCGTACAACTGTAGCGGGTCCTTCCTCTCTTGAAATACGCGTTGCCGATTTCGCCCAGCCATCTTTCTTCTGAGTGGTTAAGTATTTACTTAAGTATTTTAAAGGAAGTTAAACATCCTCATGACGTTACTTAACTTTAAGTAAAAACTTAAGTAATACTTAAGCTTAAGAAGTTTTATGAATACAACTTAAGATAAAACCTTGAATTAAGTAAATACTTAAGTTTATTTTAGTACTTAAGTACAAATATCCCACTTAAGTATTTACTTAAGTGAAATACTTAACTTAAGTTTTTTTATGAATATGGGCCCTGATCTCTATACCAGTCAACTGGTCTCTATACCAGTCAACTGGTCTCTATACCAGTCAACTGGTCTCTATACCAGACCTCTGGTCTCTATACCAAATCTCTGGTCTCTATACCAAACCTCTGGTCTCTATACCAGACCTCTGGTCCCTATATCAGACCTCTGGTCCCTATACCAGACCTCTGGGCCCATATTCATAAAAAATCTTAAGTTAAATACTTAAGTTTGACTTAAGTTATACTTAACTATAAATATTTTACTTAGTTAAATAAAACTTAAGTTAAAACTTAAGTACTATTCATAAACGACTTAAGTATTTACTTAGTGCATACTTAGTTAAGTTCTTGTATTTAAGTATTTAACTTAGTTGCTATGTTGTTGTTAGGTAGCTTCGTGACATTTTTCGGAAAAAAAACGTGCGGTTTGGCACCGGCGTTCCTGGCATTCCAAGAATATTAATGGCGACATAAAAAAAAACAAGACGTCCGAACTGGACACAGGATGAGTGCCTACAGATGGTTCGCCTAATTAACGAACGTAAAAGAATTGTAAGAGGGCGTTTTAAAGACGGTGCAATACTACATCCATATAGAGACCAGAGGTCTGGTATAGGGACCAGAGGTCTGGTATAGGGACCAGAGGTCTGGTATAGGGACCAGAGGTCTGGTATAGAGATCAGAGGTCTGGTATAGAGGCCAGAGGTTTGGTATAGAGACCATAATACTTAAGTTTGACTTAAGTTATACTTAACTATGAATATTTTACTTAGTTAAATAAAACTTAAGTTAGAACTTAAGTACTATTCATAAACGACTTAAGTATTTACTTAGTGCATACTTAGCTAAGTATAAGTATTTAAGTATTTCATGTAGTTGCTATGTTGTTGTTAAGTAGCTGCGTGATGTTTTTCGTAAAACGCGAAATTTGGCGCCGGCGTTCCTGGCATTCCAAGACAATCAGAATCCGGAAATGGCAACAGCAAAAAAGACGAGATGACCAAACTTGACAAAGGACGAATGTCTGGCGATGGTGAGGCTAGTACATGTTTACAAGTGAAAGAAAACATGTCATACGTGGACGATTTAAGGACGGAATGTCGGCATCTGCAAATAGGCAAGCGTGGGTTCAGGTTGCCGGCAGATTGAACAGTTCAAATGCATTAATCAGGAGAGAGCCGGAAGAAAGAACAAAAATTAGACTAACCTCGTCTTTCAGGCTAAAAATGCACATAGCGTGTCCATCGTAGAGTCAAGGAGAACAAGTATGTTTTAGTTGATTTCCACTAAACCAAACATCAGTTGAAATGTACATATCAAACCCCTAGTTACATTGTACGATCTGTAAAATCCCGCTCCCCAAACATGATAGAACTGTCACAACAATCAACTGTTATTTAAAACTTTCGTTTCGTTATCAAAGCAGGGGAGTACTAAATACATGACAGGGCCGGAATGCACATGAACAGGTTTTAAGTTAAAGTAGAAGTAACCTCAATGTTTTTTTAATACACAGGTACGAACTCTATAGATAAACAATGTACATATTTTTTTTTAATAATGAATAAAAGATACAATAAAACTTTGGAGGCAGTATTTCTGGTTTGTCAAAGTTAGCAAGAGAAACAAAAATGAAGTTTTATCTAAATAAAATTTGATTGGGATGTGTGTATGTTCATTATAAACTACAATTGTTCCGTGTCGTTGTAGTATTGACTTCGTAATGGGCCTTAACGACAGTGAGATTGACTCCTCCATCTTCGATTCAAACCTTTACATCTTGTTTTAAATGATTGAATACAACAAAATCTGAAGTTAATGATTTTTTTCTTAAAAACAAGTTGATTTTTGTTGATTTCGTGAAGTCATCTTTCACCTGTGTTGTTAAGTATTTACTTAAGTATTTTTAAAGGAAGTTAAACATCCTCATGACGTTATTTAACTTTAAGTAAAAACTTAAGTAATACTTAAGCTTAAGTAGTTTTATGAATACAACTTAAGATAAAACCTTGAATTAAGTAAATACTTAAGTTTATCTTAGTACTTAAGTACAAATGTCCTACTTAAGTATTTATTTAAGTGAAATACTTAACTTAAGTTTTTTTATGAATATGGGCCCTGGTCTCTATACCAAATCTCTGGTCTCTATACCAAACCTCTGGTCTCTATACCAGACCTCTGGTCCCTATATCAGACCTCTGGTCCCTATACCAGACCTCTGGCCTCTATACCAGACCTCTGGCCTCTATACCAGACCTCTGGTCTCTATACCAGACCTCTGGTCTCTATACCAAACCTCTGGTCTCTACACCAGGCCTCTGGCCTCTATACCAGACCTCTGGTCCCTACACGAGACCCCTGATCTCTATACCAGTCAACTGGTATCTATACCAGACCTCTGGTCCCTATACCAAACCTCTGATCTCTATACCAGACCTGTGGTCTCTATACCAGACCTCTGGTCCCTATACCAGACCTCTTGTCCCTATACCAGACCTCTGGTCTCGATACCAGACCTCTGGTCCCTATACCAGACCTCTGGTCTATATACCAAACCTCTGGTCCCTATACCAGACCTCTGGCCTCTATACCAGACCTCTGGTCTCTGTACCAGACCTCTGGTCTCTATACCAAACCTCTGGCCTCTATACCAGACCTCTGGTCTCTGTACCAGACCTCTGGTCTCTATACCAAACCTGTGGTCTCTATACCAGACATCTGGCCTCTATACCAGACCTCTGGTCCCTATACCAGACCTCTGGTCCCTATACCAGACCTCTGGCCTCTATACCAAACCTCTGGTCTCTATACCAAACCTCTGGCCTCTATACCAGACCTCTGATCTCTATACCAGACCTCTGGTCCCTCTACCAGACCTCTGGTCCCTATACCAGACCTCTGGTCCCTATACCAGACCTCTGGTCTCTATATGGATGTAGTATTGCATCGGGGATCTTCACAGCTTGTATACCGGCTGTACATGGGTATAACCGTGACCAAAATGGTGACATTTGACCTTTAAATAAGCGCTAATTAAGATGATTTAAGTGAAGTTCAACTTAACCAGACAAAGCAGACATTTGTACGCATACTCAAATCTTTATTGTTGATTATTTATTCCTTTATTTCCTCCAAATAGGTTTTACGTAAACTATTAACGTAACTGCATGTACAGTTTATCTGTCATAATGTGATCAGTTGTGTACCCGTTACAGAATGGTATTTACACAGAAGATGATAGTGGACTTTAAGCTACAAAGTCACTTATTTATAAGACCAATCTGACGAAGACAAGTAAAAGTTTAAATCAAAAATAGTCAAAATTTATATTGCAAAATTTTTCGGATAACGTTTAGTTCATAAACAACAGTGAATCCAGCCTGGCGACCTGAAAGACTCTGTTCCTGTTCACCTGACACCATGCATTTAAAATCGTCAGAAATGTATTATCAGAACTTTAGACAAAGTAGCTTAAGATCCTGAGCGTAACAGCTTTTAAGAAACAGAGTTCGGAAACTTGTCAAGCGAACAAAAAAAAAACAACATCTTTAACAAAATTAGTAAAAAAAATATTTAAAAATCTAACAAGATGGCTGACTAATACGTACCCGCTCCCCAATCACCCTTAACTAGAACTGTGGCCAAGATGGCTGATTAATATTTCCCTCTCCTCACTCCAAAATGATTCCCACCTCTACCCAAACACTTTTTAATAAACGGGGGGAAATAGAAGATCAAAACATTTACACGTGGTCCCTAGTATTCCTGAGATTTTTTGTGAAAATTGGTCCACATATAAAGAAGAGTTTTCCAAACGATAAAAACATGCTAATAGTGATTATAGTTACCATGGCAATCAAAAGTTTGGAATTAAAGCAGCTGTATGATTATCTACAAATATCCCCTAACATGTCTTTCAATTTTCGTTGAAATCAGTCCACAGGCTCAGGGGAAGTTGTCCGGAAAATAAAATCCTGTTAATAGTGAGCAGTTACCGTGTCGACAACAACAAAATAAATGTAGGAAAAAGCATTCCCGTTAATTTTTTTGTGAAAATCGGTCCACAAGTGCAGGATGAGTTGTACACACAAGAATAACCTGTTAATAGTGATCAGTTACCATGGGAACCACAATTTTAGAATTAACATAGTTGCACGCACATCTTCACATGTTCTCTAACATTCCTGTGAAGGTTTGTGAAAATCGGTCCACAAGTTAAGGAGCTGTCGGGACAAGATATGTCTACAGATAGACAGACCTGGTTCCAGTATACCCCTCCCTACAGATAGACAGACCTGGTTCCAGTATACCCCTCCCTACAGACAGACAGACCTGGTTCCAGTATACCCCTCCCTACAGACAGACAGACAGACATGGTTCCAGTATACCCCTCCCTACAGACAGACAGACAGACAGACATGGTTCCAGTATACCCCTCCCTACAGACAGACAGACCTGGTTCCAGTATACCCCTCCCTACAGACAGACAGACAGACATGGTTCCAGTATACCCCTCCCTACAGACAGACAGACCTGGTTCCAGTATACCCCTCCCTACAGACAGACAGACCTGGTTCCAGTATACCCCTCCCTACAGATAGACAGACCTGGTTCCAGTATACCCCTCCCTACAGACAGACAGACAGACCTGATTCCAGTATACCCCTCCCTACAGACAGACAGACCTGGTTCCAGTATACCCCTCCCTACAGACAGACAGACATGGTTCCAGTATACCCCTCCCTACAGACAGACAGACCTGGTTCCAGTATACCCCTCCCTACAGACAGACAGACCTGGTTCCAGTATACCCCTCCCTACAGACAGACAGACCTGGTTCCAGTATACCCCTCCCTACAGACAGACAGACATGGTTCCAGTATACCCCTCCCTACAGACAGACAGACCTGGTTCCAGTATACCCCTCCCTACAGACAGACAGACAGACATGGTTCCAGTATGCCCCTCCCTACAGACAGACAGACCTGGTTCCAGTATACCCCTCCCTACAGACAGACAGACCTGGTTCCAGTATACCCCTCCCTACAGATAGACAGACCTGGTTCCAGTATACCCCTCCCTACAGACAGACAGACAGACCTGATTCCAGTATACCCCTCCCTACAGACAGACAGACCTGGTTCCAGTATACCCCTCCCTACAGACAGACAGACAGACCTGGTTCCAGTATACCCCTCCCTACAGACAGACAGACCTGGTTCCAGTATACCCCTCCCTACAGACAGACATGGTTCCAGTATACCCCTCCCTACAGACAGACAGACCTGGTTCCAGTATACCCCTCCCTACAGACAGACCTGGTTCCAGTATACCCCTCCCTACAGATAGACAGACCTGGTTCCAGTATACCCCTCCCTACAGACAGACAGACAGACCTGGTTCCAGTATACCCCTCCCTACAGACAGACAGACAGACATGGTTCCAGTATACCCCTCCCTACAGATAGACAGACCTGGTTCCAGTATACCCCTCCCTACAGACAGACAGACCTGGTTCCAGTATACCCCTCCCTACAGACAGATAGACCTGATTCCAGTATACCCCTCCCTACAGATAGACAGACCTGGTTCCAGTATACCCCTCCCTATAACTTCGTTGCAGGGGTATAAATACTAAATCTGTACTCAATATCAATGATAAAAAGAGTTACGAGGAAACTTCTATATAGCAAATCATTTTAACAAATGATTTACCACAATCAGAGACTTGTATATCAGTATATACATCTCTGCCACCATTACATCAAAAATTGTTGAAAATCTACCTCCAAGGCTTTTAGATTTATCCTAATCTTTTTCACTAATTTGTATATACATTTACTTCGAAGTCTTTACTCAGTTTCATGCATGTAACTGAAGATTTTGTCTTCGAGGAATTATGTAATACATGTATTGATGTCGGTAAAAGTACAGGTCTGGATCAGATTCCAGCTAGGTAAACGCTGTACCGGTAGTCCAGATTCCTATTACATTTCTAAATACATGTCCATTTCTAATTACATGTCCGTTTCTGATTACACGTCCATTTAAAATTACATGTCCATGTCTAATTACACGTCCATTTATAATTACACGTCCATTTCTAATTACACGTCCATTTCTAATTACACGTCCATTTCTATTACACGTCCATTTCTAAATACACATCCATGTATAATTACACGTCCATTTCTAAATACACGTCCATGTATAATTACACGTCCATTTCTAATTACACGTCCATTTCTAATTACATGTCCATGTATAATTACACGTCCATTTCTAAATACACGTCCATGTATAATTACACGTCCATTTCTAATTACACGTCCATTTCTAATTACACGTCCATGTCTAATTACATGTCCATGTCTAATTACACGTCCATTTATAATTACATGTCCATTTATAATTACACGTCCATTTATAATTACATGTCCATTTATAATTACACGTCCATTTATAATTACACGTCCATGTCTAATTACATGTCCATTTATAATAACATTACCATTTCTAATTACACGTCCATTTCTAATTACACGTCCATTTATAATTACATGTCCATTTCTGAAGTTACTGGTGATTTCAAAACTGCTAATGTAATTCCTCTTTTCAAAGGGAAAGAAAAGCTTTAGGCGGAAAATAACCGTCCAGTCAGCATTCGTAATGTTGTTTCTTAAACCTTCGAAAAAGCTGTTTATATTCAACTTGGAAATTACTTAAGTTTCGTATAATTTATTGTATGGACACTCAACTGACTCTTGTTTAATCTATTTATATCAAATCACGAGGTATTTACGGACATCGTTCTGTTACATCTTCAAAAACTCTTTGATACATTTAATCATTCCATTCTATGTGAAAAGATTGTCGGTGTGGAGTCCTACAAATGGTTTGATTTTTGTTTTGTCTTTCAGAGATAAATGTAAACAAAACTTCAAAATTATACTTGTCTGAAAATCATAGCGCTTAAAAATGAATTGTAAGAAAAGAATCTACATCATTTTAAAATTAAATAGTTATAAACAATTCTTGCAGTAATGAAAATAAAGTTTGAATTGAATAGAAAGAGGTCCTATCCTTGTTTCAAGCAGACGAAAAATAGGCACTTTGTCGTTTGCAGAGACCAACCAACCAATTGTTTTCCCATAGACCTTAGTGTTAACGTTTTGGATTATTTCATTCAAATTCTTGAATTGAATATGACGATTATGGTTTATAACAAAAGTTTAGGGTCTGATATACACTGTAACACCTAATCAATAAAAAAAATTTGGGTCCTTCAGCTCAAATTTTCTCCAGGGTAGCCATTTTGAAAATAGGTGAATTTCGCAGTAAACATTCTCAAAAATCTTAAATGTTTACCTGTTTACTGTTATTACGTGAACTTTTGGGAAAAAACCAATCGGACTTAAGAAATTTATATCAACATTTCTTATTGATAGTTACCTATCAGGCTACATATCTATTTTCTCACTTCATAACATACTGGCCAATCAGTGGCTGCCAGACATTTTATCCTTGGCTCAACGTTCTATACACAGGGGCTGTTTCAAAAATATATTTTTTTCAATTGGTTGGTTGTTCCCTTTGCAACCTACAACTTATACCGCCATCGTGATCCAGCTGTAGCCGATTCCTTCGGAATTTCACAGAGTGTAGGTGCGCAATGTCCGTGCCGTATTGTCTTATCATATACAGTTATAATGAACTTAAGGTACTTTTGAATTATTTTCTCCTCGATTTTGTTCGCTGTTGTCCTTATCGAGACATCCGCCAGCTCCCGGTATAATCTGGCTGTTCTATTAATCCGACAGCTGTTCAAAACATGCGACAATCTATATTTGAAACGGTTTATGAAACGCCGTAGTTACCAGGTGTAAATAAAAGGATTCGCCGTAGTAACCAATGGTAAATAAAACGATTGTTACTTCCTGATCCTATATCGAAGTGTATTTACATGGGAGTAACTACATAATTTTACTTCTTGTAAGTATATGTAATTACCCCAATGTAAATGAAAAATCCTTGACCATCAAACCCCTGTGCGTGGACCTACAAATGTAAATCTGTAATAACCATACCCCTGTGTGTGAACCTACAAATGTAAATCTGTGATAACCATACCCCTGTGTGTGGACCTACAAATGTACATCTGTAATAACCATACCCCTGTGCTCAGTCCCACATCTGTGAAATTCGACAAGTTGTAAAACATAATTAAAATTGAAAACAAACATACATATTTACAAATATATAAAAAGCCATTTTATTTGTTTGGTATCCACTTTGGCATTCGTTCATTTTGCATTATGTACATAAAAATCGCGTTAAATGAAGAGAATGAAGATTAAAAATAAAAGAAATGTTTTTTTTTTAAACTCATAAAATACAAATAAGAAAATAGCACCGTTTTGTGCAGGAGAACAGTACCAAAGGCACCAACAGCCTGTCTTACAATGTCTTTCCGCGGAGTATAAAACCGTGTGGTCATTTTCATATAAATATAAAATATTAAAATCATGCATGTATTACTGAAAATTATCAAATGTTCTGTCACAACTGACCACGGTCAACTTCGTCTACTCCGAAAGTCACTAATGAGGGGTGGAAAATGACCAAGGGGGCATGAATCCTGATCCTGGGGCACGGGTCATCGGGAAGTTCTTGTCGTTTGGGGCGGGACTGGCCAGTCCATGGAATGGGTACGGCTGCTGAGACTTGAATGGAACCCCTGGATCCATGTACGGCGAGTTCCACATATTTGTCGCGTTACCTAGAGGACTCAGACTTTCACTTTTAATTCCGGGAGTATGCGCCATGTTGAGATTCGGCATATGTAAACCCTGGAACTGGTGCAAGCTGCTCTGATTCCAGAACCCAGTCACTCCGTTCATGTACGATTGGTACTTACTTATCCCGTCTGAAGAAGTTTGGCCGTCATTGGATGGTGACGTCATTTGAGACGGCGGAGACGTAGCACATGCATCGTCGTAGGATGGGGGACTCTTGGCAGAGTGTGCCATCGGTGTCGTCTGCACATTGTCGTTTACAAACGGATTCCACAGACCATTGTTAGATCGTTCCTCAGCGGATGTAGCATATTCGTGTTGGACATTGTAATTATGGCCAAACGTGTTGTCGGTAGGATGCAGCTGCGCCATTTTGTTTTCCAAGCAGCTGAGACCCGCGTGATGACGTTGGGGCTGTAGAAACACATCCGGAGACCCTAACGAACTGGGGGCCGATGAATGGCGGGCCTTTTTACGAACACCGTCCTTAAAACGGTACCTCCTCCTCAGGAAACTCCCGTGATCAAACATGTCCTCATAGTCCGCGTCAATAGCCCACTCGTGCCCCTTTCATTCCTGGGCGACGAGGAAGCTTCACGAAACAGTCATTGAGTGCCAAGTTGTGACGTATTGAGCCTTTCCAGCCCTTTTGGTTAGGGTGGTCCCTAAAGTAAGGGAATTTGTCCGTTATGAACTTGTAAATGTCATTGAGAGTAAGTTTGCGTTCCACATTATTACATATGGCCATGCTGATGAGGGCGATATAACTGTATGGAGGTTTACCTTTAGGTATCGGGCGTTTCCGTTTCCGGTGTCCCGTCGGTTTGATATCGCAGTTTTCTTCGTCGCTGTGATACCGTCGTGCGGGGGGAGTCTGGTCAATTATACCACTGTCCAGCTCCACTCCTTCCTCCTCCCCACTCTCACACAAAGCCGTGTCGTTTTTAGCGTCACCGCCGTGCCCGCTGTCTGGAGAAGAATCTCCGGGTCCACAGGTTTTAGCATTCACATTGAACATGTCAGTCTTCTGATAGAAATCATTTAGCATGCTGATATCCGCGGGGGTCGGGATGTCCCCAATACCCCCGGGCACATGCGGGATGGTCGGTGTTGATGTCTGTTGGTATGATGGTAGATCACGGTAATATCCTCCAGGAAACACTTTGTAATCCATATGGGAAAATGATAAGTCCGACATTTTGTAAACTTCAACAACTTCAAAGTTCACACACAAACGCTATATGTAGATTGCGATGTTTCTTTTATAAAAGTTTGTTTTAGGTATAAAACAACTTGCTCGGTCCAAGTACGATGTAAACCACCGTAAGAAAATATAAAAATGGTGTAAAACCACAAGTCCATAGCACTATAATAGATAAAATCATGGACGCGAGTTACTCACATCAGATCGGATTTCGTCCTGTCTGTCGCATGGACTCTTTGAGCAAGGCTGTGACGTCACTTGAGCGACACCCGCTCCACGGACCGCACGAGCGACTACGTAACTCGCGAAACAATCGGTATACATTTAATGAGATAAGTAACAACACCGACAGTAGGATTATCTTAATCCTCCCAGTGTCAACATAATTATGTGAGTTTTGACGAAAAAAAAGTCTAATTTATACTAAAGACTGAAATGACAGATAAACCATGTAAAATTTTAAAAATCAATTTATAAAAAAAAAAAAAAAATCTACTACAGATTCAGTTATGAGGACATATTGAGGTACATGTTTGGTCCGCAATTTGAAAAAAAAAGGAAATTGGGAAATTTATTATAAGCCAAATCTCAAAACTTATGAGTTGCAGCGCTAGTATCACCGGTAAAAAAATATTGGATTTATGTGATATATAAAAGATAAAAAAGATAAAAAAAAAAAAAAAAAAAAAAAAAAACAACGGAGTACGTAATGCCTGGATTGTGTCGTCCATCATCGATTCGTATCAATGATACATTTTGTATGTCAATGTGGATCAAACCAACATTGTAAAAATTGGGTGGCTAAACAGGCTTGGCCGAGCACCGGTAGGCGCAGCGTAATTTTGATACCAGGACCTTTTTGGCGTTAGTAAAACAACGGTTATTAGACATTTTTAAGCAAGATTGTGAGTCTTTCTTTTTAACCTCGTCCAAATGCACATTGTATAAACATATTATTGATTATGTATGTCTGCAACCTTACTTAGTAAACCTTTTCCTGTTAAATATAAAAAGGCAATTGTCAAAATACGTTTGTCTTCACATAACCTGTTAATAGAAACTGGACGGCATAGAAAAATTCCTCACAGTTTAAGATTCTGTTCTTTCTATTAAAATGACGTAGAAGATTAATACCATGTCATTTTAAAATGTCCCTCCTTTAACGGTCTCAGAATAAAATAATATAATTATATCATGCCTCTCTATCGGGTTAATCCCTCTGTCTATAAGTTAATCAATTTACTATCAACGGGTAATGTTAAAGAATTAAGTAATCTGGGCAAGTTTTTATACCAAGCATCGCTACTACGTTATACTCTGATGGCTTCTAGTAACTAGTAGTTTGATCAATACTTTTCATTAACCTTATTGAATCATATATATTTTTGGCGCAGCGGTATAAGCTGAGCTGTGGGTATTTCTGGCTAGGCAATTGGGTGCCGTAGATCGTGAGTTCGAGGCCCGGTCAGGGCACGAGTCAAAAAGTTGTCTTCCTTCGTCATTTGTGTTACTATGTTATATATAAATTGAACATACCTGTACAGTATTTACTGAGTGTATCGTACACCACACACCTGTACAGTATTTACTCAGTGTATCGGACACCGAATACCTGTACAGTATTTACTGAGTGTATCGTACACCACACACCTGTACAGTATTTACTCAGTGTATTGTACACCACACACCTGTACAGTATTTACTCAGTGTATCGTACACCACACACCCGTACAGTATTTACTCAGTGTATCGTACACCACACACCTGTACAGTATTTACTGTGTGTATCGTACACCACACACCTGTACAGTATTTACTCAGTGTATCGTACACCACACACCTGTACAGTATTTACTCAGTGTATCGTACACCACACACCTGTACAGTATTTACTCAGTGTATCGTACAGCACACACCTTTACAGTATTTACTGAGCGTATCGTACACCACACACCTGTACAGTATTTACTCAGTGTATCGTACACCACACACCTGTACAGTATTTACTGAGTGTATCGTACACAACACACCTGTACAGTATTTACTGAGTGTATCGTACACAACACACCTGTACAGTATTCACTGAGTGTATCGTACACCACACACCTTTACATTATTTACTGAGCGTATCGTACACCACACACCTGTACAGTATTTACTGAGTGTATCGTACACAACACACCTGTACAGTATTTACTGAGTGTATCGTACACCACACACCTGTACAGTATTTACTGAGCGTATCGTACACCACACACCTGTACAGTATTTACTGAGTGTATCGTACACCACACACCTGTACAGTATTTACTGAGTGTATCGTACACCACACACCTGTACAGTATTTACTCAGTGTATCGTACACCACACCCCTGTACAGTATTTACTCAGTGTATCGTACACCACACACCTGTACAGTATTTACTCAGTGTATCGTACACCACACACCTGTACAGTATTTACTCAGTGTATCGTACACCACACACCTGTACAGTATTTACTGAGTGTATCGTACACAACACACCTGTACAGTATTTACTCAGTGTATCGTACACCACACACCTGTACAGTATTTACTCAGTGTATCGTACACCACACACCTGTACAGTATTTACTGAGTGTATCGTACACCACACACCTGTACAGTATTTACTGAGTGTATCGTACACCACACACCTGTACAGTATTTACTCAGCGTATCGTACACCACACACATGTACAGTATTTACTCAGCGTATCGTTCACCAAACACCTGTACAGTATTTACTGTGTGTATCGTACACCACACACCGTGTAACATTACAGAACGGACGTCACACGACGGGTTACATTACAGAACGGACGTTACACGACGGTAATATTACAGAACGGACGTCACACGACGGGTAACATTACAGAACGGAGTCACATGATGGGTAACATTACAGAACGGTCGTCACACGACGGGTTACATTACAGAACGGACGTTACACGACGGGTAACATTACAGAACGGACGTAACACGACGGTAACTTCACAGAACGGAGTCACACGACGGGTAACATTACAGAACGGACGTCACACGAAGGGTAACATTACAGAACGCACGTCACACGACGGGTAACATTACAGAACGGACGTAACACGACGGGTAACATTACAGAACGGACGTCACACGACGGGTAACTTCACAGAACGGAGTCACACGATGGGTAACATTACAGAACGGGCGTCACACGACGGGTAACATTACAGAACGGACGTCACACGACGGGTAACATTACAGAACGGACGTCACACGACGGTTCACATTACAGAACGGACGTAACACGACGGGTAACATTACAGAACGGACGTCACACGACGGGTAACTTCACAGAACGGAGTCACACGATGGGTAACATTACAGAACGGGCGTCACACGACGGGTAACATTACAGAACGGACGTCACACGACGGGTAACATTACAGAACGGACGTCACACGACGGGTAACTTCACAGAACGGAGTCACACGATGGGTAACATTACAGAACGGACGTCACACGACGGGTAACATTACAGAACGGACGTCACACGACAGGTTACACTACAGAACGGACGTCACACGACGGGTGACATTACAGAACGGACGTCACTCGACGGGTGACATTACAGAACGGACGTCACACGACGGGTGACATTACAGAACGGACGTCACACGACGGGTGACATTACAGAACGGACGTCACTCGACGGGTGACATTACAGAACGGACGTCACACAACGGGTGACATTACAGAACGGACGTCACACGACGGGTGACATTACAGAACGGACGTCACACGACGGAAGATAGACTACTGGTAATACAGGGTGGACATCATACCACCGGTATCGGAGTCAAATAGACAGGTGACATATAAAAATATACAAACAGGTGACATGAAAAAATGTTTAACCCTTTTTTTAAAAAAATTAGAGATTTTTGTGCCATGAAAGATTACTGTTATTTTCTAAAAACCATTGGCTATGAACAAACTGTAGTTACCGTCTCTTTGAGATACAGTGTATGTTGTGTAGCCCTTTTATGGACCCTAAAGTAAATTATACTCTAATTACATTTCATTTCAGAGGGTGAGGTTAGTCCCGGGGTTGCAAAAAAATATTATCATATATCTTCAAATTTATATTCAAAATTTCAATTACAATGTAAAACTACAAATTAGATTGTCCTCGACACCTTATTAACAACCAATGTTTATATTTGCAGAAGATCTAATAAGTTTAATGATTTTGAAGGCTTCGGCTTTGTAATAAATCGATCGGAACAAATCCCCTTTGGTCAGTCCTGACTCGTTAGTGGTCATTGTACTGGTCAGTGACGGTGACGTTGAGTTAACTCTGTAAAAACAATCGATGTAGGTGTTGTTGTAGTAGGTATCGGTCAGCTTGTGTCCACAAGCCAGTCTGTCTGACCTACAACAAGCTACCGTAATTATTATATATTGGTCTAGGTTAAATGGTATAGCTGGAGGTATTACATAGTTATAACTGGGCTCCAGATATGTTTATCCCACACCTCCTAAAAATATAATGAATTTGAATTTGTGGACAGTGAAGATGGTATGAAAATTAATTAAATGGGATTTTTTCTACCAACAAACTATCTATTACACTATTTTCATTTATAATTGAAAAACCTGTACAAATGTTAATGTTCGAGATTTTTTTGGTTCCATTAAATCAAATTGATTTTTGTTTGTTTTTTATTATCATTATCAGAGACCTATATACTAATAATTTAGTATATAGGTCTCTGTCATTATTAGATATGGACTTGTTAACCTTAAAGGACTTTAGGGACCTTAAACAAACTCGGTAACCATGTGCACCATTCCTGTTCTGTTCAATAGTTTTGGGGTATTTTCGTGCGTAATTCTAATATATTAATTATAGTATATCCAATATAATTTTCCACAATATCTAGTACAAACATTCCATTACGTGACCTATGGGTTACAAAGATAAGTCCGTGGCGTTAACGTTACTAACAGCATTTTATTTTTTTATCGCGCCTATATGTAGGACGAAGACATGAACGGCAAGTTGGACATCCAAGAACAAATTAATCAGTAGAACATCACATGTCAACAAAATGCCGACACGGATGCGTACGCGGATTCATACAGTTTGCAAACAAAACATTTTTCATACCCCGATGAAACTAAAAAAAAAATTGACATCAATGCTTAGGACTAAATGAAAAGAAATTGCGAAATGAGCTGTGGAAGGAAATGAAAGTGAGTGGTTGTGACGTCACATCCCGTAGATAGGTTAAGCTCTGCTTAAACTCCTTCCCACGCTGGACCGTCATTGAGACGACTATATACTTTATACAGTATTTGACGTCATCATACAGGGACTTGATAGTCTTAATCATATAATTGTTCATTCCGAGACTTCCAGTTTTATCCATAGAAGATCACGGTCTACCGTGCCGAACGTTTTTTTGTTCAGATCTATAAAGCAGGTATAAATAGACTGTTTTGATAATGTCCAATAATATAATGTATTACGTAAATATCATCTTGACATCTTCTGTTTTTCCGGAATCCGTTCTGTTCGCCTTCAATTAGATTGTTCGCCCCTGGCTACGTAGAAAGCAATCGGGAACCGTCGGCACTTTCCGTAAACGACTATTTTCTCGTTTACGGAAAGTGCCGACGGTTCCCGATTGCGTAGAAAGGTGACGTCACAGTATATTTATACGGGGTTGACAATAAAAAGAGAGAGGTATTCCGGGGTCAGTAGATTTCAGTTTAATGATTGGGTTTATCATTTCTTATAAAACAGTCACTGATTATATCGAATAGCATTCTCGTACACGCGTTATCTTTTAAAGTGATACCGTCCAGCCCCGCTCGCCAACTTCCTTTTAAGTCATTGTAATAGGTTGGTTAAAGACTGCAGTACACACGCGATGAATAAAGAATTTTCGAGGCTAGTTTCATTATACAAACCGCTATAATTCCTTTTCCGTTTATATAATACACTTGGAATATCGTTACAAATGTTACCGTTGTCATCTACAACCTTCATCGGGTTAAAATCTTGCGTATATTTTCCGCCTAAAATCACGAGAATCACTACTTTTGAGTTTTTTCGTCAGATTTTGTTGTTGGGTTTAGTTGGTAGATGCATTTGTATTTCCGATGTAGTTTATCGAATACACACGTACTTCCCTTTTCATGAAAACACATTTACTTGAGCATTCGGTTTTGGTTTCCATTTCCTGTATCAATACAGTTCCGTTCCTTTTTGTATATGTATTTTGATCAGATTGAATTCATTGGTGAATGGAAATATCCATCGTCTACGAGAGGAGAGACTTGTAACATTAAGATTTTCTGCCAAAAAAAAGTTTCATTGTTGCTTTTAATCAAATAATAAATTATTTCCACGAACAGCTTTGTCGATTGCCGTGTTACTGATTCATGACGGTTACCACACTGCGTCCACCCTTTATTTTGGTGGAAAATGATAAGACCAAAATTTTCGATGCTGGTTTATCACCAGAGGAAATACTTCAATCTTTAAGACTTGACGTGAACCCTGAATTATTTCCAGTACTCAATTTGAAAACACACCATTTTTTAAAACAAAAAGTGGAGTTTGCGAACCCATCATGAGCATAGCGACTGTTCGTTTAAAAGAAATCACGATTTTCACCTGTCGCGCCACGACGATGACGTCCAAGATCTGTGACGTCACAAGTCCAACGCGGTCAAATCAGCCATATCATATTTAACCATAAGGAAATGTTGATGATGAAATATTGGTTGAAATTAATTTAATGTCAGTGTATTAAGACATGGTGAATTGTTATCATATAAATTATAATTGGCGTTATCCAGTTAGATTTGCTGTCTTCCGTTTTTTGGTAGTGTCTGGTTAACTCATTATGTTGATAATGAAAGAGTATTTTTACATTGCTTTAAACAGAGTTAGGTAGATGTTTTTATTCAAGCAGAAAATGAATTTATTGAAAGGTTTTCTAAATGTTATTTTATATAAATGCATTGTAAACAAATTAACATTGCAATTGATGGGTATAGGGAAGTTAATTAGGAATTTTATCGCATTAGCGTTATGTAGAAAAAGGCCGGTATCGTAATATCACAAGGCCGGTATCGTAATATCACAAGGGCGGTATCGAAATATCACAAGGGCGGTATTGTAATATCACAAGGGCGGTATCGTAATATCACAAGGGCGGTATCGTAATATCACAAGGCCGGTATCGTAATATCACAAGGCCGGTATCGTAATATCACAAGGCCGGTATCGTAATATCACAAGGGCGGTATCGTAATATCACAAGGGCGGTATCGTAATATCACAAGGGCGGTATCGTGATATCACAAGGCCGGTATCGTAATATCACAAGGGCGGTATTGTAATATCACAAGGGCGGTATCGTAATATCACAAGGGCGGTATCGTAATATCACAAGGCCGGTATCGTAATATCACAAGGCCGGTATCGTAATATCACAAGGGCGGTATCGTAATATCACAAGGGCGGTATTGTAATATCACAAGGGCGGTATCGTAATATCACAAGGCCGGTATCGTAATATCACAAGGGCGGTATCGTAATATCACAAGGGCGGTATCGTAATATCACAAGGCCGGTATCGTAATATCACAAGGGCGGTATCGTAATATCACAAGGGCGGTATCGTAATATCACAAGGGCGGTATCGTAATATCACAAGGCCGGTATCGTAATATCACAAGGGCGGTATCGTAATATCACAAGGGCGGTATCGTAATATCACAAGGGCGGTATTGTAATATCACAAGGGCGGTATCGTAATATCACAAGGGCGGTATCGTAATATCACAAGGCCGGTATCGTAATATCACAAGGGCGAATAGGTTATGTCGTTATTGTTACCTAAACCAAGTAGAGGACGAGTTCTATTTAGTTCTTATTTGTCCACTATATGTTGATATTCGTAAAAGTATCTTTAGAAATATTACTGGATCCGTCCTTTATACAAACTTATCAAACTGCTGTCTGTATGTAATCTTGGAAAGTTTTTGCAATCAAGCTGGTTAATACGGCTGAGATTCCAACCTTTGGTATAGATCAGTATCATATTTGTATGTGTTTATCTCCAGTTATAACTATTGTTTGGCACATCCTGAACAATTCTTACAAATTGTTTATTTGCTGTTGAAATAATGTTTCTATATACTTATCTTCAGTTATACTAATTGCTTTGTCCATCACCTGGCTACTCTTATAAATTATGTATGCTGTTTAAATGAATGTCTATGTTCTTACCACCAGTTACGCCTATTGGTTTGTATATCTTGCAAAGCGTCAAGTTGAATAAACTATTGAACCAAAAAGAGCGAGAGATGCCGTGTTATTATGGGGCATACCATGTATGTAATTAAACAACGATTCCCTCCTTTTTATTGATATATTTAAAGATGTTTATAAGTTTGTGTCGAGGAGGAAAGCACGTGTTGCGTGTGATGCTGGAACACCCATTTAGAGATTATAGAGTACTGTATAGTGGTGTGACTATTGGTTACAGTACGGTAGGTAGATATTATAGAGGTACTGTATAGTGGTGTGACTATTGGTTACAGTACGGTAGGTAGATTATAGAGTACTGTACAGTGGTGTGACTATTGGTTACAGTACGGTAGGTAGATATTATAGGGTACTGTATAGTGGTGTGACTATTGGTTACAGTACTGTAGGTAGATATTATAGAGTACTGTATAGTGGTGTGACTATTGGTTACAGTACGGTAGGTAGAGATTATAGAGTACTGTATAGTGGTGTGACTATTGGTTACAGTACGGTAGGTAGATTATAGGGTACTGTACAGTGGTGTGACTATTGGTTACAGTACGGTAGGTATTATAGAGTACTGTATAGTGGTGTGACTATTGGTTACAGTACGGTAGGTAGATATTATAGAGTACTGTATAGTGGTGTGACTATTGGTTACAGTACGGTAGGTAGATATTATAGAGTACTGTATAGTGGTGTGACTATTGGTTACAGTACGGTAGGTAGATATTATAGAGTACTGTATAGTGGTGTGACTATTGGTTACAGTACGGTAGGTAGATTATAGAGTACTGTATAGTGGTGTGACTATTGGTTACAGTACGGTAGGTAGATATTATAGAGTACTGTATAGTGGTGTGACTATTGGTTACAGTACGGTAGGTAGATATTATAGAGTACTGTATAGTGGTGTGACTATTGGTTACAGTACGGTAGGTAGATATTATAGAGTACTGTATAGTGGTGTGACTATTGGTTACAGTACGGTAGGTAGATATTATAGAGTACTGTATAGTGGTGTGACTATTGGTTACAGTACGGTAGGTAGATATTATAGAGTACTGTATAGTGGTGTGACTATTGGTTATAGTACGGTAGGTAGATATAGAGTACTGTATAGTGGTGTGACTATTGGTTACAGTACGGTAGGTAGATTATAGAGTACTGTACAGTGGTGTGACTATTGGTTACAGTACGGTAGGTAGATATTATAGAGTACTGTATAGTGGTGTGACTTGGTTACAGTACGGTAGGTAGATTATAGGGTACTGTACAGTGGTGTGACTATTGGTTACAGTACGGTAGGTAGATATTATAGGGTACTGTATAGTGGTGTGACTATTGGTTACAGTACGGTAGGTAGGTATTATAGAGTACTGTAAAGTGATGTGACTATTGGTTACAGTACGGTAGGTAGGTATTATAGAGTACTGTATAGTGGTGTGACTATTGGTTACAATACGGTAGGTAGATTATAGAGTACTGTATAGTGCTGTGACTATTGGTTACAGTACGGTAGGTAGATTATAGAGTACTGTATAGTGGTGTGACTATTGGTTACAGTACGGTAGGTAGATTATAGAGTACTGTATAGTGGTGTGACTATTGGTTACAGTACGGTAGGTAGATATTATAGAGTACTGTATAGTGGTGTGACTATTGGTTACAGTACGGTAGGTAGATTATAGAGTACTGTATAGTGGTGTGACTATTGGTTACAGTACGGTAGGTAGATATTATAGAGTACTGTATAGTGATGTGACTTGGTTACAGTACGGTAGGTAGATATTATAGGGTACTGTATAGTGGTGTGACTATTGGTTACATTACGGTAGGTAGATATTATAGAGTACTGTATAGTGATGTGACTTGGTTACAGTACGGTAGGTAGATATTATAGGGTACTGTATAGTGGTGTGACTATTGGTTACAGTACGGTAGGTAGATATTATAGAGTACTGTATAGTGGTGTGACTATTGGTTATAGTACGGTAGGTAGAGATTATAGAGTACTGTATAGTGGTGTGACTATTGGTTACAGTACGGTAGGTAGATATTATAGAGTACTGTATAGTGGTGTGACTATTGGTTACAGTACGGTAGGTAGATTATAGAGTACTGTATAGTGGTGTGACTATTGGTTACAGTACTGGTAGGTAGATATTATAGAGTACTGTATAGTGGTGTGACTATTGGTTACAGTACGGTAGGTAGATATTATAGAGTACTGTATAGTGGTGTGACTATTGGTTACAGTACGGTAGGTAGATATTATAGAGTACTGTATAGTGGTGTGACTATTGGTTACAGTACGGTAGGTAGATATTATAGAGTACTGTATAGTGGTGTGACTATTGGTTACAGTACGGTAGGTAGATATTATAGAGTACTGTATAGTGGTGTGACTATTGGTTACAGTACGGTAGGTAGATATATAGAGTACTGTATAGTGGTGTGACTATTGGTTACAGTACGGTAGGTAGATATTATAGAGTACTGTATAGTGGTGTGACTATTGGTTACAGTACGGTAGGTAGATATTATAGAGTACTGTATAGTGGTGTGACTATTGGTTACAGTACGGTAGGTAGATATTATAGAGTACTGTATAGTGGTGTGACTATTGGTTACAGTACGGTAGGTAGATATTATAGAGTACTGTATAGTGGTGTGACTATTGGTTACAGTATGGTAGGTAGATATTATAGAGTACTGTATAGTGGTGTGACTATTGGTTACAGTACGGTAGGTAGATATTATAGAGTACTGTATAGTGGTGTGACTATTGGTTACAGTACGGTAGGTAGATTATAGAGTACTGTATAGTGGTGTGACTATTGGTTACAGTACGTAGGTAGATATAGAGTACTGTATAGTGGTGTGACTATTGGTTACAGTACGGTAGGTATTATAGAGTACTGTATAGTGGTGTGACTATTGGTTACAGTACGGTAGGTAGGTATTATAGAGTACTGTATAGTGGTGTGACTATTGGTTACAGTACGGTAGGTAGGTATTATAGAGTACTGTATAGTGGTGTGACTATTGGTTACAGTACGGTAGGTAGATATTATAGAGTACTGTATAGTGGTGTGACTATTGGTTACAGTACGGTAGGTAGGTATTATAGAGTACTGTATAGTGGTGTGACTATTGGTTACAGTACGGTAGGTATATTATAGAGTACTGTACAGTGATGTGACTAGAGGGAAGTGATGGATTGTGTTAGGTGATGTATGAACTGATACGGGATGACAGTTACTACTAGTAACTGTGTAGTTTACCAAAGCCGCGCATGCCATCCCCAGATGTAAAGACTGGTGCTAATTGTAGCGTGTGTAAAACACATGTCCGTATACAGAGACAGTGCTGTCGTCATAGCCATCTGTCCAAGGATGCACTCTCCCGGGTTTGATGACCATTATACGCGACATCCAAATTTATTTTTTACTTATTGTGTCATGACTATCATTTTCTATGTAGGGGAGAAGACAATATTTACCCCATCTCATTGCATCACCACCTTTTCACAAGTTTCTTCAATAGACAATTTTCTTAATTGATTTCATCATCTCACAAAGTTTGTGGTCGAAAAGTTCATTCTTTTGACTTGTGGTATGTGTGTTCGTCTCGTTACTGGTGGTGACGGCCCTATACTGTAGATATAGATAGATAGATATTGTTTCCCACTAATGCCTATATCGGATGGATTTGTATTTCTGGCTGACAAGGACCTTCTTAATAAATATTAACGACATTGATAAAAATGTGCGTTTTAGGGTGATAAGGTCAACGTTACAAAAGATGGAAATTGGTCAAATAATGACAAGTTGATGCCCAGATTTATTTTTGTATCTAAGTAAATAAGTAATTTATTTTTACTGAATTCTAAAAACATGTGAAAGGGTCACCATGCTTTGGACCACACACATAGTGTAGCATTGAATGTAGACTAACCTTTACACCTCGTACGTACACTTTAGATATAAACAGGTGATGCCCTCCTCTCCAATATACATAAATGTATTTATATAGAGAAAAACAACTTAGGAGTTGCCATGCTAGACAAAAAGAGAAATAATTCATTTATTTATCTTTAATGAATCAAAGATAAGAAATTGATTATTTAAAGTTACATTTTATATTCCCATACAATGCATACCCTTTGCTAAGGATTTTTCATATTATTAAACTCACTTTTACTAAAACATTATTAAAAAATACTTTTATTATGGATCTGTTGAGGACTCTTACATAATTCAAGGGAGATAACTCAAACTACAGATAAAGAATTTTGATTGTACATCTCACGTGTAGATATTATTGATTTATATATTGAAAAGTTTTTATGAGAAATAAATATTGAAATCTGAAATATGGATGAACTATTTGTGAGTAAGGAAATGGGAATGGCCACCAATGTCACCTAGAATTTGTGTGTTCACAAACGTTATACTGTACAGACTACGGAAATGTGATTTTTTTTGTCACCAAGAAATTAGGAAAAGGATGGAGAAGCACGGTAGATAAAGGGATGTTAACAGATGAAAATTGAGAAAAAAGTTTAGTTTAAGACGAAATTAAATCGTTTATATTGCCGAATCATTACTAGTATACAAATAGAGCCTCCCTAACATGGACAGAATATTATAACTGTATCATGTTTTGTTGTGTTTGATAAATTCAATATTCTTTTCCCTTCACATGAGCAAAGTGTCCAGACTAAGGAGGTTCCACTGTACATATATTATGACAAAATCTGAACATTTGCCACCAAAGCGTATTGCATGCATTCCATTCCATACTTTAAAATTATTTTTCTTGCATATATGCAGGTTGGAGAATGGTCGGTTACTGTAAAACAGTCAGTGGTGACTAACAGGATGTGATGAGTAAATACAAGCTATGATGAGTGAGGTATAGAGAAGAGAGAAGTCAAAGAGTCCCACATCTAGAAATTTAATGCACAAAGAGTATGTACAACGTTACACAACAGATAGCTATACAGGTATAGAGGATACTTATAATTCTAGTACCAGGAGGCGGGCGCCCATATATCCTACACAAAAATCTTTTAAGGAAAAATACACTGTAGGACAATAAGAGAAATTATAGCCACATTTCTTGTGGAAAGTCCAATAATTTTTGAACATCCACTTTCTATATCAGACCTTGTAATAGATAAATAAAAAATGCGGCCAATTTTGGAAGAAAAAAAAAATGAAAAAAGTTTTTGAATAACAAAAAATATTTACAATTCTGATTTTAAGTATAACAGGTTTATAAACCTCTATTCACTTCATAAAACGTCAATAACCATATAACATACGACATTTAATGATGAAGAGAATAGGGGAAACCAGATATATATACCATCATTCATTAACCAGTATCTACAACATTAGATATATGAACGCCCAGTTCTTAAGAAGAAAAACTGAAATTAAT
The DNA here is from genome assembly GCF_902652985.1 of Pecten maximus. NCBI lineage: Eukaryota > Metazoa > Mollusca > Bivalvia > Pectinida > Pectinidae > Pecten > Pecten maximus. The sequence continues at coordinate 24,975,905 of NC_047018.1, forward strand.
GAAAACAGCTACAACACAGTCCAGTTACATAGAGTACAGTATAGTAAGTAAATATTGCTCAGTGAAACTGAGGCAGTGTTAAAACCGATGGATTCTTAGTCCACCGTGTAGTCCTAAGCTCAGTCGAGTCTCGGTCCATGCTTTGGTCCCCGAGCTCTGTGGAATCACAGTCTATTGTTCGGTACTGAGCTATACAAAGACTTCCTTTAATGTACAACACACTACAGGATGAAAAACAGTGATACAGAAAGAAAACAAAACCCAGTTGATTCTAGCACAGGCATGTATGTATAGGGTAGTAGATGATTGATGGGTAAGAAGGTACAGCAGTAGAAATTGTCAGTACAAAATCAGAAATGTCCGTACAGAAACAGCAGAGAAATAAGCAGGTGGTTTGTGCTAACCAAACATATAGTTAATTCTACTTATACAAGGGCAACCATCATTATTAGGCTGTAAGGCCACAGTGTCAAATGACAAAATTCATTTTCTTTTACAATATTTTGATAATTGTATTAAAATAAAACCCAAAAGGCTTAACTTTGCCTTGAGGACTGTTTGCTTGTCCAACTATTTTCATCAACTGATGAACTTGATGAAAAAATAAAGAAGCCTTCACTAGATTAATTGAAAGGCTCACTGAGATGGCATTGGCCATAAGATAAGGATACATGAGATAATGAAATTAAAAAAAAAATTGTGGTTAATTTTTACAGTTCAGGGAAATCTTGAGTTATTCCCCTTTATGTATTATAACCGTTAGCACTAAAGGAAATACTCTCCAACTAAGTCATGATTCACTTTTTATTACAAAAAATTAATAGTAATATCTCAACATTCGCACAATACAAGATCTTTTTTTTTATATAAACCTTTCTTCTTTTAATAGTATAATAATAAATCTTCCGTGAAAAACATTCTGTAGACATTATAATCTTTTCTCTTTCCAATATGAAATCATCACCATCTTCTATAAATAACACTGATAAACCCCTAAAAATTGCAGAGGTTTGCAGTAAAAAATTAATAAATAAAACATCAACATGTTTTGTGGCTAAAAAAGCTACAAAACGTGGATTTATATGTAACACGATTCAAAGTTGTTCCCTTGTATAATATAGGCACATTATAACTGCAGTTGTATATCGACATCTGGACGCAGGGTTACAAGATCAAACCATGGGGAGGTCAAATCTCCATCAGATCTGTTTCTGTGGGCTGGCCAGTAACAAGTTCTACCCTCAATGACAGCTATGTTAAAATAACTTCTATTTACCAAATGGCACAACTACCTCAACATATCAACAATGATTTACATATGTACACTAATGTTAACTGTAACTACAAATAACTATTGAAATTCTCCTAACTTAAAATTGTAGAATATACATATATCAATTTACAGTTAACCATAGAGTATCACACTATTTGTACGTTTCATTACTGGCAGTGTACAGAAAGACTACCAGAATTAGTAAAATACAATACTTTCACTTTAGGTATACTTTGTACAACATTACTCTCAATATCAAGGGAAAAAAATACAACATATACTTTAGGGTTTGAGATGAGAAATCCATGAGGGTAGAACCTGTTATGTGACCAAGCTATTGCCTTAAGCCTTTACTAATATACTCCATACTAGTTAGGAACATTTAACAACAGCAACACAAAGGAACTAAACTGTTATTGCCCCAATACATCAAGGGAATTCCACATGTGTATGGAATATCCAAAAACATCAGCAGGTGCTTTGTTTTCTCATTAATATTGATGATGCTGTCATGCATATGGCTGTAATATCAAGTTCTAATAATTAAATTTCTAATTCTGTGAAGAGGAGAAAAATCTTGCATTGTTCAGAATATTTGCATTCTATTTAATTATAATTTGATCTCTTACATTCTTCAAAAATACACATATTGTACACTGTTTTCTATGTACAACAATTAGTGTTTCATTTCATCAACTTACTGTGTCAAGTCACCATTATGACAGGTTTGATTTTGTCACCTATAAAATGCCATTTCTCTGTTATTCCTGTGGTATTGTTTTATATTGGACTGGGAATTTCATTTAAGATCATATCATTAATCTTTGGAACAACAGTTCAATATTAAAGCTTAACACACAAAACAAATAGACGGATTATGATTTATGGAGAAAAAAAAAATCATCTGCATAGCCATGACAAATAGCTGGGACAAAAAACTACCGATGTCAAGATAATAACATAGTAATCCACACTGGAATGGTATTTGTATTAACACAAGTTATGCTGATTAACTATAAACAGTGCCTAGGAAACTTGTTACTCCCAACACAGCTACATGATGAATGAAACAAATTCCTATAATAATAATGAAAAAAATTACTGATTGAAAAAGAACACCAACATATACACAATTTAATGTTGGTTCAACACACTTACGTATCCCTTTACAAACGTGAAATGAAAATCCCCAGACTGTAGAACAACTCTCAAAAATGCAAAAATATATATTTAAACCTTTGAATGTATTTATTATTATGATACCCAATGCAAAAATAGGGTTACATGTAAGTCTTAGAAATCATCATCTCTATCAAATCTACCAGCTAAACAATCTAATTTAGAATTTTTTCTTTACCAGAACCAAGCAATATAAAAGCTAGGAAAATAACTGGCGTCTCTGTTCAGAGTTTTCTTTTGCAAAGCAATGGGCAGAAATTTTGCATGTGTTGAAATAAAAAAAAAACAACAGTATGATTAAAACCTTTGGTTTCTAAGCCAAGGAGCTTTAACATAGGGGAACCATACATTTATATCTTACACGTACATGTATATATGTATGGTTCACATTACAATAATGGATTTCTTGGGAGTATATCTATATATAAATGTCTGGGACAATTGATTTCTAACAATAATATTTAGAAAACACAAAAGGCTATCCTTGAAACAAACATACAATAAAGTACTCCTTGGCCCAGAGTCCAATGGTTACCAACAAAATGGGCAATGAAATTAAGTGCAAAAAATAACCTCAAACTGTTCAAGTGGAACTCAAGTTCAGACTTAAACTCAGGTGTTTTAGTCTTAACTCTAGTTACACACAAAAAACAAACAGCTCATCTTGATAAAAAATATTCTAAAATAAAAAATAAACCAATTTATTTGATTATCAAAGACATTAACAATTAACAAACATTCTATCCCAAATATTGATTCATCCATCACGCCCAACAGCAGCAGTTTCCATGGTAACATGAGTGATGGTCTTCAGTATTTAACTATGTCGGTCACACTTGCCATCCTAGTGCTGCCATCTAGTGTCACTCGTATGACATGTAAAGGCAGGGACAAGGAAGATAAGTAGGAATTCTTCAAAAACGGAAAACACAATCTTGCTCATTTGACTACAATGGCAGATCCAAAATATACAAATCAAATCCCAAAGGACGATATCTTGTGTAAAGTGGGAACAGTTCAATATATAACCAACAAAAACTACCTTCCACGTGATATGTCGCTTTCAGCATGTATATCTTATTCGTGAATGATCCCTCAGACCGAAGTATGCCATTTACCAGAGCTAACTAACTAATCAGATGAGGGCAAAGACTACTTCTGTTTGCCTTCAGTAGACATGTTTAAACTATTGATATTTCTAAGTAAAAAAATAAACTCAAGTTCCTAAACATAAAATAAGTCCAAATAATTGCACATACAGAATGTTGGCCCTGAACACGCTGTGTAAAATAACCAGGATTCTCACGACTCTGTAAATATACACAAAAAGGCACTTTTTACCGATACACTTTCCAATGGGAGATAACTCTAAACAGGGACAGCTTGACATAAATATTATTTCTTATAATGTCATGTATAAATCAGAAAAAAGATTATTTAACTGTGGTTCACAAGCTCTGGGCATTTTAGATTGTAGACTTGGAGAAGGACACTCGCAGATGGTTGTTTTCACTTAGCTGGACATTGTGCAGGTTCTGGAGAAAAAAAAACGAAGTAGTATTATTATTAAGTAGCTTTCACAATATTCATACTACAATAACTTATTCATTTCAAATAGATACACAATTGTTTTGATAAACTGTTCTTTCAGAAGTTCAATTTCAATTTAGAACAATTCAATATTACCCACAAAACTGAAATTTACAATCAATTTATTGCAGACTGATTTGAAAATGATATATATATATATATATATATTTATAAATCATATCTTATAGGTTTGTTAATACTTAGTAACACTGATTAACTGTACTTACAATGAGTGCCTCAATGGCTTCCTCAACAGAACTCATTTGGATGAGAGCCATTTTCCTATCTTTCCTGTAGTAGAAAGTGTACACATAAATTAGCATTTCAATTTGGACAAAGTTTGAATAACAAAAATATTCTTTTGTCACATTTCACCCATATGAAATATTTTAAAATTTCACAAAGTTTTCATTTGAACAGATAATTGTTTTTAACATATTCTTTTGTTGCTATTTGGTTTAAGTCACCTGTTCAATACAGTTATAGAAATCCTTTTTAACGTTAATCTCTGAATAATTAAATCAAACACAATACTCACGGGAAAAATTTGAATGCTGCGACTGTACCCTGCTCTTTGAACCTGTCTGTGATCTCTTCTTCTGTGACATTAGGTCTGTAAAACAAAACATTCACTCTGTCACACTTATCTCCTTCTTAAAGGAAAACAAAACGTCATTATAATGTTACAACATATTTTTTTTTTTAAACTAATTGTGAATTTTCAGTTTTCTATTTCAGTTGTTTGTAGGATATCTGCAATCTAGTTTGGTAGAATCATGTTCAGAGCAGCAGTTATAAAATATCAACATGTCAGCTTAAATTATCAATCAGCCCAGCAAATACTGATAAAAATGTTTTCTACCAAATGACCTCAGTCGGCAGGCCTTCATACATACGGAATGTTAGAGAGATGGAGAACAGCAGATGGTGGAAAGATGTTCAGACAGTTTTTGGATCCTGGTCGTTTGAATCTGTGCAGTGGAGAGTTGGTGAAATCTTTTGTCAATCCAGCGTCCTGTAAATTACACGATTTTCTCATAAAATGTCTGTGACAAACTCTGGTCTGTTCAGTAGCTAATGTATTAATCAATAATATTCCATTTGGCTAGATCTTCATACTGGCAAACATGGACAACATTACCAAGGTTACTGGGCCTGAAGACAATTAGGAAAATCTACACAAGTGATAGAATAAAAGAATCAACCATACTTCCTTGATAAATGGTATATCACGTTCTTTCTCCAGTATATGAAATCACCACTTGTTTTGCTATCAATATTTGTTTACACAGGAGATTTAACCTCGGAAGTTAAGTAACTTTGAATTACACGATGGTACAAAGCTGTACTTTAATAAAAATCCTATTGTAGTTCCCCGACCCACTGTCCAGGTTAATAAAAATCCTATTGTAGTTCCCCGACCCACTGTCCAGGTTAATAAAAATCCTATTGTAGTTCCCCGACCCACTGTCCAGGTTAATGTACTTACCGGCTGTCCCTCTCTTGGCATCTGTACAACACTGTGTTTGGAGGCAGCAACCCGGATTTGTTTGCCCCATACTTTGAATTTGTCTAAATATTGTAGTGCTAGCAAACAAGAACAAACACATAAACATCAATGGGTGTGTATCTAGGAATGAAATAATCAATTGGTGTGTATCTAGGAATGAAATAATCAATTGGTGTGTATCTAGGAATGAAATAATCGACTGGTGTGTATCTAGGACAGAGATAATCAATTGGTATGTATCTAGGAATGAAATAATCAATTGGTGTGTATCTAGGAATGAAATAATCAATTGGTGTATATCTAGGAATGAAATAATCAATTGGTATGTATCTAGGACAGAAATAATCGACTGGTGTGTATCTAGGACAGAGATAATCAATTGGTATGTATCTAGGAATGAAATAATCAATTGGTGTGTATCTAGGAATGAAATAATCAATTGGTGTGTATCTAGGAATGAAATAATCAATTGGTATGTATCTAGGACAGAAATAATCGACTGGTGTGTATCTAGGACAGAGATAATCAATTGGTATGTATCTAGGAATGAAATAATCAATTGGTGAGCATCTAGGAATGAAATAATCAATTGGTATGTATCTAGGACAGAGATAATCAATTGGTATGTATCTAGGAATGAAATAATCAATTGGTATGTATCTAGGACAGAAATAATCGACTGGTGTGTATCTAGGACAGAGATAATCAATTGGTGTGTATCTAGGAATGAAATAATCAATTGGTGTGTATCTAGGACAGAAATAATCGACTGGTGTGTATCTAGGACAGAAATAATCGACTGGTGTGTATCTAGGACAGAAATAATCGACTGGTGTGTATCTAGGACAGAAATAATTAATGGGTATGTATCTAGGACAGAGATAATCAATGGGTGTGTATCTAGGACAGAGATAATCAATGGGTGTGTATCTAGGACAGAGATAATCAATTGGTGTGTATCTAGGAATGAAATAATCAATTGGTGTGTATCTAGGACAGAAATAATCAATGGGTGTGTATCTAGGACAGAGATAATCAATTGGTATGTATCTAGGACAGAGATAATCAATTGGTGTGTATCTAGGACAGAGATAATCAATTGGTATGTATCTAGGACAGAGATAATCAATTGGTGTGTATCTAGGACAGAGATAATCAATGGGTGTGTATCTAGGACAGAGATAATCAATTTGTGTGTATCTAGGACAGAAATAATTGACTGATGTGTATCTAGGACAGAGATAATCAATTGGTGTGTATCTAGGACAGAGATAATCAATTGGTGTGTATCTAGGACAGAGATAATCAATGGGTGTGTATCTAGGATAGAGATAATCAATTGGTATGTATCTAGGACAGAGATAATCAATCGGTATGTATCTAGGACAGAGATAATCAATTGGTTTGTATCTAGGACAGAGATAATCAATGGGTGTGTATCTAGGACAGAGATAATCAATTGGTATGTATCTAGGACAGAGATAATCAATTGGTGTGTATCTAGGACAGAGATAATCAATTGGTATGTATCTAAATAACAGAGTGATAGCCTACAAAGTTTGACCTTGACATTTATCAATAACAGGTTGTAGGTCTACGTACAATTGTTATATAACAACTTGACATTTGTTCAGAGGAATGTTACTGGGTGCAGTTATAAAGATACTTGGTATTTAGACTCAATCAAATTAGCTACAGACTTAAATACACACCGATTTAATTACAAGAAGTTAAATAGATAACCGTATTTCTGGTTATTTTTGGGTGATGTTAATTATGCAATTTTTAACAATAATGTAATGATAAAAATCTGCCTACTTACCTTGTTGAGCTTGGAACGGTTCTGCCATTTGAATGAGAGCATTATCCTTTTTGTTATACAATATCTTCACCCTATGTACGTCCCCATATACCCCTGGAATGGCCAGCAGAGTCTACCTTAGTCATGTACTTTACAACGACTACATTATTTTATATTATATATCCAATAAACTGATGGGAGATCAAGTAGTTTTAGAATTATTCCTTTAATTCCCATTTATTTACCGAATCATAAAGATTTCTTTTCAAAAGATTTATGACATATTTATTTTAAATCCGAGTCTTAATTAGAATGAGTGAAAATAACTATTATTAAATTATTGACAAAAAAGGGAAACGATTGTGAATTTTGTTTTGTTCAGAAATGTGCAACGGAAATTTGTCTTTACCGAAAATATGCCTATATTTTTTACTAGATAGTTTCTATTATAAATTACTACTGGAAATAAATGAAATAATAATAATAAAGAGTGCTTTTCAAACATACCAAAAAGGGTAAAGAGAGCATCTGGCGTGGCCATCTAGAGTTTGTCAGAGCAACAGGAAATAGCAGACAAAGGCGGAAAAAGGATGGATGGATGAGATCAGTGTCCGAACGAGCGAAGAAAATAGTCCACATGGAGGATGAACACCAGCGTAAGTGGGAACGAACGAACGAACGGGAAAAGAAAAAACAAGGGAAAACAATCAGTTATAGTGGTATTGTTGTCAGTCAGTTTTAACATCGACTGAAGCGCACAGGTTTGGCATCCATGGAGAAAATCAGTACCCTCTTACGCTTGAATAAATATTATAATTATGTAAGCAACAGTGATTAATAAATATTGATGAAAATTCTAAAACATAGAATGATACAGCACCAGTATAAGTATTGTCTACAGACAGCAATGATCAGTGCTAAGTAGTATACAATGCATAGTCTGCCGAGTCGATTAGTTTCTCTAGGTATTCATAAACATGTGTATATATAAATATGTAGTTATCTCCCCTGACATGCGAAAATACCAGTCATGCAATTTAACTATAAGTCCTCACAACCATCTACAAAGTTCCCACCAACATTTTACCAGTTGAAAGGTGCAACCATTTGTTGTATGGAGTTGTTTCCCTTTGATCACAAACTTTCAAGATGATGATAAAAGACTGAACTCTCATTACTTTTCATCTTTTGCAAACAATTTAGCAATTTTTTATCCAGATGCTAATCTAATGATAGGTTGAACCTTCCAACTGGAGCAGATAATACAGTTTATTGTGATTTGTAAAGCAAACTGCAGCTCTATCAAGTTGCAGCAAAAAAAGCATATAAAATCATACAAATATACATGCTATCAATGATCACCTCCTCGTTCATTGATTGAAACTTCCCCAACACTTCATTTATATACGATATCATACTTTTGCAGATATTGTCGGTCTGAAAATTGTCCCCAACCACCTATCACATATTCCATTGCACTGCCGATTTTGCCAGTTGTGTTTAACTCGACCTTCAGAATCTGTTGTTAGCTCCAGCCATTAACAGCCCTTATCATGCCCACATAATCTGTGAAATGCCTCAATTACCACACCCATTACATAATGTGGATCATCTGAACACGTTAGTCTGGATACCCCAGTGAATCATTGACAGCATGTACAAGTGGTCATTATTGATAAAACAGGTGACTGTGCCATTTCGTGATTCTTATTCTTATGTGATTAAGGTATTAAACAGAAACGCAGTAACAAAAGTGTTAATCATCTTGGATGGAATCTGACAAAAACTAAATCTTCAAAAACAGGATAATTGATACAAACGATAAAGACCACCATTTATGTAAAACAATTTGTACACATTTTTCTATCCGAACAGATTGATGCCCTTTCATTTCATTCTGATACCGATAAGAATCAATTCGATTCTGTTGTACCTCTAGCATTCTGGTACCGATAAGAATCAATTCGATTCTGTTGTACCTCTAGCATTAAGTCCCATGGAATGGTTTCTATAGCCAAAAATGTGTTGTTTTAAAAGTTTTCAAAATTTCACTATTAAATATTCATGGCACATGTGAAAGAAACCCAACCAGTGGTGGAAATATAACGGAGATATGTGAGCTTGCAGTAGACTTGCTGAAACAGATCACAGATTAAGGGCCAGTACAGTATGTGAAACAAAAGTTTAAACTGCAGATTGATAGCGCAGAAACAGTCTATCGAAAGTACAATTTTAGCTAACCTGTTTTATAATATTTCAGTGTGGATGGACATAAAATCATCCTTGATAATAGTTGGGAATAGATATTTGTTTTCTTCAGTATAGCAATAGACGACTCTTTCTCAGTCCATGGTGATCGACAGATGTTTAAATACTAAGTCACCTGCTTTACATTATCATCACAATAACTTTAAACAGGTGAAAAAAATCATTTATTCTGAAAACTACAATTTCAATAAATGAAAATGTCCACTTATCAAAAATAGAATGAGAAAAGAAATGGATCACCATGGAGATGAGGTAAAGTTGTCTACCTGTTAGAGGGCTGAATCATGCTACCTGTGTAAGGGGAGTGAATGCATACCTGTTCATTCAAGTTGGACACCAACAGCACACTGTTCCCACAGGGCAGTCCTCCCATTGCCATCCCAGTCAGGGCTGGGTTTGCAAAGCTGTAATTACCGAGCTGGGGCATTTGAGCTGAAATAACAAGAATATCAAAATGCAGAAATTCTTTTGACTTGAAAATCAAAATATATGTAATATCGGGCGATATTCATTCCAATACAGCCCAGGAATGCTATCGACAATGAATTAAAGATGACATGAAATGATTAAATATTATAATTCATTTATGAAGTTATTCAATTATCTTGGCTTAAAACATCAATAAGTGATTACTTTCAACAGAAGAAAGCTAAATATTTGGTTTTATCACCTCCAAACATTAATATCATCAACTGATTGTGAGTATTAGGTGATTGTACCTTTTCAGATCTTAATTTTGTGTGTTAAAGTTATGAAATGTTGCTATCTTCATCAATTAAAATAGTACCACTGGGCTTTCTTCTTCTCCTCATATGTTATATACTATATGACAGAGCTTTAGAATGACTATTTCAATAATGTAGATTTTCAAGTAACTATTATAATTAACATTGAAACCAAACTAAGAGAAATCTAGCTATACAGAAAGAATGTAATTTTACATTAAAGGCAATAAGAAGTTAATGCATTACAGATTCTCTGAATTTCAGGAGGGCATGCATGGAGAGGGGGAGCGGGGCACTTTTTTGCATCACAGATAAAACAATCATTTGGAAAGGAAAGCTGCAGGAATTTATCTATCTCGAAATGTAATTGCACAGAAAGCCAATAAAAATATAATTCTCAATAGTAACATTTCCCTCATAAGAGATTTAATTTTACAATGTACCCAAAAAATAGTTTGGTCTAAGTCCATTAAAACCAAGCATTTGTTTAATTTTTGTTTCAGCATCAGGGAATTTGATTGTCAATGGAGTTGCTCCATGTCTTTCAGTTTACAAAGTTCAGAGTTTAGTAATCTAATTCCAAGCCAGGCCACTTACTCTACCATGTGACAATGTGACAATAGCTGTTAAGAGATCAGATATGTTGCCATTACTGACAACATATTGCACATTTTCTTTACTTGTGCAAAACTTTTTCAGAAGTCAATTTAAATCTATAGCACATTTAACTGCTCTCTGTGGAACCTTTATGGCCTTCTAGTAGCACCGTTTGTGGAATGCTGGCTCTGTGCGACAATAAATAGGACTCCCAGTTTTTGTTTACAGTATTACAAATCTGTTGTCTCTTGTGGCTTCGTCTGCACTAAATGCCGTGTAGAATGATTCAAAAGTGACATTTCAAATCTCCCAACACATTTCCTGCTGACTAGGTTATTTATGTTATGTTTCTAAGAATTGAATCTTTATGCTTTTATAATCCATCAAGCCAGATTAAAAATGACAAGGTCATTTTTAAATCGTTGCAAATAAATGAATTAAACGGAGAATTCTATATTTTACGCTTTATCTCCTGTAATTGCTTTTTATAGTGTTAGGATATCTGACATTCTCACTTTTTATAGTGTTAGGATATCCGACATTCTCACAGTATCTTAAAATCTTCAGAGCCGGTATGTGATAGCCTGGATGGGCCTCATGCATTGATATAAGTTTAGTGTAGGAATAATGATGATCATTTTTGTCAAAATGTTTAAAGGGTGATTGGACTGATTCCAGGTACAAGGGGGACTGATCATGGACAAGACAGAGCAACTGTAATACAATACCATGTAGGAAAGTTGAAACAAAAGACAACTGACAGCATTCCTCAACCAATAAAAACTTCATATAAGCAACAAAATGTAAATAGACCATTCCATCAGTGCAGTCTTTTACTGAAGAATTAAAATCTATCTAAAATAAAAAATTTCGATCCAACTTTGTATTCAGTGAAAACTATAAAATGGATTAATTGATTTGATCAGTAGCTGTGTAAGTAATTTTTTTTTTTTTTTTTTTTTTTTTGCACTTAGAAGGCAATGGCCATTTTACAGAAATGAAATAGCAAAGATATAGAAATTGTTCAGAAGAGAATAGGCAACTTACCTTGTACACCTGGGCCAAAGTTTGAAGCTAAAAAAAGACAGAGAAAACACAAATGAGAGAAACTGAAAAAGATAGATGCAGTTACACAAAAAATAAGCTAGATACAACTATTGGTAAGAGGCTGATGGTGCCTGTGTCCACAGGAACTGTCCGGTTTTGTATTAATGTAGATCAATAACAAGCATGCAGCTATAAGTTTAGGTCAGCCATGGAATGCCACAATATACATATAATTACAAATGGGCAATCTGAATTTATTGGATCATTTTAGAATCATCTATCATCCTAAATACACATATTCAACTATTCTCCTGGTATTTTGTTTTAAACATTTAATTCATGTTGCCAATAATCATTTTATTTGTATACCAAATTAGATTTTTTAACTTTCCTCCTCGAATTTCAGTTTGAGTATGAAGTAGGATTTGAATAGCCTTTACAACACTATCTATGTAATCGTTATGTATATTTGGTTGACATTCTTGTGAGCTGACATTTCTAAGCTAGTCTACTGAATGCACACATAGGGAGTAAAGCTAGCAGCTTGACGACTCTTACTGCTGTCATAGTGATATGTTGGGTACTCCCAGCATCACTAAGGAACATGCAAAACAGGTTTAAAAAGCATGCAGGATACATGTTCAGTCTGCCTTCCAGGCGAGGTCCATCAACACTCTTTTGTAAGAGAATCTTATAAATAATTCATCTAAGGATAGACATATTGCTATCCATAGAACCAAACTCTCATTTATGGCATTTGCCTGGTATTAGAGTATATATAAAATTGTCCATTTTGTTGTCTCATAGCTTGACATTTCTTTCTCTTGATTTTTTTTCTGTGTTGTCATCAAAACCACAATAGAAAAGAACATTTGTGTGGGAAAGAAGTTACGTGAAATGTTAGTCAGATTTTTCTTTCTTTCCATATTTTACCTTGTTTCCTTTCAGATATTGCAGCATATTCATAAACAAATGCATTTTCAAATTATATGTATCCTCTCGTTCATCTTCAGTTAAACTGTTCATGCAATGAAAATTAGTTGATTTCATCATTATTTAACAAATCGAGAGCCAGCCAAAGGATGGATTTTCTTGAGTCTGAAAGACAGTGTATAAACCAGCAAAGCAGGATTTAAGAGTAAATGAAACACATGCAAGAAGTCTATAGTAATCCCTTGGTGAACACCTATGAGACAACACAGTTATTGGCCTGTTATAATTCCCATGGCCCTTGTTAGACAACACACAACTGACATGCTAATCATTCCAAATAGTATTTCCCTCAGATACAGATGTAAAATTTGCCGTCTCAGAAGTGTCACAAGAGGATTGAGAGTTAGGATTAACTACATGAGGAAGACTAGGTGTTACAGGTGTGATCACCGTAGAGAGCAGTGTGTGAGGTATCTGTACCATATACAGGCGTGCCTCCCATAGCCGCCGCGGCACCGGCACCGTAGGCTGTTAGTGGAGCGGTTCCCATCCCTGGCATCAACGCCTGCGTCATTAGATCCTGGGCACCTTCATGTGACACATCGGTAAATAAGGTTCATGCGATTAATGTCCAGCTAATATATATGTATAGGTATGTACACTGGTCAAATGTGATATGGTGCAGTTGATGCTACAGGAAGGGACACAGCAATATTGTTACCGAGAACATCGGAACATGACTTTACGGAAACCTTAAGATATTTCAATTCATATTTCCTCTATTTAATCAATACAATTTCATTTTTGTCAATTAAAATCACCCTCCCTCCACAAATTTTCGGAGTCCATTAACTTTTCCCCAAACATCTGAATATCCCATTAGATACCATTGTCTGCATTCCATGTAGCATCACAATATTATTGCAAATCTTAATAAATATAGCCATGTAAAAAAGGACAAAATTTAATAGGCAATTAAACAAAACTCCAAAATGATTAAATGTATGTCTAAAACCCGACTGCAGGTTATACAGGGTTGGAGTTATTAAAAACGGTATGTAAATAGCATGGTATGCTGATATATACATTGTAAGCAGTTCATGGTGAGTAGCAAAAACCAACCACAAGTATTGGAAAGCATTGTAAACACACAAATGGATATTTCTATTCTAGACCTTTCACTAAATGCTTGTTGGTTAAAAAAGCAACTTTGAAAATGGGGTTAAAGCACAAGAAATTTAGAGTAAAAATTAAGAATACAACTTCAATATGAAACTGTACAAAGTTATTTTGGAAACCTTCCCCCTAACCCATGGATTAGACTTGTTTTTTTTTTCTTCACTCCTTTGAAATAAGAGAAAACAAAAGTAAAAAAGTCAAATCGTTTGGTTCAAATATATACATTTTACAATCCTTCATAAAATCACATATTAATAACCTGTACAAAAAGATAAAGATTGTTGAGAAACTACAATGCTAGTATACATGTGACAGGGTTTTATTGGGAGAGACAACGACCAGGGACATTAGGCTGAAAAGCTGTGTGTGAATGCCTAGCTATGGAGGTGACCACACGAACAGGACCACAACATGCCAACTCAAATCACTCTCTACAACAGCATTGCAATATAGAGTTTAAACATTACTCAATTCTCACAATTTAAAATAAATTCAGATAATACAGGAAGGAGATACAGGATATCTATGAGAAACAATTTACACATCTTAGTAAGTATAGCTGTTTTTGAGAGATTGGAATCTTTATGTTTTGGTTCCCTGTCGGTCAGACTGGACAAAACAAAACCGTACAGAAGTGGACAGTACCTGAAAGATGACCAGCAATCAGACATCCCTTAGAGAAGTCAATGAGACTGGCTGATAGGGACCAATATCACTGTCCTAACTTATTGATTTCAAATATTTTGTAGCATTTTTCTTTTTTATATTCAGACATTACCCTATTATATAATTGTCTTCATTGGTTAATTTGGGTTATAGTAAAACATTTAACCCGATATACAGGATCTGAATCGATTACAAATGACAAGGTATGTAAAGTTCTTTAATCCACGCAAAGTGTACGGATAACAAGATTCCAACAGATACAAACACAAAAATCTAGATTGCCATAATTATGAAACAAGTTTCATTAATGCATATGTATCAGATTTGTCAGATGGTTGGAAGTGAACAGAATATATTAGTGTGTGAGGATATTCTCTGTCTGGAAAGGTGACCCACTTAACGATCAATCGGGGAACCCTAATCATCTTAGTAAAGGTGAGTGTACTATTATCTACTGTATCACCATACATCTCTACTCTATAGTACAATATAGTGGACAGAATCATTGTAGAGTTCTCAACCACAATAAAGGGGAGTCGTTCTGACGACTCAAGATTACTACTAAAAAGTAATAGTCTGATATATATGTGAATGTGCCATTTTTCTTCAGAAAAATTTCAATCAAAAGAAGACAGCTGTTATTGAAATTGAAAATTTTACAAAATAAAGCAAAAGTTCTTTTCATAAAGACAAATGAAAGAAACAATAGAACACATAGAATCACATCGTCTACAAAAATGTCAGAAATGAAGTGACAGAAAAGACCATTGTGATGAATATTCACAATTGAAAGTTTATTTAAATAAAAATTTTGTAAAAGAATTTTGAATTCAGAAAACAAACAAAGACAGAGATACCTTTAGTTTTTTTTTTTCAAAAATTCATTTTCATGCATTTAAAGAAAATAAAAGATACAATTGAATGTTTAAAAAAAATCCAAGATGTTTTTGTTCTAAATCTTGGTTATATTTACCTCCCATCCCTCCTAATCCTCCTATACCCCCTACCATTCGTAGGGACTCTAAGAAAAATACAAAATAGACATGGCAGATCAGTAAATGTACACCAAATCAATAACATAGCGAGAGAGCAATGACGGAGAGAAGGTGGAGGGAAGACAGAGCTTGCTGATCCTATTCAGATCCTTTATCTAGGACAGGACAGTAAAGAAGACAATTTTTTCCTCGAATACAATTTTTATATAAGATACAGATTTTCCCCTGCTGGAATGTGACATTTTGTAATTAACAGTATATTTTCAAAATTTTGATCTCAAAATCTGATTTTTTTTTTTTCATAAATGGGTAAGTCTATTTGTTATCTGAATATATCCAGATGTTCTGTTTAAGTAAAATCTAAGTTTAGTTTTTTAAATATAAAGAAAAAAAAAAAGAATTTATTTTGAAAGAAAGCTCAATAAGAAGGCAAATCAGAAAGAATCATGCTTGTCTATAAAAGCTAAAAATAATGATTTGAGTAGTTTGAGCCTCTGTCTGTTTGTGTGACAAGACGTTAGCACCATTTTCTTTACCTTGCATTCCCATACCCTGCATTCCTCCTACGCCTCCAACACCTACTCCGCCCATACCTCCGACACCTCCTAGCATCCCAGGGGCATGTCGCTGGACTGAAGCGTCCCCAGCACACAGCTGGTTCACCTTTGTATAATCATAGGATTTGTCATTGTTGTATTTCACATTCAGGTTTGAGAGGTTGGAGAAGTCAATCTTCAGTGTACAGCACCCATTGTAAATGTTCTGTCCATCTAGTGACTGTAAAGATAATTCAACATTTTATCATTCATTTCTGTCTTCAAAAATAATAGTTACATTGAGAGATACAGAGCTAGGATGCCCAGTATAAGTTAGTTTCAGGGAACTATATGCACACTATGTCACATTTGATGGATCTATATAGCATGGAAACTATTTTCTGTTTAAAGCAAATGACCTTGACCTTTGTGACTCAAAATCAACCTTAAGCAAACACTTCTGGTAATCAGGACCAAGACAAATAGAGCAAACAGATGCAAAAATGTGCTTGAGGAACCAGTATTTTGTATTTGTCCTGGGCAAATATGCTAATGTTTTACACTTGTCTGTACACTAAACTGGTCGTCCAAGGCAATATCAAGTGGATTTTTACACCCCTCTAAAAAGGTGTCTGATGTCTGCCAACATCAATATCCTTTGTAACCATCACAACAGAGCAGTATAAGGCATTGGTCATACAAGTACTTGATGAGCATGGTTATATTTTTACTTTCATCAGACTTACATATTTTGCTGTTTTAGCAGAAATAGAATCTTGAAACTGGATTAAGGCCTGGAATGTATCTGAAAGAACAGAAGTACATAATTAATTTCTATTTAATTGTCCCAATATATAAACAAAACCCCAAATCAAGTTGTCAGCACATTTAAATATTTTAAATCTAACTTGTATCTTAATAGCAAAAACAACACCTATATGATTATCAGGTGATTTTTTTAAATTGAAATTCTTGCATTTATCTCCCCTTGTCTCTATCAAAATCCTTGTAACCATCCCCTAATGGGTCGACTAGTACAACAAGATTACCTTTACCATGTACGCACGAGGGATTATCCTTACTAAGCCCATTGGTATTTAACAAGGCCAAAATCCAAGTTCATCAAGAGTACTTACTGTTCTTTGTGAAGGTGATGATCTTTGTCACAAATCCGAATCTGCTGAATATCTGAAATTACAATATCGTGAGATCTAGTTAAAGCACTTATTAATTGACAATATGATGGTATCAGGTATCTCCAGACTACAGCTAGTCGGCTAAGTCATCAAATAGATGGTTTTGTAGGCATGGTTACCAAGGGCAATACTATGTATAGTCCTATTCTTGGTCATTAACGGTTTTTATGTCTATAATAAATGTTTGCTATACAAGAAAACTGCAAATCTTGTTGTATCATGTGAAATCAATACACAGTTAATTAATATTGGATACCTAGATGTAACATGACAAGCTGGGCACGAATCAGTAAAGGGCACAGTTGTGTGTTCACACTGCTATGGATTGGCTCTTAAAACACAATATAACTAGTCAACTCATTACCAGTTATAATACACAATCCTTTTATCAGCTAAGAACAGGTCAGATATCCTTGGTTTTGAGTGATTCCTTTGCTGTACCCGCCCCTAAGTACGAACCTGATGAAGTGTGGTGACATCTACAGGGTACAGAAGCTTCTCTACAATGACCCGAAGGATGGATCGCGTGTTGTCGGACTGTGGGATATCATTGGACATTTCACTTGCTGCCAAAATTGCTGCTTTAGCACTTGCATTCTGAAAACAGTAAAAGTCATTTCAATAAAAAGTTCAGAGAAAAATACAGAGAATTTTTATTGTCCATATATTACTGTTTTTTCATTTCACCAAGATTTTATTGAATTAAGTTCAATGGGTATTGGGCAATAGACAAAAGCCTATATAAGCCCTCTCCCTATATCACTGTGCTATATCGAGTAAGACTTGCTCTCTCATATGGGATATTTTTTTTATATATATATTTTGAAATGTTATCTGTCTGTATTTCAAAAAAGGACTTCAATTATCCAATCAAATACAGAACATTTCAAGCATAACTCAACTATATCATAATATCTTATAACAATATTCAGGATGTATATAGAGTGAAATATATATGGGTGAAAAAATCTAACACAACAGGATTCAAGATTAAGGTCTATGGCTACGTGTCGAGTACCTGTAAATAATTTTTGGTTAATTTACCTGGGGTGAGTTGATCTGGTCCACGACCAACTGTTTGTGTTTGGAGAACTGTATAAACACGTGTTTGCCTCTGATCAATGCAGTGTTGGAGGTGGAATGGTACTTTATCATTCCACAAGCACTATCTTCAGTTTCCATCTCTAAAAAGGCCTGCAAGGAAAATAGTTTTTATGCTTTTATACACAAGTATATTTCTAGTACAACCGGCAATTTGTGACATTTAATAGCCCAATAGAGCAAAGAGTATCTTTATAAATACTAATCTGAGTAGTTTATCAGATTTGCATAGGAATAAACCAGTACTCCTCTGCTATGTGATGGTTACAGCATTTTTGTGTACATAGGTGCCTTTAATGTAGTAACGATACACTAAAATCTTCTCCATCTAAGATTCCCCAGTGACCAAATAGATTCACACAGTAAAAGATTCACACAGTATGGGTCGTGCAAGGCAAGCTGTAAATATGCCAATAAATGATATGATATAAAAACGTATTTATGTCACTTTTCTAACAATTAAACTGCTATCAATAACCCTAGTCCGTTTATCTTGAACAATTTCCATTTTATAACCTCATCAGGTTCCAGATGGTAATCAGAGAAAATCACTTGATAAGGCTATTGATTTCTCTTCACCCCACCCACTCTCAATGCAGACAAAATGCAACAAAGACCCAATCTAGGATAGTAATTGACAATTTTTCACTGAAATGTGCAGGCCGTAACCCCAATATCAGTGAGGATCTGACAGAATTACAGGACATTGCATTGAAATTGACATACCTGGCTCTTTTTGACTCGAAGCACATTTGTAACTTTGCCGAAGGGAATACCAAGCTGGACGATTTCAGCCTCTGTAGCATTTTCTGGAATTCCTCTAACATGAATCACTCGTGAAATTTCCTGTGGGGGCTGCTCCAGCTTGACCTGTAATCATATAGATTTTACAACATATAAAACAATTGATAATTTACCAGGAATAAGTTTTAGGGCATCCAATTTCCTTTTGTCTAGTACTACAATATCTATTGGAATATGCATGTCAAATTACACCTGAAGCATGAAGACCTAACCATTCTGTTTTCTATAGCTTTAGAGTCATTTTACAGTGGTCTTGAAAGAGGATTTAAGTGTTCACTTGAATAAACTTTTCACACATCCATACATCACTCGAAGATTAATACTTCTATAGATGATGTTGAAGTTTCCCGACTTTTTCAGACAGCAAAAGGGCAACTACGGATAACAAAGACAGATGTTTCACCATAAGTGAATCTCGTAGCACTCAATATTCCATGTCAGCAAAACTTTGACAAGACATTAATTTCTAATTTCAAATTAAAGTATTTCAATCTTTTACCATCTTGGCCTAGTAAATAATGTTTCATCTTTCTAAACAGTCAAATAAGGCAGGACTAATCTAGGAAAGACTTCGGGGTAAGGGTAGGATCAAGGTGGGATTCTTATCTAAATGCACCGATGGATATTTTATACTGATTAGGCCAACAGACAATACCATATAAGATCAAACTATTTGCTTGTGGCAAGACAGATTTCAGATCAACTGAAATGACAACCAATTTGACTCCAAGACCAAAATGTCAAGCAATCAAAATGACAATGGTATCCCCTAGGCCAATAAATTGGAATGTATCCGAACCAATCAGGTGAACATAAACCAATGAAAACCGGAGATTCCCCCAGACGCACACCTTGGACCGATGCTGAGGTCATCAGACGTGCACGGAGCAACAGAGAAAAGACATGTATTGACGACAGCCAGTCTTATCTGTGGTTTTATCTATGGCACAGTCACACTAGGGTTGTACATTGCCCACTCCAACTGTTCCAGTGCCAATCAGCATTTACATTATCAAATTGAATTTCCATGTCTCTTTCCATCTTCATGATAGAGCAGTTATTGCTCGGAACATCAATTTCAACTTTTATCTATCATCTGAAGATTCTGAGTTGCACTTTTTTAAGCCCCACTTGGTCTGGTAAAGGTCTCCATTGTTGTTAGGTTGTTAATGCTTGTAAATGTATGGAGTTATTACTACTTAAGAGCTTTTAGAGGTTTGTCATTCACTGCAATATTGTCACCCTATCTCTCTATCTTCTAATTTCGAGGGTTTTTTTTTTTTTTATCTTGCAAACAAAAATTCTAAGTGATTAATAACTACCAAAACTGGTTTTTAAAACAGAATCATGACAAAGATATATCTGCTATTTTGGTGATCTCAACTTCCCGCCTTTTTTGTTTCGCATGCAATTAACTGGAGACAAGTTTGATAGAACATGCACAAGGACAACCTTCTCTCCACAGAAAACATCTTCAAAGACAATCAAGTGCTACAGAAGCCAGATCCTGTCAATCTAATAAAGCCATTTTTAAAATTCAATTAAACCCAATCTAATGCCTTCATCCTCAAGTGTCAGATTTGGTATAGCTTAAGTTCCCAATATGGAAAACAAGTGCTTGCAATTTTATCAATTCTTTATTTTCTGTTATTTCAATTCAACTGCTGTTATGAATAGCACTTTTCTTGGACTTGTGCCACCATTCATGACATACAAAATTTTATAATAAATTATTCAAATCTTGGCCAGAATGTTTTTTTTTTTTACCTATTGAACACAATCTGTGACCGATTTGAAAGTCTGTGCAATGAAAAATAATTTCTAGAAAAGCATCTATGAGATGAAATAAACAACCTACAGAAAATTGTGTGGAGTTACCCAGCTTTTCTCCATTCAATACCGATCTGTTACATACTTATTAAAACTTTTCTATAGAGCATCCTAACAAATCCAGACTGGATAATCCATTATGCAGTATCTATAACCTGGAGTATCTATTTCCATTGTCTAAGTTGTATAGATCCCACTATATAAACCTGGCCAATCAATAGCCATCCCATGCTTGTAATCCGCTACAAGTTGTTACCATCATATTTCATAGGGTAACATATTGCAGTTATGATTGTACTTCTGGGTGTCGTCATGTATGTTAATATGAACCAGTGGATTTCTATTGTGAGACACATGTTGGCATGTCACCACTTACAAATAATAGATATTATTATTCCTTCTTACATACAAATGCCAACCTTCAACATGGGAATTATAAACCTCACACAGACCGGCACACACATCATCATATGTTTAAACAAAACTCTGGATTTTCATATAAAACAGAAAATCCTGCACTTTAAAGCATACAAATTTCCCCGTTAGTCAATTGATGATTTAATGGGCCTATTTAAAACTGCTTATTTTTCAAAAATAAAAAAAGAAGAAATTAACAAATCTGATTTATCTAGTTAATATTAATACAAAAATATTAATTTTATATTTGTTTCAATTTGATAAAATGAGTTGCACTCCCATATATGTGTAAATGTGGACTGCCTGCCAACTTTTGTCCAGATAGCTGTAGACTTGAGAACCAAATCATACAAAAATCTGAAGCTAGCACACAGGCACTAGTTTGAGCCAGAAATTTCCACAATGTTACCATGTCTAGGGTATTCCAAGCTTATTAATAGTTATATTCCAACTGTTAAAGCATGTCTGAAGATAT
Source organism: Pecten maximus (assembly GCF_902652985.1). Taxonomy (NCBI): domain Eukaryota; kingdom Metazoa; phylum Mollusca; class Bivalvia; order Pectinida; family Pectinidae; genus Pecten; species Pecten maximus. Next base: position 24,998,027 of record NC_047018.1, read on the forward strand.
TCATCATCTCATAAAAACCATGGCTCTTTGGTAATAATAAGAGGGTCCAACGGTATATCCGTATACCAGTGTGTCGTGGAAGGATGTGGACGGAGTGTGTACTGACGTGTCTCTGGGACTGGTCAAATCAATAGGCACAAGATCACAGCGTTTATACCAAGTGTACACATATTCCAGTCTCCACATCCGTCGCCAATCACCTCCGTCATCATCATTCATACAAACTTATCCCCAAAGATCCCCCTGTCTGGGATCCCTTCAGTCAGGGATGCCTTTTCAGACCTGGTGTATGCTGGGAATAGCCACAGAATCCCGCATACAACACTAACAGTTTGTATGATTGCCAAGCAGCCCTTATATGATAAGTATTCGGGGTGGTCATACGTAATCTTCAGGGAGGGCACGGCTCCAGAATTAATTACATAGCAACATGTCCACCAGAACATCAGACAGGTACCAACATAACAAGTGACATTTCTCTCCAGAACAATGACAAGAAATCAAATTCATCTCGTCCTAATAGGTCATGCTCTTCTACCACATCCCTTAAGGATTCAACGCGATTCCTGGGAAAGCGATGCAGCACTACTTTAAAGTGCGTCATCTGTGTAATGTTGCTAAATGACTCTGGGAAAAGAGAGACAAGTCTATTGCAATTCTTCTAATAGCTTAAAACTACCATCTGCCTGTGTCTGCTGATTCAACTCCATAGACAAATTACGAGATCCCACTGGCATCTTTTCCATTATCTTACAAAAAAGAACTAAAATATTCTATTAGGTTGAAAAAAAAACCTATCAATATTTACCAGAGTATTTCTGCAAGCTTAAGTGATCATCAGTCCATGAAAAGCTTCACCTAGCCCGAGGCCAACATCAAAACTAATTTGATACTAAGTCTCCAAAAATAACCAATCTGCATAATCATGACATTAAATCATCACTATTATATCATAAATATAAGTGCACGGAAAAAAGGCACAGAATATTCAATCTGCTCTCGCCATTAGGGCATCCAGTAATCATGGATATCTAAACACATTTTTTGCTGACAATTCAAACGGGAATTTTTATGCTAAATTTCAGTCCAATCCTTCTTAAAGACTCCTTACTCCTATAACTTCATAGAGAGATTGAAGGATTAATTCACAAGATATTTGATTTCATTCACAAGTTGTTAGCTATAATCCTACTATTTTGGCTGTGTGTAATCCAATTTACAGGAAAAGTTCTCAGCTATTTAAACCTTGAGACTTTCAAATGACCTTAGGGTTCCGTCTACAGGATACAAGGACAAACAGCATGATCATAATTAATTTCCATTATTTTTTTAGGAGAGACGTATTTCACCAACTTCTCTGTTCTAACATCAAATCTTGCATGAAAAAGAGACAGAACTACAAAATGGTGGTTGTAGCTGTTACTCTCAGGTCAGTTTCTGGATAATCACTGTGAGGAAAGTGAACCCATTCACCCAAATCAGGTGGACATTTAGAGACAATTTGACTGAAATTAAACCATATGCTAGGCCATCTTCATGTGTCAACACTGTTTGTATCTAAAACACCTCTTACTCTATGGAAAGTTGAAATAGAATATCCATAAAAAGAGTGGCTCCGTGACATATCCTCAGTGTTCGTTAGAGGGTAAAATGTGACAAGAATTTCTGTCGCCATACCTTTTACCAAAAGCAATTTACACTTTTAATTGGAACGCATTTAAAAATTTTCCAAATGATCTTGGCATTTTCTTTGAGAGTTGACATAATAACAGTGTACTAGTTCATCTAAACTAATTAATCTGTTGCACTAGTGAACTTTAAAGTCAACCTTAAAGCCAGGGCATTTATAATCTCTAGATAGAAATTTTACTATTCAAGATTGAAACTTTTAATCATTTTCTTAATGGCAAGTCCATCTGCCCCCTACGGAATAACTAATTATCATGTTACCTGTCGTCTGGAGTCACCTTTCAACATATCAAAATTTATGAAAAATGAAAATAATATTGAATAAGAATTAAGTTTAAGAATGGGACAATGTATATATATTCATATACATAATTCAATCGAAGGTTTGATGATATTTTCACATTCATACATGAAAGAATGTACTTCTAAATCACGAATGTTTGCTGTATTTACTTACAAATATATAGAATAGTGGGGATTATTGATGAATTTTTTTTTCCAATTCCATCTAAATCCATTTAGATTTTGGCCCCTCTAATAAAGAACATCACCATAAATGTACAAGCAACACTGCAGGAACCCCGAGTGGTTTATATAGGAGGCCGACCAGGACAGGGAGAATTCCTCCCACATGGATATTGCTTGATAAATATTAATGACAGACCATGAAATCTCGATATGGAGAACTCTGTTTATTAGCGTTTCACTCCAATTTATGTCTTGTCTGAACATTTCATCTGCAGATGATGACTCAATCTTCATACGCCACATCAAGGTAACAACTGGATACCACTAGCTCTTCGGAAATACAATCAGTGCAGGATGTGGCTAAAATGTATTTCAACATGATTTTTTTGTTCATACAGAAATACTGTCACCAATACTTTAGTCAAGGCGGAGATTGCATAAACCCCTGTGATCCTGTTTCTATGAAATTGGTAAGGAAAGAAATAACTTCAGAAATCATCAAATGTAACAAGGTATTATGTCTGGCAGATCACCTCTAACGCTTATAGACATCTATATACTATATATTGAAATATATATACCGTCTATTGTCATTTTATGAACTGCCATTCAAAAGCACAATTTCATCAAATTTTAATTTCCTACAGATTAAGAGATTTTTTATTTTTTTAGGCATATGGCATTGGATCTAAATCGATACATTATATAATGTGTACCCAGATATTCGAATATGGTCTAGTTGTTGCATGGTTGCTAGAGATATTGTTTCATCTGTCTGTTGCCATGACAACAAAGGACAACTATGATTCCCATTAGCTTGCACTGCAGAAAATGGCATCCTGAACCAAAGTCCAACCGTTTTTATTTTAATATATGTAACAGTAACATCTTTTTGTATTGGAAGGTAATGGCCCAAATAAAGAATATAATCAGTATTGGAAGGTAATGGCCCAAATAAAGAATATAATCAGAAGGAAAAGTCTCCAGACGAAAAACTTAAGTGTTTCATTTATTTGATTTATTTCCTTATTTCAGCAAAACAAACATGCCTTTAAAATCATTGAAAGATTTGAATGATGTAATTCTGGTCTGAGCATGTATAAGTACCCAACAATCTCAGTAGTTAATTGTGTACATGTTTTGCATATAAAAACAGACTTGCCCTTGCCAATGGGCATTACCATATGCTGTGATTTGAAATTGTGCAATCTCACAGATATTCTCTATTCATTTCTCTTAAATGTTTGGGTAAAACCACAATACGGTAGAAATGTTTCTACTTTACAACAACAATGAACCATACAAGCCTTAAAAGCATTCCCCTTATCATGGAATACTCTACAATACAGGACGGAATAAGATGTCCACTAAAACCAATGGTAATCGTGACCAAATTTTTGATAAAGTGTGTTGCTACCATTGCTATGACAACATATCCTCTGCCATCCAATGAGATTAAGGTATAGATGAGCCATAGGCTGACCTGTTGGTGCCATTGTGATAAATTACGACTAGGCCCTAGAGACATCTAGATCCAGCCCGATACGTCAGCCATATCAGAATCGTTATGGAGGCAAATTAAGACGCAAGCCTGGTCCCCCGACAGGTAACAAAATGTACGAGGACAGCCTGTGGCGGAAAAGTTATACAGATTTCATGTCAACTAGGTCTTTAAAATCAATAATTGCTATCATGTGAAAATAATGGTCCAATCAGTGTGAAATATGGAAGAATATACAAACTTTGTTTACGGTTGACTGGACATGACGTGTGATCTCCCAACAACACTGCACCTACCTGTCAGCTCTATTGCTTTGTAGCCACCATTACTCAAATAGATTATCGAACAAATATTCCAGTGATATTCTAAACCACGCTTCAATTAATAGGACAATATGAAACATGTATGAACCAGTAAACGGAAATTTAAGTTTACATTATTCCCCTCTCCCATCTCATTTCAAACAAGTATCAATATGCATTTCACTGTAGTTTTTTTCCATGGGACATAAATGAATTTATTATGCTTTTTAAATGGTTCAAATGTAATTACAATTCAATAGAACATGGTCCTGAGAGTCTAGACATTATCGCATGTTTTGATCCAACTTAATGGTCTGCAGCCGTGATCAAATATTTCACTACTACATAATTATACACGGCACTTACGGATCCTGGCAAAACTTAGCATGCTTTCTAGGAATTTACAAAAATCAAAACTAAATCTTTCCTAATATATCGTTCTGACAAACAAACTATTGTGGTGCTCACTAGATTTGGTAGAAAAAGTCTTTACATCATTTTGGTTTGACATGAGAGCTTGTTATTCAGCCTCATAGAATTTTCATGTATTGGTTCATATCCATGTACCTCTTCACCAACAAAGTTAAAAACAAATATCTAATTGATTATGATGTTTAATGACCAAGTAACTCAGAATCTACCACTGTGTCAAAATAACTCAAACAACAAATAAACAATTGTTCTCAGAATCCACCATGCTTGTTGAGATAGCTCAATCCACATTATAGACAAGTGTTCAAAGAATCTATTCCACAATGCTTAGACTATTTAATACACTTTATTGCTAGAGTTAAAGAAGATGCTACGGTCAGCAAATGGTCATAAGTTCAAGGTCAGTGATCGCTTTGAGTGACTGTTACTCCCAAACATCGTTACATTTAATAAATTTCTTCCTTCTGTTTCAGAAAATTATTACCGATACCTGCACATAATAAAACTGTAACCCGGATTCTCCAATCCCCCAGGTCATTTGTCATAACTCAAATTAGGAAACTTTACGGAACCAGCAAGTTTTATCGTAAATACTCCACTAATGCAGAGCTTAATTTGCCTAAATGACTCACCAAATTTTTAAACCAGAGTTTTTTTGCTTTTCTTTTTAAATACGCAAACATGATCTTAATGTGGAAGGATGCAGTAAAATGTGGACATGTCCATATTTAGTGTTTAAGCTATTGAGCAGATGATTAAAACATGTCGAAATTCATCAACTAATTATTGCTTGATTCATCGATAACAGATTTCTGTATTTCATCCCGATGGAATTTTTCTGCCTTTAATTTTGAAATAAGAACTTTTATTACATTTTTTACTAGAGAAATATCACAAAGGATCCATTCAATAAAAACTTATATCCTAAGTGCTCTGCACTGGTGTAAAATATTGATATTCTGTCATACTCATGAGAAACATTTGGTATTCATGTGAAATCATTGAACACTGGCCTCTATAATACATATGGTATTTAAGTGAAACCATTGAACACTGGCCTCTATAATACATATGGTATTCAAGTGAAACCATTGAACACTGGCCTCTATAATACATATGGTATTCAAGTGAAACCATTGAACACCGGCCTATATAATACATATGGTATTCAATTGTTTCATTGAACATCGGCCTCTATAATACATATGGTATTCAAGTGAAACCATTGAACACTGGCCTCTATAATACATATGGTATTAAAGTGAAACCATTGAACACTGGCCTCTATAATACATATGGTATTCAAGTGAAACCACTGAACACCAGTCTCTATAATACATATGGTATTCAAGTGAAACCATTGAACACCGGCCTCTATAATACATATGGTATTCAAGTGAAACCATTGAACACCGGCCTCTTCAATACATATATATACATAGTGTTAACTTATTTGTATTGTGAATACTGATTCCCCTCTTCAAATTTTAAAATGCCATCGAAAAACATTTATCTTCAACATACAACTGATATTATAAAGATATTTTGAGGGCAATGAGTGAAGCATGTACTGAAGTATTGCTGTTTTTGGCAAACTGTGACAAAGGATTGTGTATGTGGAGTATACATATAATAGTCACTGGTGATGGGACAGCCACAAGGCAATAAACAGATTGTTCCTAGGGAGAACCTCAAGTCAATACAAATCTCATCACCCACCTCATAGACAGCATTGTAAAACGATTTACCATGGGACAGTACGTGTTTTAAACAATTTACCATGAGACTATCAGACCATATACACGGTACAGCTAATGAATGTCTTAAACTTGCCTTGTTTTATAGTCTATTTGTATGGGGAAAGGAAGGCAAATATCTTTATAGTAAATATGAAATAGTCAGTGTATGGGGGTGGGCTGTTACTTTGGTTATGTACTGTTTAACATCCTATCAACAGCTATGGTCATCTAATTCAGAACACGAGACATAATTAAGGGTTGAAATGTATCATACCAAAGCTGTAAGTTGTTATGAAATATCAGATGAAATTGAGCAATTTCTATCAGATTATTTCTATATATAGACAAAAATATGATTCACAACATGTTACAAATCTGTACAGAGAGTAATGTTTATGTGTGTATATTACAGGTGAAAGCATCCATCCATGTCTCCCACACAAGGTCAATTAATGTATCTCTAGCACACATTCGATACCTCAGATCAAGATATGCCCACGACAACACGATTTACCTTGAAGAAATTGCGTCTGATAAAATGATGATTATTGTACATCAACCTCGTATGTACTTTTTCTGAGCGCATTCCAACAGAAAATCAAACAACTGTCTATATGTGCTAGTAAAGCCTGTACAATTTCCAGGCTTTGTACAAGTAATTGTTGGCAACTTGGTATTACTTGTATGATGTACAATCATATATGTAAGACATCACCAGGCCACAGCAAACTTAGTTCAGACATTTGGCAATGTGCTTGTGAGGGATGTCAGACTGCAGCAGAAACTGTTACAGTATATGACATCTGCAATTTCTTTGTATGTGAGTGTGTAAGAAAATCAAAAGAATTTCCTTCTGGCCCCGTCCAAACAACTTGCATTATCGATGTAACAGCCAAGGAAGCTATCCAAAACACATACATCCAGATCGAGCCCAACTCTTATCCCATCATAGAATTATCCATCACTGATTCAGCAATCAATCATCGGAAATCTATACGTTATTAATATGTGTGTGTGACAAAGAAGTTAAAGTATGCAATTCTGCAGCAACAAAGATGTAATGCATCACAATTTGCAGTTCGGGCAGCGGATAATACAGAGGCTAAAACAGAAAGTTGTAAGTATGTAGGGAAATTTCCTTTCAGAGATTTGGCATTAGACCTTGAACAATGACCTTGACCCAGGCCCTAAGGAATGCAAAAGTGGTATGCCATTACCTGTGGTACCTTTGTGTAAATACCAAGGAGGAATTAATTGAGAACTTCATACACTACACACCAATGTCCACACATGAACCACTATATGTTTTTGAAATTTTGATGCTCTGTAACGAAAGAGTTGAAATAAATGTGTATGCATGATTCTAATGTAATTTTTACCTTTGAGTTTTGAATTACAGAGGAAGATTGTCATCCATACTGTAAACAGTGACCCCATAAGACACGGATAATGTATGGAAGCCACATTCCAGTACCTACGACAGGACAAGAACCTGGATGGATGGATATACACAGGACTCATGTTAGTAATGCTATAACACTAACATGCCTCGAGCACTTTTCAGGGCATATGAACTGAAGTATTTCTGGAGACGAAATGTTTCAACATTTATAGAGGAGCTTGCCCATGTGATTAACTTAAACGGTAAGGTACAATCACCAAACATTCTTCATTCTCTGCTGACCTTAACTTCCTGAAATATTCTCCTTGTATACACCTTTTCAGACTATATTAGTTCATATTAAGGTGAAAAAGTTTTCATGTATTGTGAGCCTAGATTTAACAGGTAGCCAGTGCATCAAACTTAGCGGACAATCATTATCAGAACCTCCCATCCAGAAAAATATCCACATATTTTCTTAGGAGGCACCTAAATGAAACCAAGCTGAAGGTCAAACAGATCTCGGCTATATCTGGCTAGCCTTGATGCTGTGAGGAATAAACAAATTAGTTCCCACCTGTATACAGATACAGATATGCTCTCTATGGGTCAATCCTGTAACATTTTAACCCCGAAAAATTGGTTAGAAAAAAATCCAATCTTGCTGGTTATCTATGTCAGCACCTAGCTGGCCACTAGTGAATACTGCCAAAAATCTCAAGACCAGGAAGATAATTCCAATTTCAAAGAAAATCTCCATTCTAATTTACTTGGAATGTAAATATTAGTGTAAAGCCTATGGCATGCTATCTTATCGGTTTATCCTGGCAGTTGCCAACCCATCATACTGTAATGGCTATCATAAAACTGTTAGCACACTAACTCCTCAATTGCCCTGATTACTAAAGGCCTTTATGGTTATGAATGCCCAGGGCTTTGATCACAGGATATTTGATTTCGCAGATGAACTCTGAAAATAACTTCCACACGCACATATACAAGGATCCTACTTTCATTGATCACCTACAATGACACATAAACAACGATCCTACTCTCAATTATCGCCTACAATGACACACATACAAGGATCCTACTCTCAATTATCGCCTACAATGACATTTCTTTGTCACATGACACAATGAATAAGGACACAACTTTCATGTCACAAACCTCAATACTTTCGAAATACAGTTGTCAATTGGTATATATTTTTTCCCAATAAATATTGCTTAAAAACATTTTTATTTGATTTTCAAGGAATGCTGCGGCCACACCCTTAGTGAAAATTCTTCCCAGCTGGCCATTTTCCCTAATAAATTTTGCTTCTGAACTCCATTGTAACTGTCCAAATTTCTTTGAAATAAATTTTCCAAAATTTTCAAACAATTTTTTCCTTTACTTGTGCACAACACAAGATATCAATCTATAAAATACTATGATGGCTTACAAAGATGGTGTATGTTTTTCTCCTCTGGTAATGTTTATACAAGCTGGGCAGGCTAAAACCCTTACAACAAAATCTTGATTTGGGGAGTAAAATATCTGTGGTAGCCTACTTAAAACGATGTATTTAATTATAACAGGTGCCCCTGGTCTGTGTTAGTCTACTCCCTGTTGAGTTCCGGAAATGCTTTAATAAATGATTCTTTTAAGGAAAGATTATCCTATCAAGTTCTTTCCATATCAAACACACTCTTTTTTAGTTAGTTGGACAAAAAGGTTTTTTTTCTTTTTAGACTTTCTTGTTTGCTTTTCTGAAAAACTTCTTTCACAGGCATATGAGTATGATAATCTTCATACAAAATATTCACACAAGTAACATACAGAACTGTTTTATGGGGCTTTTGAATAGATAGTTGCAAATACAAAACAGTGATTCAGAAATTTACACAATACAGTGTAATATTCATGTGCAAACATGAACTCCTCTATGATATTGTGAAATAAGCTAGACTTCTATTCCTGTTGTCTGCATGTTTACTTTAACATGTGCTGTAAGGTGGAGAGGTTTCTACACAAGGATCTCCCTATAACGTGGCATGAGGTCACAAAATGTCAGGGCACTTCAAGAAGTCTGCAGCAGGCTCATAAATTTATGGGACGCCATTTAAAAATGACCAACATCCCAGATTATCTAACTCTATTTCTGTACATGTTCAATTTCTGACATTGATTTCTTTTGAGAACTGTCCATGACGACCGCTTCAGAATGCTGGAATTTCCATAACATAACTTGATATGAGATTTAGTGTGAGATCGTTGCCATTGTACAGATGGTCTCCTAACACCTGGTATCCTAGGAAACACATCTGTCAAGAAATTTTTCATGAAATATTTTGCTGTGTATTTAATGTACTTTTTGTCTTGAAGCAAATGAATTGGAGTTAAAAACAGAAAATAAAGTTGAAAAGTCTACCTTTCACCCTTTCATCTTTAGAGAAGAACTTAAATAATTGCATACTATTTCTGTCGTTTCTATGAAGAGGAAAATACCATGTATATATGTATAAATATAATTCAACTTAAATATGAGAGATTTAGTTAAAATGTGACCTTATCTTGTGTTAAGATCTGGGTATATGCCTGCAATGATTTGTGGGATATTTCAGCTATTTAGCAGTACACTGACCAGACATACAACATGCCAGTCAGCCATCAGTACATGTGGAGCCCATTATTTACTCCTCTGCTGACCTCAACAGGTCACACTATCAACACCTTCCCTTAAATACTTTAGTACAGATTCTAAACAAAACACACTGCATTCTACTAACAAGTCTTGGGCTTATTACAAGAAACATCCACATCACACTACAATAGATAAATATATATAGTCTTTCATTATCTATTTGTACAGGGCTTATACATCACAAAGTTTTTACTTGTACAAAAGATTGCTTTTTCCTGATATTTTGATGAAGACTGGCATGATTCATTAGGGCTTCACTGTCAGGTCACAAGCAATCAATTTAACTAGAGTTAGTATTTATCTTAACAAGGCCATCACCCTTAGCCTTCTACAGTCCACTAATTGAAGACATGTTTTTATTAAGGTTTTATTCCATGTTTTGAGAAAAAGGAACATAACTTAAACTGGTTTCGGCTGCTGGAGATGTTGGCACCCTATCAAGGTTAGGACGGTTTACAGTGCACCAGTCTGACCTGTTAACAGTACAACTCTAATACAAGTGTACACCCAGTTTGATGCATGCACATGCATGTTTGCCAAACTTTATATAAACAGAAAATACACCTTTAGACATGTATTGACAGTTGTAACACATATGGTTCAGACCAAATACAGCTGCTGTCTTGTCAAATTGGGAAGAATTGCCAATGCCACTGAATCCTGACAGTGAATTTTAAGCTATCTAATAAGTACATGCTTGTAACCTGGTATTTGCCATGAATGCACCTTGACCAGTATGTGTCTAGCTGATTTTATCTGCAGTAGGAACTTTCTAATAATGTACTGACAGTGAAATTAGTGAGGAATATACAGGACAGATAAGGTAAACCAAGTTTAGTTGGACATCAAATATATAAATGATGATTGACCTACTTCTGAAAAAGGAACAAAATCGGCATTTGACAGAAAAGACCATGGATTTTCATCCTGAGGTCTGAATGTTTTCAAAGGTTGTATAACTACATACATCTGTGACCTTGGGAAACATCAATGGAGAAGTCAGGTCGGTTATATCTTCTATCCGCCTGATCAATATGTATACAATTTTATACCCTGTGGTCAAAAATTACCACATAAATGTAGGCCAGGACTAGATATGTATGCTTCAACTACATAGGGGTCACCTTGTCCAGTCTGACTGACCACTTACACATTTTGACCATGAACTAGATACCAATCTCCTCTCCACTTTTCTGCCCTTTCACATTAACATGTCTACATTAACCAAGAAAATCCCCCAGGCAAATAACTAGATTTTTAATCAATAACAAAAACAGTCTTTGGGCAAAAAACACAAGGACCTAATATACAATGTGGTCCTTATCTGTGGCAAACAATCTCTACTAAGATAGAAACTATACCAATACATTCCATTCTGCTCATTTGTGCAGAAGGAACTGTTTATTTCTTAAAAGCGTATAAATGTGACTTGAAGGCAATATTGGACAGCATTATCAGGATAAGGGAACAGATTAGGATTCATAGAAAGTCGTATTGTACTACTGGCAATAACAGCTCTCACCACTATCAAGGAGGAATTCAGTAAAACAAATGGCCAACGATTCCTTAGGGGACTCATGTATGGCTTATCAACAAGGAAAACACTGGATTACTCTACGTTAAAATACATGCAGTATTTATGACGGATGAAAAACAAACCTACCTTTTTTGCATCATTGTCTGCATTAGGGACCTGTTGGGGGCTGAGACCAGTCCCATTGGTCATCATGGGCGAACTGGACATCAGGTCGTCTGAGGGTCTCTGTAATGACAAAAATAAGCAGGGCTGGTCAGATATCGATATACATCAAGAAGACGCTATTTGTGAAAATAGAATGTTTAATCTAGTCACATTTCAATTAAGTAACATAACCACTTAATTTCACAAGTTGTTTTCCAATGCTTAATATCATATTACTCTTATATCATTTATGGGATAATAAAACCCAAAGGGAATAAATTGTACCATCTATACAAATTCATTTAAAGATTATATTTTAGTGCAACAAAAAAAGACTACTACATAACATCATATGGTTTAAAACTCTTTATCTTTCCACAGAAATGAATTTCCAATAAATCACCAGTCGTTTTAGCTTCCAAGAATAAACATCAATGGACCCTGAAATATTTTATCTGACGCACCTATAAAGGTGACAGGCATTACCACGAGTACCAATGATGATGAAGCTTGGTGCGTTGGGCTAACTTAATGTTGTTGTGTTTTTATGTGAGATACTGATGTATACATTAACACATCCACGGCATACCTTTATTGGACGTGACCAGACACGAGGTTTAATTATTCCACCTTCCTTGTACGACCTATCAGTCAATAAACTAACTGTGATTCGCGTTTTATATAATGGTAATAAGTAACTGATGCCAATTCAAATGGAAATCAGGTGCAGAGCCTAGTTAATACAAACTATCGAATGCAAATGTAGGTTTTTATTTCTCACTCTAACAGTGGTTACCGACAAGTCAGGCTTTATGATGTTTGCATGTTAGGAAATAATTCATTCAGTTTCATCGCAATCAATACAGAACAAAATGTTTATGGTACAGAACTGCAGAAATCCTACAAAACTAGAAATCGAGAGGAATCGTGTAATCCCAGTGATGCTGGGACGCTGCAGATCTTTGTAGAAATAGATTACTGATATTTATCCTATTCAGAATTCACCAAGACTGCTTAGGAACAAACATCGTATCAGTGTAGTAGTAGTCAGTTGCGGTACCAAGCTTTAGCCAAATAAACACACCTGTCTGGTAAAATCATAAGGGCTCCGTTTTTTTATATAACAGATATATATACATTTAACAACTGTGCCACAGGGTTTGTGCTACAGGATTTCTTCCATTGTTTAAACAGATACCAGTCAACATATAAAGCTAAGAAGTACCCGTGGGTTCTGTGAACTTTTCTCCCAATTAAATATATATAATAAATTCACATCATGGTTCTCACCCCTAGCATATTCTACGATTTTTCTATGTAAATCTAAAATCTGCACTAAATTGACATTTGTATGAATGCTTGGCTACAGTCCAGTGATTTGACGACAGAAACGTTCAGTTTGTGAAGGCTCCAGTTATACACAATTTCCTCTAAAACCTTTCTTGTTAAGCCAGCTGTGCAAACTTTTGATTTCTACTTCATTCAACAACATTTAATGAGCTCATATAGTTGACTCAGAATAAATTTAAATATACACCAGATTTGATCAAACAAAACTAATCAGAAATCAACATGCCATGGTGCTAAACAAATTCAGTATAAAATTCAGTCAATTTAAAACAGCACTTCTCCATCACATGATTGTAAACACAAATGTTACTTCAGTATATGCTGCCCCCCTCCCTTTACACGCACATAATCCTAAACATTTATATATAAGTGCACATCCCAATAATGCTGATGTCTCTGCAATCCTCTGTAGCAATGTTAGCTGGGTCTAGTGTGTTTTCCTATAAACAACCAGACAGAGAAATATCAATTTACATAGAAACCCATTATCATTTATCAAAATTCTTATGATATTGCATATAATTCATGATAGTTCTGAGGGTCAAAGACTAAAAAAAAAAGGCAATTTTTCTCACAGATAAATACATTTTGTACTTAAATGCTTATGAAAGTTTTAGCAAAGCCGAAATGTTTCTTTCCAAAAATTTTATACCACATTCTTAACATGTTTGGCCTACCACTATGAATTATAGACCAAATGATAATACTGTTAACCTCCTATGAAGATGCTGCCAAAACCAAAATATTATATTCCATTACATACTATCTAGCCCAGTTGCTCTGACCAATGTGAAGTTATGAGAAGATTGTCCTGGCTTCTGTTATAGACATTTCAGTTCCCCCAGTTGCCAGTATGCTCTGTTAATCTTATCACTGTACATCTCCTGGTGCCAAGACTTTTGAATCTGTTGATGGTTTAAATTATCACCAGTTCTTCACAACACTTAAGAGCAGTACATCTGTTCTTGTGATTTCCACTAACTCTTTGTAGATGAAGTGAAGTCAACCAAAATTTTGCTCCAAAAATTTCCCTGTAAAACCTTATGACTGGAAAAATCATTTTACAAGAAATGTACTATTATTGAGGGAAAATTACATACGGATGCATTTATTCGTAATTGGTGCTGTATAGGCGGTGGAGAAGACCAGTTTAACACAACGTCAGAGACAGTTCTATAATCCACAGACAGCCAAACCAATGGCAGTTCATACCTCAGAGAATTGACCAACAGCAATAACTGGACATAACTTAATATTATAACTGATGGCTAGGTTGTTTACCATAATTACACTTGATGGAGTGCTGCAGGTCAGGCAGCCATTGTTACACAGGAAGATACTTGTTCTTGGTGCAATTAAGCTTTTAAAGAATGAGAAAAAAAAACGTTCCTGTATAGCGCTTTGATAGTTAGGTGTTTAAAGCAAAAAACAGTTACCGTAGTTGTTCTTGGTAGTTGAGCACAGAGAGATAGTTCAAAGAGTGTTGGTGCAAGGGCATGTCACCATAATTGTTCTTGGTACAGTGAAACCTGACTTTACTGACACTGAATTGGATGCAGTCAAAGAGTCTGAATATGACAGTGTGTTGTTAAAGACAGCGATGGTAATTACAGTGAGCATGTCACCATTCTGGTGGATATGGTCGGATGTTACAGGTTAAAGTCAGTGGTCAGATAAGTCAGTAAAGTCAGTGGTCAGATAAGTCAGTAAAGTCAGTGGTCAGTTAAGTCAGTTAAGTCAGTGGTCAGATAAGTCAGTTAAGTCAGTGGTCAGTTAAGTCAGTAAAGTCAGTGGTCAGTTAAGTCAGCTGACGCTAGTTTAAAAATGAGCACAGAGAAATAGCCAATAGACAGGAATTTCCAATCATCAATTGATCAGCTATTTTATTTCTAGTTCCAGATCAACAGCGGCTCAAGCAATGTCTTTCATTGAAGTGCTTTAGTTATGTTTTTTTTTTTTATCTATTATGAATTTGTTGTTTATCAATCTGCAGCATTTTCTACAAGACCAGGCTGTTTGACGCACCATATTCTGTGACTGAATATCTAAATTTATCTGTCAATACCACAGCTGATTTGCATAGTGGCTAGACCAATCTCTGTACATACAAAAAACTGTAAGTAAATTGACAACGATTTGAATATGTGTTTGACAATCTTCAAGATCAAACAACAAATGGAGCCAAATGATTTGATCAAATGTGTACTTCTACAGTATATAACAAAGTTTATCCAATTAAATATGCACTGCTAAGTTAGGCCATTTATTTAATTACATGGAAGAAAAGAGTACAGAAATACCTTTTTATATACCAGTACTTTTTACAGACTGATGTACCAAGTTCTCTCAAGTGTATTTCATTTATACAGTATAAAGCATCACCACCTTTTACTTGTACAGGTTTCACAATGCAGCATTGATGGTTTTTAAAATGAATTATAGAATTAATGATGCTTGATCTATTTTAAAACTGTTAGTCGTGTCCCTTGAGTATATGTACTGTATATTTTTTATACTGGTTCTGTCTGTACACAACACTGGTTTGAGAATACAGGGAGGAAATTGCGCTCTCCCTTCCCCCTCCCAAGCTATGATAACTGGATTAATGGTGAAGATATGAGTGGCGCGTAGAAATCGTCCAGGACCGGCCGGCTGTCGTTGACAGTGGCCGAGGGCTACATTACATATGAATAATTGACTATTTCCAGCAGTTTCACCAAGCTCCTATTTAAATCTACTGATGACATCGGCAAACAGTTAAAACATTATCTATTGGTTGCTTGGTAGTGGCATGGCAATCATGAAAAGGATACATTTAAAAATTTATAAATGACTGCAACATAGAAATGAGAAATATATGCATATTGATGGGATAGTTTAGACATGAATAACCATATAAAATTCAGGAAACTCTGGGAAACACAATACAGAAATTAGCAAAATATGAGAAGATCAATTTTATCCTCCAGCAACCATAACAACAGCATTGGCACAAATGTGTAAATAAAAAAAAACAAACATGTTGGCCAATGTGCTGTCTAGTTTGCATGTTTGTCTTGACAAAGCCAATACACAAAGCAGTGTGCACACTGCACAAATAAGTGCATTTCTCCCGCTTCCTCTTGTACAAATGGCCTTACGATTCCTCAATGTCTTAATGGTGGAAACAATTCACAGGCAGTTTGAATGAATGTCAAGTTGGATGTGTACTCTAATGTTAATTGTAGACCTACTTTGCACCGTTAAACCTGACAGGGCCTCCTAACCGTGATACTATGTCAAACATGACATGCCTTCCTCAGCACCTCTGTGCCTTATGTAATCAGCAGCACTAACTTGCAATCATAAAGCCATGAATACCTTAAGTACCATCTTAATAGTCAGCAATATCATTAAAAACAGTATTTTTGTGTCAAATACATGGAAATGAAACCATGTTTACTGAAAATAATACCTTTACTCATTGCAATTTCCATAAAAACAAACAGGAGAGAAAAAAGAAATAAAATTATACATATTATCTTTGAGTTAAAAAAAACAACCCAGTCAAATCAAACCTATTTAACTTTCATTTCATGCAGTGTTTAACATGTTTGGTGATTATACAACCTATTCTGATGATTGATAAAGGAGACTCATAAAAAAGAAAGACTTGATCATGACAATGAACACCCCTTAGTTGACCTTTGAACTAGCAATCAATACTTTTGTGGTCTGATTTTGAGAACAGTTACTATGATCAATGCCAATTTGTGTTGAAATGTCTAGACAACTTATATACAGAAACATGCAGGGAGTAAATAAACCTACACTTCATTACTTTTTAATTTTACTTAACAGAATTGAATCCCGCAGATATATTATTGCTGGTCTTCGAAGTAAACACAGGATACGCTCGAGTAGACTACATAATATCTAATGAGACTATTTTTCACAGAGACCAACGGCTTCACAATACGTGCATAGATGGTCGAGGTGTTTGTTGAAGTTACCGCTAAGATTTATTTGAATTCAATTATTTCTCCAACATAAAACTTTGTATATCAAAAGGAAAAAAAATTGTTGATATAGTGTACCTACTTCAGAACTGCAGCATCAACTATCCAAGTAACGACTTCAACATAGACCATGAATTTTATCTGCTCACTTCATTACAAGTTAAATTGTAAATGGCCCATGTTATATGAAGCATGCCTGAGCAGTTCACTAATTAATGCACATTCAACATCAAAAACAGAGTTTAAGGCTAAAATGGCATTTAGGAGGAGATTGCCTTCTCTGTAGAGAGTGAACCAGCCAAACCTCGACTATTGTGGTATGTTACAGGACACAATCAAAACAGACACATAATTATCCACCCTGTCCAGAGGTTGTAGTATTTACGGTAAAACGTTTAAAACATATTAACCTTAATCATTATTTGCCTGCCTCCCCGGCATCAAACAATAATTACAACCATGGCACATAAACAGGTCTTTAATCGGGACAATCAGGCAATATCCACTTGTGGTAATTTACATAATTATTCCCTTCTAAAATGCCTAAAATGATGGCCGTACCCACATTTTACAGTGATGACATCAGGATATTGATAGCGACATTTAAATTTCTGCCTATATTGGATTCTAGTCTCAGCTTGCCACCCTAATAGTTAATATTGCTGTCAGATATTGTTTAGCTGTGTTATCTCCAGAAAACTTTATGAAATAACAAAACTTTACCCACATCCACTTTGTATAATTGTAACATTTAATTTACATTTCCCGTTTCCTGTTTGTATCCTGGATATCTTTGGACATGGAAGACAGCATATCTCTTGAAACCTCCCAAAATACTATCCCTCAGAGCAGGTTAAAAGACTCAATTTAAACAATATAGTAAGTGTTTGGATATAAAATGACAGGAGGAAAAAACACTGACATGCTGTCCATAATATGATGGCCATCATATTGTCCATAATATACAACACTAGGGAGTAATGTCCAAGGGTAATTGTTGTATCCTACTAGATACACCAACTCTTTACCATGACACCACTAGGGAGTAATGTCCAAGGGTAATTGTTGTATCCTACTAGTTACACCAACTCTTTACCATGTCACCACTAGGGAACAATGTCCAAGGGTAATTGTTGTATCCTACTAGATACACCAACTCTTTACCATGACACCACTAGGGAGTAATGTCCAAGGGTAATTGTTGTATCCTACTAGATACACCAACTCTTTACCATGGCACCACTAGGGAGTAATGTCCAAGGGTAATTGTTGTATCCTACTACATACACCAACTCTTTACCATGACACCACTAGGGAGTAATGTCCAAGGGTAATAGTTCTATCCCAAGTCAGTCTAATAGTTGGTGTTTAGAGATCACAATGAGAATCAACATCCTTCTATTACTCCCAGTCAGCTTTCACCTGTCAATATTTTAGGACTTTTTCATTAAATTTTAAATACTGAAAGCCATGTTCTACTAGGATATGGCAAGACACTTCTGAAGTCTTATACATTAGCAGTCAAGTAGATTTCAACAAGTGGCTAATGCTGAGTCTGCTAACAAAATCCGACCCGAGAGTGTTCTATGTGATAACAGTTTATTTTTATGAAAATATTTTTATTACAATCAGTAAGTTTTTCTAAGCAATAATCACTTTCAAAGAATATCATCAAAGATGGCACTTCAGAGCTTTGTAAAAAGCACAGTGTTAAAGACTACATGTAACTTTCAAAATTTAATTCATTTCAATGCCATGATACAGTTATGAAAACTTAAATCAAACAAAAGAAAATATCAAATTATATTCCAATGACCACAATGACTGAGGATCAAAGGGTTTTAAGTCATTTGTCCAATACAAAAAAAAAACTGATTTTAATCACTTAATTTTTAATCACTAGCTTAATCACAGCCTATAAAATCAGGCTGGGTTTCTCTATTTAAGATCTACGAATTAAAATCTTGATGTTTTCACCCTGTATGCTTCTGGCTTTCTGTCTTTGATATACTGGTTGCTTAAATTCAATTAGCATTTATTGTAAAGACCTATCATCATGATATAAGTGTTTCTATCTTTTTCCTAATTACTGTTAGTAATTGACCTGGAATTGGCTTACAGACAGAGGTTATACACCTGGATTCCAAAGCGACAGGTAAAAGAGATGTGGTGGATTTTAGTCATTTTCTACATATGTATCATAGAAACTTCCATGTTATACAGAAATAAGGAATGTTTGTCTTCCATACAAGACCAGTTGTGTTGGCAGAGTAAAAAGTTTCTTGACGACCTAATTAATGGGTTTGCTCTTAGTATTTTACCTGGCTATATAGGTAGGGCCACAAACTCGTTTACTTACAATGTATTTGCTACCTGTCATAAAGACCTGACCTATGCATCTATCAAGGAGCCTAGCTTACATCTTTATACAATTTTGTGTATTTCTGCTATCAGTATGTACCACCACAACTGGCATGAAGATTGTGGATCAGGCTGTGTAATACACAGGCTCTCTCTTCACTATATTCACGAGATGTGATGAAATATTGGGATGTATATACATAAAAAAATATCTACTTCCATAATACAGGTTTATTCTCACACATAGATACTACAGATATGTATATCACATACATTAGATGTGTCAAAAACCCACACAAGCATAAATAAAGTATGGGATGTTTATGTTGTTAGTCCACTTATTACATGTAACAGTGAGTCAACATATTGAAATGCTACACTTCACCAGGCGGCTACACTGAAATATTCCCAGATATTATGGGCAGGCAAAGAATATCCCCATTTGTCTTTGCTATTATACAGCTCGTATAATACTTGTCAAAGATTTTACTAGTGCTACACAACATTTAAATTCCATTAGTTTCTTGTAAAAAAAATTTAAAGTTTGTTTTACAATTCCTTCCAGTTTAATTGTACCAAATTAGGATTTTAAAAAAAGACAAAAAATCTCTATTCTCCCATGTGAAAAGAAAACCTTTTACTAAGGTAAACCATGCAGTAAATATTTTTTAATTAAGTTGTTTAAGCCAATTTATCTACAGCAACTAAAAAAGATTTCACACTTGTTCAGATAACACTCTGTAAAAGCCAAAGAAATGTGAAGTTGCCTTGCTTCCCAGAGGTAGATTTAAACGAGATTTATTCAGAAATAACAATAACTTTACACAATACATCAAGGTAGTTGACCTATTCTTCAACTGCTGTGTTATAGGCAATCAGAGGTATGCAGTGACATCCCAACACTGCATGCAATGCCAAGGAGCGAGGACACACAACTCGCTAGTATTCCTGCTGATAATTGCCATTGATCTGACGGTACAAATACCCCAAAACACTTTATATCCTGCTAGGATGAGCTACGCAGATCTAAATAATCAACTGTACACAGATTGTAAAATATTCACTGTAAATGTCCTTTATAAATACTCCTTCCACAAAGCAACTCTTTTTATAGATTGCGACATACCTTCAATATACTGTCACAGTAGCAGTGTAGGATTAATCTCAAAATCAAGAAAGATTTATTGAAATCAATCACAGGGAAAATAGCCTGAATCATAAAAACTCAATGAAAGAGTCTAGCAAGACTGACAGTTCCATTGAACAGGAGATTTCTCCAAGATTCCCAGGCATAGGATCTGATCTGGCCCGGGATGACTAGGGTTCCCCACCCCTTTGAGCTAATGGACAGACAACCATTGTAAGACACTAGTTTAGTAATGTCCATGACAGTTCCTAACATGTTTTCAATTTAGCCAATAAACTGGGACATTCATATCATAAGAAAATATCTGAAAGATCTTACAACAAACACATCTCTTCTCTCCTGAATTTACATTACAAAACACTCTCACTATCCATTTTGCATGCTGTACTAATATAGAGGTTCAGCCATGATCAACAAAGTGAATTAAGTAACAAGCCATGAGATATGCACTCATCCAGAAAAAAACGTGTTGTGAAATCTCATCATACGAAAATGTATGGACAAGCCTTAAAAGTTTGGTGTTACAATATTGTTTATAAAGAAACCAGGCCGTGTTAACTTCAAACTATATAGAGGAAAAGAAAATACTCACATTTTCCATATGAAGACGGAGCAGAAAGATAGAGAGAAGGTGATGAGGTGACCGGTGGTTCACAGAGAGCTACCTAAGGGGGAGAGAACAAGGAACAGCAGCCCACATTAGCAGTAGCACATGCACAGTCAAATCAGCGGCTTGATTGGGCCCCGGTATCCAAACAGTATAGTAGAGAGGAGAGAGTACACACGGCTGCACTGTAAGAGAGTGGTGTTTGGAGTGAGACAGCTCTCTCGTTCCTCAGTGGGCAGCTATCCTAGTCAGCAGCAGCAGCAGCAATACTTGAGTGGCCAGCAGTGTATCTCCCTATTGTCAGGCTCAGTATAGTCTCCACACTTGGGCCAACACCAAAGTACTGCAGCCAGTCCTGTGATCACTTTCCAGGTGACTGCCAGGGAACTACACACACCGGAGACACGGAAAAACCCAGTCCAGGAAATAATACCTTAGTAGCAGCAGAGTGTCAAGCAAGGGAAAGAAAAGAGTCCGGAGTAAAGAGAGAGACTGTCCTGTATCCACCACTAGGATTTAATGTTGTCACCCACTCACTGTGTATAAACCACTATGGCTACCAGAGCTTATTTCCTCGGGGTATTAAGCAGCTATTTATACACGCTAGACATTCTCTCAGAATGTGCACTCTTCTTTACATATATGTATATATATATATATATATAGTGGCATGTGTGAAATGTAATGTATAGACTAATGTTAAAATTGTATTCACTTCATATCTCTCTATTCAGTGAGAAGCCGTCCTGTATAGAACCATTTCAAATCACTCAACCTTAAACAAGTAGAGAAGGCAAAAGCCTTTGGATGGGTTTGTCAACCCAGTCCATGATATTTTTTCTCTTTATTGAATTGTGATTATAACTGGTGACAGTTAAACCAGTAACCAATGACATCAGGACATGTGTATAATATCGGTAAATGGCCCACCCCCTCATCTTTCAGTGTAGGGGACAAGTTTTTAGGGCACGCTGAAATGATTATCTTTATTTAACATCTCCATATTAAGTCCGCAAAGCTAGCCCAGCTGGTAGTTAATGACTACTTAATAGTCAGGCTAGGACTTTTTAGTCCTTGCAGAGGAGAGTTTGACCCTTTCATGCCTACTGACCACAATCAGACAACCCAAATTAGGTTATTAGTAGAGTCCAAAGTGGATACAGGAGGTGTGACAAGGTTTACCTATTAATTGCTTCGATCAGGACTGAACTTGTTCTGGTGTGATTTCTATTGATCTTTTCACCCGAGAGCTTCACCAAAGTAGTACACATACATACTTTTAATTATAAAATATCATTTATCCATTTAGACTACCTACTGGGTGAAAATTGGCTGCCGCCAGGTAAGCTAGGTGTATGTAATTACAGGTTTATCACAGGTAAAACACGGCCTACTTCATAAACATGTTAGGGCGAAAAAAGGAGAGGAAAAAAACGTTAATTGCTTTTACCTAATTCATCATAATATCTAAATCTAGCTTGAAAACCTACTAAAACTTGGAGTATAACAAAATAGAATATGACTTCTATAACAGGATCATACACACTTAAATTTTTTTATACAATCTGAACATTTGAGTAGAGCTTTATCGAAAGTTTTTGAAGAAAGCATTTTTTTTTCTTCAATGAAATGCAATGGAAGATTTAGTGGATAGAGGAAACAATTAAAATTTGAGAAAAAATATTTCAATCAACACATTATTGACATTAGATCCTATAACTTAAGCATAAACACATGACACATATAAAATACTATGGCCTTTCAAAATACCACTTGTTACCGAGTCCATTGGTATGGTAAGGGTTCAACACAGATTTCAGTGTTAGAATGGCTCCATAGATCTCTTGATGTGTCAAGCAATATTTTATTTTACAAATGTTTTATCTGTTTAAAATACAATTTCATTCATTAGACATGTAAATTGCAAAATTTTTGATCCAATTTCTAAGAGAAGTATTAATGTTGTGGAATCTGACCCAAGATAATTAAAAAAAAAAATACATCATTTGCTATCATTTTTATTATCATTTTAAATAAAGACATAAATGTCCTGTGAATGAAAAATATCAGACAAATTCTGAAGCTGTCCATGCAAGACGGTTATGTTTGGTTTGGGTTTTATCATGCAGTTTCACACCGAGATGTCACGTAAAAACAAAGCTCATTTCAGGTGTACATGACAAGAAAGACCAGTACATCAAGGACATTACATAAAGCAAATGTTTTATGAATATTGGAAATGATATCTAGGCCCCATCTGGTGTGCAAATACTGGAATCTCCCGGATACACCAATAATATGAGGTTTTGTCAGCACCAGCAGGTTCCTAGAAACCTGATAGGCACATGGGCATTAGACAACTTTTCTTCCTAGCATCTTCTCTGACTCCAGTACAGCAGCATAAAATCTAGATAGCAGACTGACCCTCAAAGCCACAAATTTCCATAATGGACCCTACAATCTATTGATCAGGGTCATGGTTATGTGTGGGATAGGGGAATCAGGGCAAGTAACTTGTGTACCCAGCTCTCACACTTGTATAAACACTATTCCCCACCAAATTCCATCATCTCAGCATCCATGACCAAATACTTTCTACTCTATATAAACAAGCCTTACTTTGTTTAATAAAAAATATAAATGGGAGCATGGCTTGTTCTCTGGCAGAATTTGTACTCCACCGATCATTAATATCTCACCAAAGACTACCATAAAATCTGATTCACTGCAAGAACCCAAGGGACCGATAGCTATCAGACCAAGTTGACAAGCGCTCTGGATGCATGTGAAAAACATACTACAATCCAGAGCAATCTGTGAATAAAACAGCAGTCCGCACAGGACCGAGCAGCGTCGTTCATATCACCGATGAACATCAGCAGATAACATTTTTACAACATAATTTTTATATGATCGTTATTCCAAGGTCAATTTTTTTTAATACTCTTTTTCAAAATCTTGTGTGTTTTTTTTAAATCAATCTGAACTAGTATTGCTGGTGAATGCACCAAATTATTCTTTCCTTAACTAGATAGATATTAACAAGTCAACATGGCCATGTTGAAGACATGTTGAAGACATTTTAAGTGTGACTTTATGTTGTTTTGATCAGCCAGTCAGTGCACTGATGGTAGATATCCCAATCATACCACAGCTCCTTTAAACTTGTATCTACTAGCAGAATCTATACTGCTATGTTATAAGCACTCCCTTGGATACAATCACAGCATTTTTCATTTTCTTCCACAACAATTTGAACGCATGTTATTCTGAATTCTATGTTTTAAATTATCATAGGGCCGTTGATTTACGCCACACACTGACATAGTAATTTCAGTTTTGCTTCCTGTTATAAATGGATGATGAATCATGAAATCTGGTTAAATCGAAAACGATTTCAGCAATACACAGTAACTATAAAACTGACTCTAACTCTGAAGGCAGTAGGAGTTATCCCCCTTAAATCAATCAAATCCATGGATATTTAACACCTAATGTCACAGGGCCTGAAGCAAGATTCAAGCACATTATATATATGTTGCAAAGAGGGGAGCATGAATCAAATTTAAATAAACCCATATAATGACACATGTTATAAAGATATCACTTTGTAAATTGGTCTTCTTTGTATAATTCATTTCAATTAAATTTAAAGAACAGAATAATCAAATAAAGGCCATATAATTATTAAGTAGAATTCTATGATTTGGACAGTTTTATACTGTAACCATCATAAAGAATTATTATTTTCAGTTAACAATGACTAAATTCCATTCCAAAGAAATTGTTATATCTTATCTTGATTCATGAAGTTGACCATAAAAAAATTCTAAAACCATTCACAAGTATTTCCTTGGTATAAACATAGTACCGACTATCTTTACTGGGTGTCCATGGATATTTCAGAGACATATGATATTTAATCCAATACTTGATAAGAATGAACATTGATTCAATACATCAGGATAGCCAATTGATGTTCCAACAGCTGGATAAAGGTGTAAAATCCAAACATGCATTGTTCTGAAACTGAATACCCATTGTGAAATAGATATCCTGCCTGCCATTACCTCTTGTTTATATCCTATCTTTAATATGCTTTATTGATTTTTGATGTGTTTTAGCCCTATAATGTATGGTCACAGGTAGCTCAAAGCCTGGTAGATTACACCAGTAACGGGCATGTGATCGTCTTATCTAGCATGTTCTTTTTAGATATCAATGTAGATGGTAATGACTACATGATACTTTCACTTTACCAGTAGTTTGCATTGGTAAGTGAAAATATTGGCAGGAACTCAAAGCGATCTGTAAAAAATCTTTTCCTCATCAAACTACCATGTCAAGATCAATGTATCAATTATCATCCGGCTCGTAAAACGGCATGGTGTCACACCTACATCTTTCAATTGCCTGCAGTAAATGAAGCTGGTGTAACTGTTCCACTGAAATATTGATGCATGTATTTAAAGGGAACACCATATATACACTAGGGTGCCAAATCCAATCTCAATTCAATATCTAATAAATCATAGGGGTGCTTATAACATTAACTCTCAATTGATTTTTGTATGAGGAGAGTGAGAGAGTTGGACAAATTTACAATAGCCTACCGATTGCAGCTTAATAAGAAATTTTGTAATTCCACTATCAAACTAACCACGAAATAGATATAATTCACAATAGACCTCCAGGGCACAAAGCAATTTTTGTGAATCCCCGTTATGCAAACTTTATCATATTAATTTCCTGGCTGTGTCAAAATTTGACCAGTAGCCCTGAAGCTGATTAGATTAGGATAAGGGACAAAGGCAGAGTAATTAAATTGTATCTAAACAGCTGCTTTTAGATCTAGCCTTGGGATAGCTTACCGATACTGTCTCCAACAGTGTACCAACAGCTCATTCTCTTTCCAAGGTCATTCTAAGCAAATAAATGTATTCATCATCCAACTTTACCATAAACAGTTTATCTTACCACTTTTGATTAAACTTGAGATCTTGAAATCACTTGACATACCTTCTTACTCCTCAGAATGGATAGATTTCTATGTAGACTTAGCACTGTTGATTTTCTATGCTCTAAGTTTGGTTCTATGTTGATGCAGCTGAAACTAATACCTGTACAATCATTATTTCTCTTATGTTCTCCAATGAAAGAAGTAAGTTGTATATAACAGCCAAAGGCATTTCTCTAATTAAAGATGTATAGAAACAGAACCAATGGACAGAGAAAAGCAGTACTTTGTTGATTATCCGTTGTTGTAACTTTGGTGATGAAATAGATAAAATCTCCAATAAGTTACAGCTGTTCCGACAGGACTGCTCATCACAACATTTCCTGTAGGACAGGCTATACACATCAATCATCCACACCCGCCATCAAATAGTTACAATATACAACCAATCAAACAGCCAGCGGTATACTGGTAACTCCAGCCAATCAAAAATTCATAAAAAGTGGAGTTTTGAAAAAATGATTCTTTCGGATACTAATAATCTTTACAACTAGAATGTATGCATTAGGTTGTGTCAGAACTTATATGCGTGTATTAAGCCTCAGTTTTAGGAAATAAAGTAATTAATTGCGTGTGGACACCAATTGACTTGATTAACAACAGGCCTGTGGTGAAGAATACTGTTAGAAGTCTACAGTATTTAAACAATACGGAACCCACAAAATAAACACATGGTCTTTTTTTTTTAAATAGTCCCACATCATGTAGACCAGTAACATAGATAACAGATTTTAATTGTTTATCCTCTAACGAACAAACCTTTGGGTCTAGTTGATGACAGAATTATTTGATCTCTGTTGGTGCGAGCCAAGTTATTGATGACAATAACGAAGCAAAGCAGTAAAATGAACATTAATTTGCCATGAAAGACTACCTGACAGGAGTTTTGAATTGAAACGCTATACCTTGCCCCTGATCATGACAAAAATCTATAAAAGGCTTCCATAGCAACAGCTAATGTTTGGTGCAATGTTTGATGTCACCAGTGTGATTTTGCCGAAATGGCCAGCCATGTTGATCTAGGTTTGTTTTCTACTTTAGGTAAATCAATATTTGGGAGCGTGTGGTGGGCACTATATCATAGGCTATATACCTGTATCCCTGAACCTGTCCTGTCCTGATCAATGGGCGACAATTTTAAAAAGGCAAACATTGGAACGTTTTCGTTTTACACTTTACAGCACATGGTTGTCTCTTGCTAAAACTGGATTTGAATAGTTTACACAGTCCACTATTCTACATAAAGGTCTCAATACTTGTTTGACTAAGTAATGAAATGTGGGACGCTTAATAAATCATTCTCTCGAGTTTTAGGTTACAAGGGTGGGTTTAAATCAAGCCTAAAGGGAGAGTCTTATTCCTTTACTCTACATGATGTAGTGAATAGGGACACCTCCACTTGTCATCTATACCCACCTTGTCCGTTCTAAAGACATCACTGCTCGTATTGTACCGCACGAGCAGGATTCTCGATGGGATCGAAATATATCTGTGGAAGTGAAAATTGGGTGATATACACCAGAATGTAATGAGTCAATCATTACACAAATTTATTTTACAATTTGAAATTATGATTTGATCATATATGCTGCCCGAAAGAAAATGCATTTAGATGTACTTAATGAAAACTTAAAAACACAAATAAAGCTGCAGTAAGGGTCAATTAGACATTCTGAACAAATGAAATTTGAATAACAATTTTGAATAACAGTTTTTTTGACCGAGACAAAATACAAAGGAATGATTTTGTTGTCTCCTTAACTGTACTGAATTCACTCTACTTTGTTATTATACCTCCAATTCCTCCATTGTTTAAGCTGGCTTGGTCCAATAAACCTCTTTAGCATGGAAACCTACTCTCACATATTCATTCTTTAAACCCACTCTTTCCTGAACGTGGTTATCTCCCTTGTAATAAGGTAAATATACTTACAACTTTTTAGCATCCCTAGGACAGTTATTTTCTAAGTGGATTGGTTTTAAATCATATTGGTTTTCAATCACATGTTCACACATTTTCTTATGCCAAGTTTAATTGGCTGCTATAGGAGATTGTCAGTGGTATTTACTCGGAATTTGTAGCTGCCAATGTATTTTTATAGACCAAATAAAATTACTTCCATGACATATCTTACGAAATATCTACAAGTACAAAACTCTCAAGTATTCAAAACACAGTTAACACCCATTCTCTGTTTTACATTCTTATGGGAAAACATACACAGCTTAGCTCGATCTTGAAGTAGGCTTACAAGAAAACAATTACACAGCATATCTGGAAACCTGGCTAAACTAGAAGTTATGAACAAAACAGTGAGGGTACTTAACCAAATATGATTATTTTGAGAAGAGGTTATCTAACAAAACAGGGATGATAGAGGGATACAATCTTATAAAGTAGAGAAAATTCCTCTTGACGAAGGCCATAATGACCCCCTCCCCTCTTTAACTGCTTACAGATAACAGTGGCACAACCTAAGGTAAAAAGAACAGTCTAGATCAGCACCTTATCTAAATTATACATAACCTATGACTTTGCATGGTCTCTGGGAGGATATGTCCAATTCCAGTAGATTCCAAAGTTTCAAACTTAGGGGCTGGTAGCCAGTCTAGAATCTAACTGACAATCTCTACATCCATCTACTTATCAGCCTTAAGTATTGTTGTTCTTCATCAGGGCGGCTCAATTAACAAAGACCTTTAACAAGCAAGAATTTTGATTGGCTTGTTGATATATATCTGGGAAATAAAGATGGCTGCTCTGAACTAACGCAGCTTTGGCCAAGATGGCTGCGCTCATTTATCTGCAGCTTTGGCTAAAGAAATCAAAGAGGGACTGTGTTATTTTTTTTAAACTTCAAAGCCGTTTTAAGTGAATGGGAACAGTTTACACTGAAAACATTTTCATCATGTCGTGCCCTGTGTTATAAGCAAAGCTGAAGCCTTAACCCAAAGACATGCAGGAGATTATTAGTAACAAGTGTCAGCTAATTGGTAGCATCAGATTGAATTAAATTTATCAGACAGGTGTTAATACCGAATGTGACCAAATTTGTTACCAGCACCACAATTTAATAAATCCTAACAAAATAATTTCAATAGGAGAAACTTCAATATCCCAGAATGTTTTCTGCAATGTTAACCGAGAATGTTTTATTTCAATGTTAAATCTTTATATGCAAATCATTCCAGAAATCTCTCTTGCTTTATTGGACACTAGGGAATCTGTCAATTGGCAGCTCTTCAATCTTTTAACATTTCATGTTTTTGACATTCACAAGTTGATGAAGAAAATTTATTGATCTCATCTTCGAGCTAGTTTGTCATTCCAATTTAACTCTCTCCTTTCCCTACGAAATAAGAATCAACCAAAGATTAAGGGATTAGGAAAAATGTTTTAACTTTTAGAAATCAGGAAATTGGAAAACTACTGGCAATGAAAGATCAGAATTTTTTTTGACAATACATCCTTACATAACTTTCACACATAAACCAACAGCTAGCAGAAATTCAGCTTGGAATCACCTTGAAATTATCATCCGTCAAGAAGAAATAATAATAGTGGTTTACAGCTACATAACAGCTGATTTATCATTTAGTTGTAGGATTTGTGTTCTTCCACATAAATCTGCCATAATTATTTTGTAAAGTAATAAATGATCCATAAGGTATGTAGAGTCAGCTGTGCGTACCTAATGTCCGTACAGACTGAGGGGCATCCCATTGCTGGAAAACCATCAGGCTCTCACACCTGCCACCCATCCTGATCAATACTAGTAATTATGTATGCTTTTTTCTAATTGCCCAAGGTCTATTTACACAGTTATACCCAATTCTAATCAATATTGAGAATAATGGACTACACAAAATGTAAAAGTTTCTACTTCAGGTAAAACAGACTACACAATACAAAGATAAAGCCCTTGTTTAGTTGTATCATATTTCATCCTTTTTTCATTTGAATGATTCCATAAAATTCAGTCGAATGAACATCAAATATCATGTAATTAGAAGTGTTGTCCTCAAACAGAGTTCACTGGACATATTGCAGCTGTTTTGTTGGATCACTTTTGTTTCTTGCTTCACTTTCCAGCTTACTCAGTACCCTCACATTTATAATTCAATAATCAATATGTTTTGTGTAACATGCTGCATTAATATTTAAATTCATTACTTTAATGAAAACCCATTTGATATTTAATTCGATAGCTCCATGACATCACTGGTAATTTCAAAGCAGGTAAAATTATATCAGAGAAAGAAAATATTAATTAGTATTGATCGTAATATGCAATTTGTCTATATTGAATTAGGACATTATCAGCTTACATGACCAAAATCAGTACTCTTACAACAGAATAATTTTCAATGACCCAACAACTGAATACAATTATAATAAAATACTGGCGTTGTACTTAACACCAACTGATTTAGTTTTCAACAGTAATAATATTAGTTTTAATCCACCATCATGTATTATATATATCCTATAGGGCATAATTGGTCTGGCACATTATCGGAACCATGACATTTCAGTGGCTAGTGTCCAGTACTGACCACCGAGACACAGCTGGAAGGTCACTCATGTGGTCAGCATCAGATAAAGGTCCCATAAAGATCTGACCAATCCTAGGCCAGATAGTATGGATTATTGATGTTTTCAGCTGGAGGGCCAGGACGGCTATTATATGTCTACCCTTCTGTTGACAGTCAAAGCAATGACTAAACAAACACTGGAAACTCGAGCTTCACCAGTTAAATCCATCAACTTTTTTTTTAATTTTCTGAAAATGTTTCAATCATGAAGCTATTTTGGCTTTGATGAAATCTTGTGTTGATGCATATATATGGGACTATGGGTCAACTTCACAATCAAAGAAAATGTAATCACTGGTTGTGTGGTAAATCTCCATAAGGTTTGATATCCATCAATTTCACTATACGAAAATGTAACTGAAAATTTTGTGGTAAATCTTCCAAAGATTTGATATCCATCAATTTCACTCTGTGAAAATGTAACTGAAAATGTTATGGTAAAACTTCCAAAGATTTCAAAACAAAATTCATTTATGAAAGTGAAAAAAACCCAGATCTGTTGTCTCTTGAAAATTTTCAATGATAGACAAATTTCTATCATGCAATCTTTTAGAATATTCATAAGATACAGAAATTAAAACAATATAACAATAAAAAAAACATTAAATAGAAGAGAAAAATACACCTGTGAATATATTTATAAATACTAAAAATATCTACATACAAAATACGCAAGAAAAGCCACAGTAAACAATAGTGGGTATTTGAGATATTCAGCAGTGTCCAAAAGACAATAATAACCATTACAAGCAGGAACAAGGCAGCATGCTCTTATGAATGATGTGTAAAACTACTATAGTACACATAGCAAGATCTATTTATTAGGCATATAAATGAAGAACGTCAATGAAAGCGACACGTCATGTTTGAGGTAAACACAAGGTCTAATATCAGGTACATAATCATAATGGTGGCCTTACATTACTGACAGACATTGTACAGTAAACAGTCGGGTGGATGGCAGATCTATAACCCTAGGACGAGTCAAGCCACATAATTCTGGGTTACTCTTACAGTTTATACACGTCGCATCCTGTTCAGGTCTAAAAATGACTTGTATGAGAATTGAAATTGACTATTGTAAAATTGCGCAATACCGGATTCTAGAATATATATAATGTATATATAATTCACATGTGTTGTTGAATATCATTGGAGAAAACCGGTATAGGGAGTGACTGTATGAAATAACAGTAATAATCAGATTAGCTATCTAGTCTTTCAAGACATCTTGTATGCTATGTAAATGGTTGTGATATGAGATGAGAAAATGTCAATAAGATATTAATTGATTAGAAAAGGCTTTCTGTATGCATGTACATAGACTCTTTTTTTTTTTTTTTTTTTCCCTCACTTCCAGATTTCCACACTTTTGGACAACTCCTAGAAGGACAAAACAGCTGTTCATTTCTATATTTAAAATCACTTATACAGTATTTCTTTGTACCAAATTCCTATTTAAAGTGGCTATCCATTTGTGCCATTTGTCCTTCAAAGCAGCCGCAATCAGGTCCAATTGGCTGTGTAGACATTACACTTTTTGTATAAATAAAACTCAATAGGAATAATTACTGTAGTGCCTGCTATGCATAATCATCTAACATG
Organism: Pecten maximus; assembly: GCF_902652985.1. NCBI lineage: Eukaryota > Metazoa > Mollusca > Bivalvia > Pectinida > Pectinidae > Pecten > Pecten maximus. The sequence continues at coordinate 25,030,590 of NC_047018.1, forward strand.
ACCTTTCCAGCTACAGTCAGCAACTACCAACTCGACATTTTCCTCTCCATCGGTTTCTCTCTCCATTAAAGTATTATTTTGATCTACCAGTTTTTAACCTTGTTAGGTCTTTAAGATGTTACTATATATTGACCCTTGCTATAATCTAACCTTCATTCATATGAAATCATATTATTTCATTTGACATGAGAATGTATAATAAGATAGTACACCATACTTGGTACGTGTAAAACCCCTCTGTTCCCAACCATGGATGCAGGATGGGTATTATAATAATCCTATGACACATTTCCTGATTAGAGTTTATCAGGACCGACACACTTGCTGCGATTTCCTTCCTCTCCATAGTCCAGTTATCCTGTCCCTGTAATTCCTCATACTCGACAACATGCAGATTATACACACGTATACAAACCACTTGAAATCACAACTTTTGTTTACCCATAGTTTGAATATGTTTGATACTTGATAGCAACACTGTTTTTCCTTAAAACAAACTATCTAACTATACACAACCACATCCACACACTAAATTTGTGTAGATTTAAAAAAAAAGTTGATCCAAATTAGTGCTGTTTCTCTATCATTACTTCGCTTTACACCCCATGTAACATCACATCTCCCTCTTAAGTTCCCATTTACTCTACATGTAGTTCATTACTTTTGCTTCCCTGAGATATCCCGTTCCTCCCCCCTACCCATTCCCTGAGATATCCCGTTCCTCACCCCTACCCATTCCCTGAGATATCCCGTTCCTCACCCCTACCCATTCTCTGAGAAATCCTGTTCCTCCCCCCTACCCATTCCCGGAGATATCCCGTTCCTCACCCCTACCCATTCTCTGAGAAATCCTGTTCCTCACCCCTACCCATTCCCTGAGAAATCCCGTTCCTCCCCCCTACCCATTCCCTGAGAAATCCCGTTCCTCCCCCCTACCCATTCCCTGAGAAATCCCGTTCCTCCCCCCTACCCATTCCCTGAGAAATCCTGTTCCTCCCCCCTACCCATTCCCTGAGAAATCCTGTTCCTCCCCCCTACCCATTCCCTGAGAAATCCCGTTCCTCACCCCTACCTATTCCTAAAATCCTCTCCCTCTAAATCAATGAAGACCTTTACCTTCATGTTGAAATCATCAATTCTAATATCTTGGATACCACCAGAGACAGGCCTTGTCGATGTGGTGTACAGTCTTGTCTACCTGTGCAATATTTTGAATTTTACCCTTAAGGATTGTGAGAATCAATATTTCTGGGGGATTTATACCCTTATCAGTATTGATTGTATGGGAACTCTCTCCTACTCAATGTGGGTATGTCACTTGTACAACAGAAGGTTATTGCTTCGCACCCCATACCCGTCTCTCTTTGCCAGGAGATAGACAATGGCCCTTGATCCCTCGGGCTGACACGCCATATATCAGTTCTAAATCTTTCTTTGAAAGTGTGATTAACCGATATAAAAATCCATGGCAAAAAATCAATCTGCAATTTAAGTCAATTTTGTTTTGCAACTCTACAATGGACAGTCCAAGTTATTACACCAATGCACCGCTGATAAATACTTGAGAAATTTGTATGTGAGTAGATAAAAGTACCTTAATAGGGATATCACTTTTCATGGGTAGAAAATAGAAATATACACAATAGATCAGGGCTGAGTCAGTCCACTGCACAATCAAGTTGTAAATCTTACTCAATACAACCTCAAGTAAAAATGTGTAAATAAAACAAGTGAAACATTGCGTAACTAGGACGACAAAATACCAGACAAGGTGTAGACTACCTGATTGGACACCAGGGAAAAATACATCTATTTATCTCACAGATATATTGTTGGAGATCATTCAGATAACTTATAAGGATTCCGGCGTCCCTTTCAGAACAATTGACTTGTATAATGTGTTGTTTTGCTGTTAGCTTTCAGAAGACAATTTCCTATGTAAACCTTAAAAATGTTATATTTTTATACCTACTAAACCGTTTATATCTATATATACTCAATGTCTTAAGTAATCTGTTGAACACTACTTGTTTTTTCATGATGTTTCCAAAGACAGATACACTTTATGCTTCAAGTTCTCTACAGTGATTTGGGAAAGAATAACTAATATATCAATGTGAACTCTCCTTCCCAGTAAATTAGCAATTTTTTCATCACCTGTCCATTGGCTGTCTAGCCAATGACAAAAGGGGTTATATTTTACCTGAACGATAGAAAATCACCTTTTGAGATAGAATCAATATGAGAAGTTCTATTACCCTACATGCAAAATCTCAAATTATCTCCCATTATAAAATAGCATGCTACTTAATATAGAAAGCAGACATTTTGGTTTGCCATAGAAGAAGAAACAATTGGATTTATGCTATAAAATGTGAAACGTAATACACACATGGGAAAAAATGCACCATCTCCTTAATGGACGGCATTCCATTAATGTCTGAGGAAGAATATTTTCAACTAATAACAAACCACATCTCCTGTTCATTGACAGCTGGACAAAATGATTGACTTAGAAATCTATATTTTTGGGAAATAATCATTCCTGTCAATCTTCTAAATGCCTGTAAGTAGCCTTTATCGATGACATATGAGGAGGGCCGATTGTTACCCTCATCGATGAACTGAGGAGGGCCGATTGTTACCCTCATCAAGTCCAGGAACTGTAGCTGATAAGTGGTAGAGGACCTAACTACACCATCTATTCATTACTATCATATGGTAAGGCTCAAACCTTACGTCCATAACAAATGTTCCAAATCTACTTCACGCCGTATTGTGTTGTAATTATGAAATCACTTGCAAACCATGAAGGTCATTCAACAAGATCAATTTCCGTGATAGATCCGGGTTTTTATGACCAAAATGACATCCATACACCAACAATCAAAATTCTGACTAGACGCTAGTTCAATTACCGCTACAATAGAAATGGCACTTTTAACCACCATCAAACGAGATATGATCACTGTTCATTTGACCGTAAACAAAGCGACCCATGAACATCTGACAACGGTAAATACCATATCAACACAAATGTAACTCGCACCCAAACGATATCAATAGACGTAATTACACACAGGACTGACAAAATCGGACTGAAAGTCTTCTAATGGATGTTTTCATAAGTAAATTAACAATATTCTAAAACTTAAAACTGCAAGCAATGGTCATTACATATGTGATTAAACATGTCAAGAAAGCTGTTAACACATAAAACAGAGAGAAAACATGGTGAGACAGGTGAGTAGATATTTAAGTATGTTCCATGTATGACACCACAATGATACCCAAGTCATATGAACAACATCAAACAAAAGCAACAGTCAACATTACCCAGACTAAAGCTCTGAAATCATATCCAACAGCCTTCTAAAGTAAATATTTCCTGTTCGACTTTGAATGAACAAAGGAGATCAGGAATTGGTAACCATGACAATAAAATGGAAGAATACATATAGAGGCCAATAACAATAAGCCTGTCCAATGTTTACCTTGCCGAGTGCTTTCACTGTCTATACACTTATAGAAATGGGTTTTAATTACACCACAACTAATGGGAATTCTTAACAGGATCACAAAGGCCGGAGTTAATGCCTTAGGTCATCACTGGACATTCTCTGTTTTTCACCTTCCACTGGTCTTCAATGTCTACCTTTGTCCTTCCTTAAAGCTTTTAACATAACACACTTCAGGTGAGATACAGCCTCTAGGTATTGTTCCACCCGACAGAAATGTCACCAAAATACATTCTACAACCCTGCATCAAGTAAATCAAGTTTATAGGCATGTACGTAATATTGACCTTACAAAATCTATATTAAAAAGAAAATCATGCCTAACAAAATCTTAATGACAAAACAAATCACACATTTTTTTCAATTTTTTTTTTTTTTACAAGTGTCTTTTTGTGTTGGCGCTTCACCTCGGTATACTGATTTTCTCCTTTACAATATTTTCCTCTCTAAAAATGCTAATTACTGAAAAGATTGCAAGTCTATACTAAACCAAGACAATTATGAATCTTCACAGGTTATTCATGTGAACACACAAATAATGAGAGTAATTATAAAATACTCCAAGACAACTGGTACAGAAATAGATCACCTGTTCAATCTTAACGTAACATGAACCTTATCAATGACAGAAATTCAAGTCCAGTGTAATTATTTCTTTTCAAAAACTTTCAAAAGGTAAATAAGAGGCAAGTTTAGGAGCCTTTAAGATATATGTTTGAATTCATAGACAACGTTACAGTAAAATAGAAAAGGAAACCTCGGTCATATTACTGAAACCTTGACAATTTTCCTGCCTAGTCTCGTTATGGAACACTAGGGACGTTGTATAGGGTACAGGACGACACAGGGCCAAGGTCAAACTTCGTCATAATAAATAGTGATGAATTAACATGCCAATTTGTGGTATTATTTAGTGTCGTAGCAGGCCAATCATCAATGGGTTATTTGATATTATCTCTCACATTCTAAAGCACTATACAGAGCTCCCCGAATTCAATGTAGAAACTCTCAAATTCACCATGTAGTGAACACTCCTTCACTCTGATATTGTCCATGTTTACTTTATAAAAGTTAGAATGGCTGAGTAATGTTTAACAGTACAGAATAAGGAAAAAGAAACCGCACAACCATGAAACAGAGAATCACTGTAAAATCTACTTACCAGCTGTTAGAGGTGATGAATAAATAAACGAGACAGGTTTTTAAATTTACCCAATTTAAAAGATAGCATTAAAACATTAACCAATCAGGATGTTTAACAGTTATGATCATAGAGCATTAAATTTATTACAGAACAAATTATACAAGTCCACCAGACAGCCGAATCAGATCCATAAAAGATTTAGACCCACAAAATAAATTTAAACATACTTCAAAATGACATAAATCAATTTAGTTATTCAAACAAAACCTCCTGTTGTCGATGAATACTATGATGAAGAGCCTGCCCCATTGCATGGGTTGATGTCCCGCATATAGACATCCCTATCTCTAGTACAGAAACAACAGTAAACCAGCATGCTGTGGATAAGTACTTAATAAAACGAATATTCCAACAGGCCAGTATAACTGAAAAATAAATTTACACTACCAGCAGATGTCAACCCAATATTAGAGACAACCATGTCCAACTTTCATTATACACAGATATCCCTCAATGATAACACTTCTAAAATCCCTCCATAAGTTCTCCTACAAAAAATGAAACTAGAACTGCTCTTGGTTTGTCTGTAAATATCATGGCTGGCTGAACACACCATTTAAAAGCACATGTCACACATGTCGCACAAGTCAGCTGCTGGATCCAATGCCTTACCTTTCTGGAGAGAGTGATGGGAATATGGTGCGGGGCAACTTGGGCAGCAGGGCCAGGCGCTTGTAAAAGAAGTTGCTCGCTGATGGGAATCTGGACGGGGCTGGGCGCTGATATGGTATGGTGGGGAGATGCTGCGAAGCTGGGTGTGGCCGGCGGAGCTACGGCTGCTGTCGGAGTTTGTGATCCTGGATAGGTGTAATAACAAACGTACATAGTGTGTCACATTAATTCATTATTGCCGCCCGGCCAAGGTAGCTAACTAGCGTAGCGTGGCACACTGTCGTGAGTTGTTGTTGAATGTTATAGTAGACTGTAACTGCTGTCGGTCTTGGTCAAACTGTTGTAGTGTTGTACTCCTCTTCCACCTGATGCAGACCAGATAGACCAATTGTACTACTGAGAGTGTTTAAAGGCCCTGACTCACACTCACTTCCTACTCAACTCCTATGTACTTGGCCAACCTGAATGTCACAGGCCTAATAGCCCACAGGCTGTTCTATTGAGCGGCCACACTCCCGCTGAACCAATCATCTACAGCATACCACAACTTCATATTAAAAGCTTTCAATTTGTACAAATATTGACACATATAGTCCTGCCATGACAAATTCTACACAAAACAAACAGTCATGTGACAGCACTGTCTAAATACCTGGGACTCAGGTAAGGGTATAAAAAGGAAGGTAATTCTAGATAAAGCCACATAAAAAATCGTCCACATTTAATAATCTAGACAAAGTACCCAAGGGAATATTGATAGTACAAACAGATGAAGGCCAGTCTATGAAAGACTAGATATGATTGGTCGAGTACAATCAACATGAATATACCTCAGCTCTTGCTGACCCATATCAAGTGACAAAGACCTCACCATATCAACCTCTAATTTCTCTACAGCTTTCATTAGCCATAAAGCAAGTAAATATTGGCAATCAATAAGGTGTAGGCTGTTGTCTCACAGGCAGACAATACTGTCATCAGTTTGTAGGTGCACGTGGGGATCCCTCACTACAGGTAATGCACACACCAGTCTATATATAGGTGACAGTCACTAATGGTTTCCCTAAGCAGGAGATGTATAAACTACTTGCAAATGAGCAAATTCTAGCACAACAAGTGCTAGGTAAATTAACGCAATTGTCCACTTATAGGAAATCATTTTGTCTTTGGGGTGTTAAAATCAAGTAGCAGTATAATGTTGTAATCACCTGGAGGGGCAATTAAGTCTATGAAATAACTGTAGACAATAACAATGTTAAAATGATGTAACACATCCAATGGAAATATCAGTGTCCTGCTACATGGAATTGGATCAATTGCATAACTGGTTTCCATTATATCACATGATAAGAGAATTAGGAAAGAGGAGGTGGCCCAGTTTTTTCCGGCTATTTTCCCATTTGCAGCAATACAAGGAATTGGAATTGGCTTTTATCACTAGTAATTAAGGAAGAATTACGACAATTTGATAATTCACACACAAGAAAACCCTAAACGGTCCGAATAACAATTCAAAACAAAATCTATAGTCTTAATATAATAGAATTGCTACATTATAAATCAATTAAGATGTTTTTCCAGGGTTCTACCATAATTATACTTATGACTTATTGCATCTGTCATTTCAACAACCTCAAGATAACTTCCCTAATGTGTCTTGGTAACAAGGACGCCATGATTGACTTATAAGTTATAACATTAAAAATATTCATAATCTCAAAAGCTACAGCAGACAAATTAACATTGCTATTTCAGCCTCCCCAAAATTGTTAATTGTAATTGGGGGGGGGGGGGGGGGGGGGGGGGGGGGGGGGGGGGTCTCCTTTCATTACCGGGTACTTTTTCTTTTGTCCAATTTTTCTGAGGCCCTTTAACATTAACATTTTAAAATTTGACCAGTTTCATGACACACTTGTATCTCCCAGAAACAAACAAGGTTTACCTGGTGATGCAACATCCATATAGTGGCTATAACTGCCTCTGATTGGCTGAATGACAATTGATGTCCATGCAGCATTCAAAATGGCCACTGTGGCTTCTGCTTGGCTAAAATTAGCACATGTACACATTTTATGACCCCCTCCCTACTGGGGTAAGTTTTCCTCTCTCACAGGGACTTACAAGGTATACAAGAGAGAGGAAAACTTTCACAATTGCAAAGGTCTCAGAGTTTTCAACGATTACATTGAAATAATTAAATTTTAACCATGATTTATACACAGCTGTTTCGTCATTATTCATCATGCCTGGACCAGCTTACATAACAGATCTATCCTGCCACTTATCTTATTGTTACAGACAATATATCCTACAGTGATTCTTTACACAATAACAAGTATCCAACCGGGGGGAAAAAGAACAAACTGGAACGGGATGTTCATTTAAGAAAATTATTACATTTCCATGCAATAAGACATTATCAGATTACAAACATCCATAAGCTTCAGTATGTAATCAACTTAATTTTGTAAACTACAAGTTTGATTTACAATTTAACTGCCTATTGTTCAGAGATACCAGATATGACCTAATAAGGGTGCAGGGTGTGGGTAATATCAACGCTGGGGTTATTATTCTGAAGTTTTGTGAAATAAACTATAAATCATAGCAGTACCAGGAAGCTTCCAGTTCAATGGAAAGTGACTAAAATTGAGATGGAAAGTGAGTCAAATTGAGATGAAAAGTTTAACTGTAAGGGGGTACCCTTATTAAGTAATGTACAGCAAATAAAGAGAAGGGGCAACCATTTTAGGTCATGTACTTTGCATGGAGAGAAAGAGCATTATAAGGTCATGTACTATATGGAGAGAAAGGGGTGACCTTATTAGGTAATGTACAGTACATGTATATATAGAAATGAAATGTTTAATGATGTAAACATTATTCTACCACGTTTGCTATGCAACGCCAGTTTTGATTGGTTTAAAACCGTGTATTATTTGCCAATAATACACTCTCGTGTCAATAATACACGCATGAGTCACAGCTGTTACAATATTTCCCCTCCAAAATCGTACATTTGTAAACAAACATGGCAGCCCCAAAACGTTTGAATGTCGGAGACCGTGTATTCTACGACGGAGAAATTTGACAGATTGTTAATTTCTATCCGCCCAGAGCAGACTTTGCTAAACAATATGTTGTAAGGTCAATTTCCACAGGCAACCTTTGGAGAGCATTTCTACATGAATTGCTGGCCGACATCCCCGAAAGTTCTCCTAACGTTGCCGTCAACTGACTTGGAAGTGACGTCAGCTTTTGGATATTAATTAGCACGCGCGCCTCATCGTTTCTTGTGGATTGTAACAGTCATGTAGCGACACATTTCCCGGGGTTTCGTTGCCGTTTTTCTACTAGGAAGAAGTAGATCTCAGAACTAAACAGTACATGGTAGAATAGAAATAATCAACTTTGACTCGTGTATTGTTGCAGGATATACAACTCAGATATTTTGCAATTTTAATTAATAACTCAAGCCTGCGGCCTTCGTTATTAATTTAATTGCAAAATATCCTCGTCCTCGTTGTATATCCTGCAACAACACACGAATCATCGCTAATTATTTCTTAAGTAAATGTACACTTTAGTTTACAAGAGAGCAATCATGTTTGCAGATAAACTGTGTGGTGCAGCACCGTGCATGACCAAATAAAAGGTAAACCAATCAATATGGATACAAAACATAAGTAATATCAAGGTGACCTTGAACAAGCGGTAAATGCAAAAAAAGGTAGATGAATAAACTGTCAGTAAAAGGTCCTAATGAAGAATTTATCTGAACAAATATTGACATCTCATAATGCTGCTATCACATGATCAAACTTACATCTAGGGCTTGGAAACATCCATGAGATTCATTTACATGTTGCCATGGTATTTTATTTGAATTTCATTTCTATACCAGAATAAACCAGTGACATTTGTATTTTCCATGTCACTGCCTATCTATTCAGCAGCAGAAAGTGTGTATGCTGTTTTATTTTGCCTACACAGGCTCCAATCATCTTTCAACTGCCTTGAGTGTCCAATCTACCATGCATTCCATCTCAGTTCCATCAAACTACCTGGTTCTCTTTGATGTGTTTTGGTCTGTGGACAGTGAAACATCAAAACCCAGTTACAGCTTCTGTTCCAGATAATGATTTCTCCTTGACATAGCACATCATGTACAAGCTCCAGACTGGGGGAGCCATCATTAATCTTGGATAAATACTCAATTGAACATGTTATAGGGATCAATAGGCTTCAATCTCCTTGTTCTTGAGTTTTCACCTAATGAAGTAGTCTTGTTGCTATTCAATTAATCTCTAGCCTTGTATATACCTTTCATCCTCACAAAAGTCTACAACAGACATCAGTCCTCAGTAGCATTATAATCAAAACTCGTTTAAACAGTATGAGACATCAGTCCTTGCAAGCATTATAATAAAAACTTGTTTAAACATTCATCTTCGATTTTAATGATTTTTTTCCTCTCAGAATTACTAAAATGGATTTTTTTTTCTTTTTAGCTTACCTAATAAAGCCTTTCCAAATTTCTGGTAATTAGCAGGATCATTTTTATACATTTACATTTACACTGCAGCCCACTATATAACTTTACCAAGCCCACTTGAAGGTTACGAGTCCATAACTTCCAAATCTCTATTATGACGTCATTATTATAGTGACGTCATAATTGTAACGTCGGCGATAACGAAAGATGGCTGTTGAAAAGGCTGTTCCGTCTTTGACGATAATAATGTGTTCATTCATCGTAGAAGCCAAATTCCTGGATATAATCTTTAAAAATCATTGTCAAATGTAAATATAAGTATTGAACTGCTTTCAGTTGAAAGTTATGGGCTGCTGAATGCCAACTGGACAAAGGCAAATTCAACATGTAGCGCGCTTCATTAAATTTGCCTTTGTCCAGTTGGCATTCATCAGCCCATAACTTCCAAGTGAAAGCAGTTCAATGCTTTTAAATAATAATCATTTAAAATGAGGTTCATGATCACGAATATGGATCTTAAAATTTTACCTCGACATATCAGGGTTATACAAAGTGATTTGGATGATTTTTCTTATCTTTACCAATGTTTCAATCCATATTGCTAACATTTTGACACTTTGGAAATGCAGCATAGCACCTGTTATCAAATAGCATCAAAGGAAAAATAGAACATGCCACTTGTCTTACTATCAGAATTAAAAAGTATACTTATTCCAGCATACCGTACACCTATCTTTATTTTGTGGTATGGTCCAAGTTTTGATAAATGACATTGGGATGTCTTCACTTTAGCAGTCTGTACAAGCATAATTTGATATTTGGTCTGTATGGCCTGATGGCATCAATCATCTGACAATATTGACCATACTGACAGGGTTCCAATAAAAATTAATGTTCTATTGAAATTTTCCCACTACAGTAGGTTCTATCGAAATTTTCCCACCCCAGTAGAACCAACACTTACCTTCAACTTGGCAGATTCATTAAAACATTTGTAAAGGATAAAACATAATTAAGATTGTAAGGTATTTCAAGAAATTTGGACAAGTTTAAACTTGCACAATTTCTTTTTTTCAATCAAACGAAGGTGTCAATGAGTAACAGTATTTTCCTTTTAAATGTATAGTTGTGCTACGATTAATCCATCTTTTTATCACAATAGGTGGGCGTTATTCAACTCCTGAGGCATGAAATAATAATTACAACTAGTGAATAACATTCAGTTTATACCAAATGTGGAATATTTAAACTAAATGTGTTTTGATTGGTTGACATGGTGACTTTGACAGGGACTTTTTTTCAATCCCGTGGTTCAATGTAATTTGATATAGTTGACACTTGAAGGTCGCTTCACAGTGTCCTGGAAATGATAACGCACAAGAAGTAGTTCGCAGTTGTTTTTGTCATATTCTTAAAAATATAAACAGATTTCATTCAATTAATTACTATGAAAAGAATAAACTTGCTTATTATTTATGATTTGTAATAAATTGAAATATTTCCATACATTTCTGAAATTATCAGTTTTTTTTTTTATATAATTAAGCGGCATTTCAATTTAGGTCATATCCTTACACCATACCTGATATTGTGAAAAGAACACAAGTTAACACAAAACAGGCAAATCATCCTCAGAATAACTTTTCTATTGTGGTAGAAACAGGTCACACAAAAATGTGGTTGTTTTCTATGGTATTTCTTTCCCTCGTTAGTTATTTTTCAAAATTTACAAAAAAATACCAGCAAAGGCTTCTGTTTTTGCAACTTTTGAAAAATAACTAACTCGAGTGAAAGAACTATTATAAACAGCAACCTCTCATTGTTTAACCTCTAGATATTAAACTGCAAATCTATACCTGAATAAGTTGGTTTAGTTGGATTTCTATGTTTAAATATTAAAACAAAGATGCAGGTTTCACTGTGACGGCACTTCGAAACTGGGGTTAATTAAAAGTTCCATACAGTGTTGGTAAAGTCAGGTTTCACTGTATCTGACACATTGACTCAGACCCATACAGTGTCGGTAAAGTCAGGTTTCACTGTATCTGATACATTGACTCAGACCCATACAATGTCGGTAAGTTAGGTTTCACTGTACCTGGCACATTGACTCTGTCCCATACAGTGTCAGTAAAGTCAGGTTTCACTGTATCTGACACAGTGACTCAGATCCTACAGTGTTGGAAAAGTCAGGTTTCATTGTATCTGACACATTGACTCTGTCCCATACAGTGTCAGTAAAGTCAGGTTTCACTGTATCTGACACATTGACTCAGTCTCATACAGTGTTGGTAAAGTCAGGTTTCACTGTACCTGGCACATTGACTCTGTCCCATACAGTGTCAGTAAAGTCAGGTTTCACTGTATCTGACACATTGACTCAGACCCATATAGTGTCGGTAAAGTCAGGTTTCACTGTACGTAACAGGTTTGAACACCCGACTATGGAGATTGGACCCTAAATATGCATCTCATTCTTCCATAGGAAAATGGTTTTGACATTTTTGCATATTTTCTATTACAATTAATGGTAAGGTTTACGTTTTCAAATATTTTTCGAACAATACAAATCGATTAAAGTCTTATCAGAATACATATTCATCATGTGGTATCTCACCATGGGGTATCGGGTTTAGGATTACATAATTCTGGACACCATGAGATCACCATTCATTTGTTCTTTGTTCCAAAGCTAGTTTGATACAAATTATTCAATGTTTACTGGGAAAATAGATTTACTTCTCCATCCGGAATATACACAGCTGTTGCACTTGTATTGATTAAACAAACAGCTTTGTGTTTAAATGGGAATTACAATCAATGAAACAAGCTTTATTTTAGTCTATTTTTGTTAGATTTTCATACTGCACTGTATCACAAATCACAATAATATGGTTTGGGAACCATGATGCACAAGATTTTAATTTTGAAAGTGCCGAACTTTTCAAGTTCGTTCTATGAACAAATATTGGAGTTTTATTTCATGTGGTATCATATGTCAATAATCCTGATAAAATCTTCAGAAATGAGGAAGAGATCTTAAATATCATAATAATGCTCCATAAAATATAGGGCAATGAATACAGTATAAAAGTGTGCACAGGAATATAAATATAAGTTATATAATATCCAAGATATAACCTGTAATAAAGCCTAATTATGATATTAAGGTAACTAACAAGGTATAAAGATTTTGTTTTGCAGTGTTAGCTTCCATAAAGGTATACATGAAGTCCAGCAAGAAACCTTGGGTGAATTTTGGGGTAAGTCTATGAGCGTGAGGGTCAGTCCAATGTATGACCATATTTGGTCAAAAATAAACAAATTTTCAACCCTAAACATACTTTAAATTTCTCTCATAACATACATTATATCTGGTGTATCTTAACTTCTTCCAAGACCAAGATGCCGTAACCTAGTAGGTACTGGTGGAGGAAACCAGTTTCTCCTTCTTATTAGATTATTTTCCTTATTGAATATGAAAAATAATCCCATTCTGATTTTGAGCAGGGCACAGCATTGCAAGCAATTTGAAAAGAACAAAGAGACAACCCAATTTCAGCATGTGACAGTTATACATGCATCTCAAGTGGAATTCATTTGCCAATAATTGATACATGACCAACAAAGGGCAACAACTCTATATATCATTTCGGTACCTATGATCTTAGTAAACAAGACTCTGAAAAGGTTTGTTTGCTTGGATTATCACCTGTAAATAGCCAGGGTCAATTTGAGGTAGAGTCTCCTTGTAGTAGTTGGTGACTTCTTCACTTAACAACATTAAGAAGGCCTGTCACATGCCACCCAGAACAACTAGGGTAAAGTGTCTTGCCCAAGGACACAACCATGACAGCACAGAGGCCTGTTTCTCAGCTTCCTAAGATCCTGAAAGGTACTTGCATGTAATATTTAACATTACATACAGTAGTTGTCGTAGAGGATGTGGTCATAATGAATAGTTGACTACTGACAAGGGTTTGATATTATCAGATTCTTAAAACACTGACAGGTACTGGCTAACTTGTCTAATGTTCCTTTACCAAACTGCATGTCTTATCACAATAATAAAGATCTTGATAAAAGACAACATCATTAACCATGTAGTACAGATAGTAAGTTTAATTAATTCTTACTGTTAACTTGCTACTTAAACACTCAGGATGTCCTATTCATAAACAGCTTATATATTTTTTGTAAATAGATATTATCAACAAGAGAAGATTTTTATTGCTTTAATGTATACTCACTAGATATCAATTTTGTGATGCGTAAATGGGTTATCATTCTGTCAGCTGTATCATTAAAATAATTTTCTCATTTATCAAGATTCTTCTACTCCTTACATGCAATGATTTCCAGGAATCGTCTAGACACCATTGCCTGAAAAAGCGGCAAAACCATTGCATTTATCACTAAAGTTTCCATGTGAAGGTATCACAAGGCTTAACATCCATGGACTCCAGCATCCTGAGGGAGCCCTTCTGTGTAACAAACTACACACTTCAACAATAGGGAAATTGGTTTGAGATTTTCTCACAAAGACCTGGTACATCAATCTGATTACAGGACCGTTCCTTCCACAGAACAAGGAGTGATATATTAGATACTGGTCCACAATCTATGACCAGCAGTCACACCAAAGAGACACCAGACAGTCAACATGTCCTTGGTGTTAAGAGAAAACCTTTGAGCGACACATAATACAATTAATTATCCTCCGCCACCAACACATTCGGATTTGTTATCTAACTGTTTGGTAATCTTCCTTTTTGTTCTAATTTGTATGTCAATCTCTAAACATTAGAGCTACATGTTCACTTGTATTGTAACAACTAATAATCTTATTAGATAACAGGCTAATGTAATGAAGAGCCATCATCTATACTAAGTGGTCTAGAATCCTTTGTGGATCTGCTTATAGCAATTACACATTCTTAGGACCTCAAGATAAAGACATGGCAAATAAGAAATGTGATGACCAAAAACAACATGTAAAACCACCTGAAGATTTTGATACTTTTAAAACTCCTATGACCTTGAATGTCAGATCATTGTGATTCATTTGAACAAACCGGACAGCACTTCATCACAGAAAAGTACAGTCCAAAATATCATCTCTCACGATAGCATTCTTAAGAAATTGGATTTTTTGTGTTTTCAACTAATATTACCAGAATGACCTCGAAAATGGGTCAAGGTAATTTATCTTACTAAATTAATGACATCAATTCTTCTCAACAGTCTATACCTACATAGACCACAAATGGTGGTTTGACATACATTTTTCTAAGATATATCTTACAATATAATATGTAGACATTGGACAGACCGATGGTAATTAATCTCTACATCACATTTACTAATCAATAGCTGATATTAGGGTAACATGTCCAACAAAGAGATTCACACAACCCGGAGTCAAATCTTAGTAATAATAAGAGTTCTTAATAACTTATATATCTCAATAATCTGTCACTTTACAAACAGAGTATAATAAATTAAGGTACCCAATTTCTAACTTCCTTGCTGGTTTCAATACTTTTCTTTTTTTTCCCTCTGATTTTTTTCGCTGTGCCTCTTGGCAGGTAGACTACAAATAGAGTTTAGTGACATTGTGACAAGTGCACGACACGGTAAGTGAACTGATGTTGAACCCCGATTTTATTTTCAAATAATTTAACATTTTTTCTGTTATTTTGAATAAAGGATTTCAACTAATTATTAAATACTTGCATATCAATTTTCATTTTAACTGGGTTCTTTTTGTAATAAATCTTTTAAAATTTTAATGTATCTTAATTAAAAATGATCATAACCAAAGCAACTTTTCACAAATGACGAATGCAGGTTCATAACTTATTTGGAATACCGTACCTGAACTAGTTGTTACAAATGGCTCACTTAGATATTTTCATACAAACTTCTATTCTGATAACAAGAATGATTGGAGCCAACAGGTGAAGTTTGAGAAACATCATTTCAGTTCTTTTCAAGAATAAAGCGATAACAAACTTCAATTATCAAAATCCAACATGGCCCCCAGTCAGCCATTTTGTTTTTCAGATCAAAAATCAAAATTGAATTGGCACAACTAGGGACACATAGTTTGGGGAATATCCCTTCAGTACTTTTCAAGAAATAGTGATTACAAGGAATGTTGACGGACAGATGGAGGGATGACAGAAGACGGACCATGGATGCAGGGAGATTTGATTAGTCCCTCATCTGATGTAGTGGGCTAAAAAAAAAACATTTTTCAAAAGAAAATATTTTACAAATCCAATATTCTTCATCCTACATATTATTCAAATAGAAAGCAATTGAAATCCAAATTTTTTTTCGTAATTATTTTTTCTCTTGTGAAAAACAATGAGCACAATTCCTACTGGGTAATACAAAACTGTGAGAAGAGCCTAAATAATGCATTGGATAGAGCAGGATTCTAAATCAAACATATCATCATTCATCATTTCAAACACTAGTACTGCACTGTGAATATTTATTCAAATATCCATCGCTAGGCAACCTCATTAAAACTGCGCCATATGTCTTTGGATATAAAATTCTGTGTAAAAAATACAGTGTGATGTTGATATGAGATTGGCAAACAAACATTTATAGTCAACGTGTTAATTTATTCCAGGCAGTAATCCCGACTCTGCTGAAATGGTGATTTAGCTAGCTGTCCTATACCAGGCCATGTACAATGGAGCCTAGCCATCGCCTGCCATTAGTCCTGTCAAAGCATGGATTATTGGTTATCATGTCATGGATATAGAAAACACTGTTGGGATGATGTATTGATTCTGGGTACCGGCTCTGAGTAGGTATAATCACATGTGGTCCCATCACCAGTTTCCTTCTATCACAGTATACAACCATTCCCCAAGCTTCCAGTGCCATCTACCTGTCGTTGTGTTTGCTGGTTTTCGTCAAGGGATTTGAGGACTGGGTTTAATGATACCCAAGTCCCGTCCTGATCTTAATCACAGGAATATAATTACTCTATATATAGATCCATTACAGAGATGCTGCTATCTTTCATCTGTAAATACACTTATCACTCTATCCACATATTTATTTTTCATTCCCTTGTATTTGGCTTCTCCATAGTATTTGTATGTACATGAATTTTTCCAAATCAAAAATTTCTAAATTATTTTAACATAATGTCAAACAAATCATTCAGAACAAAAATCAATATATTCAATCATTCAGCAGTCATCCATCATTTCTCATATTGGACTTCATCACATTTTTAATGTATGAAAGAACTTGTTAAATGACTTCAAAAGAAAAGTTTCATTTTCATTCAAGATTTCATTCAGGTACTTTTGTTTTTTGTAGTTAAGTTAAAATCCCTTTTGCTGTTCTTGAGGAGGCATTTTAGGCCAAATCTTTCCATCCTCAAGTAAGTATATTAATGATTCACACATTTTAATGTCTATTGCCATTACTGGACCCTGCCCATTATCCCCAGAAAATACGTTCACATTTTATACCTTATTAAAATGTCTTCAGTCAATGGAAGATAACTACCAATCTAAGTTCAAACTTTTTACATTTCTGAACAGCATATAGCATTTATCCTTCCATGTTACTTTCTTCTCCTTTTGTTGTCTTCACCAGATATATTTCTGAAATTTCTTTTCTGGATCAAAACGCAAAAATACCCATTACCATCACAGAGAAATTTACTATTACTATCACAGAGAAATTTGCTATTACCATCACAGAGAAATTTACCCATTACCATCACAGAGAAATTTACTCATTACCATCACAGAGAAATTTACCCATTACCATCACAGAGAAATTTACTATTACCATCACAGAGAAATTTACTATTACCATCACAGAGAAATTTACTCATTACCATCACAGAGAAATTTACTCCATTACCATCACAGAGAAATTTACCCATTACCATCACAGAGAAATTTACCCATTACCATCACAGAGAAATTTACTCCATTACCATCACAGAGAAATTTACCCATTACCATCACAGAGAAATTTACCCATTACCATCACAGAGAAATTTACCCATTACCATCACAGAGAAATTTACTATTACCATCACAGAGAAATTTACCCATTACCATCACAGAGAAATTTACTATTACCATCACAGAGAAATTTACCCATTACTATCACAGAGAAATTTACCCATTACCATCACAGAGAAATTTACTCATTACCATCACAGAGAAATTTACTCATTACCATCACAGAGAAATTTACTCATTAAAATCACAGAGAAATTTACTCATTACCATCACAGAGAAATTTACCCATTACCATCACAGAGAAATTTACCCATTACCATCACAGAGAAATTTACCCATTACCATCACTGAGAAATTTACTATTACCATCACAGAGAAATTTACCCATTACCATCACAGAGAAATTTACTATTACCATCACAGAGAAATTTACCCATTACCATCACAGAGAAATTTACCCATTACCATCACAGAGAAATTTACCCATTACCATCACTGAGAAATTTACTATTACCATCACAGAGAAATTTACCCATTACCATCACAGAGAAATTTACTATTACCATCACAGAGAAATTTACCCATTACCATCACAGAGAAATTTACCCATTACCATCACAGAGAAATTTACCCATTACCATCACAGAGAAATTTACCCATTACCATCACAGAGAAATTTAGCCGTTACCATCACAGAGAAATTTACCCATTACCATCACAGAGAAATTTACCCATTACCATCACAGAGAAATTTACCCATTACCATCACAGAGAAATTTACCCATTACCATCACAGAGAAATTTACTATTACCATCACAGAGAAATTTACCCATTACCATCACAGAGAAATTTACTCATTACCATCACAGAGAAATGTAGCCGTTACGTATACCATCACAGAGAAATTTACTCATTACCATCACAGAGAAATGTAGCCGTTACGTATACCATCACAGAGAAATTTACTCATTATCATCACAGAGAAATTTACCCATTACCATCACAGAGAAATTTACCCATTACCATCACAGAGAAATTTACCCATTACCATCACAGAGAAATTTACCCATTACCATCACAGAGAAATTTACCCATTACCATCACAGAGAAATTTAGCCGTTACCATCACAGAGAAATTTACCCATTACCATCACAGAGAAATTTACCCATTACCATCACAGAGAAATTTACCCATTACCATCACAGAGAAATTTACCCATTACCATCACAGAGAAATTTACTATTACCATCACAGAGAAATTTACCCATTACCATCACAGAGAAATTTACTCATTACCATCACAGAGAAATGTAGCCGTTACGTATACCATCACAGAGAAATTTACTCATTACCATCACAGAGAAATGTAGCCGTTACGTATACCATCACAGAGAAATTTACTCATTATCATCACAGAGAAATTTACCCATTACCATCACAGAGAAATTTACTCATTACCATCACAGAGAAATTTACTCATTACCATCACAGACAAATTTACTCATTACCATCACAGACAAATTTACCCATTACCATCACAGAGAAATTTACTATTACCATCACAGAGAAATTTACTCATTACCATCACAGAGAAATTTACCCATTACCATCACAGAGAAATTTACCCATTACCATCACTGAGAAATTTACTATTACCATCACAGAGAAATTTACCCATTACCATCACAGAGAAATTTACTATTACCATCACAGAGAAATTTACCCATTACCATCACAGAGAAATTTACCCATTACCATCACAGAGAAATTTACCCATTACCATCACAGAGAAATTTAGCCGTTACCATCACAGAGAAATTTACCCATTACCATCACAGAGAAATTTACTATTACCATCACAGAGAAATTTACTATTACCATCACAGAGAAATTTACCCATTACCATCACAGAGAAATTTACCCATTACCATCACAGAGAAATTTAGCCGTTACCATCACAGAGAAATTTACCCATTACCATCACAGAGAAATTTACCCATTACCATCACAGAGAAATTTACCCATTACCATCATAGAGAAATTTACCCATTACCATCACAGAGAAATTTACCCATTACCATCACAGAGAAATTTACCCATTACCATCACAGAGAAATTTACTCATTACCATCACAGAGAAATTTACCCATTACCATCACAGAGAAATTTACCCATTACCATCACAGAGAAATTTACTCATTACCATCACAGAGAAATTTACTCATTACCATCACAGAGAAATTTACCCATTACCATCACAGACAAATTTACTCATTACCATCACAGAGAAATTTACCCATTACCATCACAGAGAAATTTACCCATTACCATCACAGACAAATTTACTCATTACCATCACAGAGAAATTTACCCATTACCATCACAGAGAAATTTACTCATTACCATCACAGAGAAATGTAGCCGTTACGTATACCATCACAGAGAAATTTACTCATTACCATCACAGAGAAATTTACCCATTACCATCACAGAGAAATTTACTATTACCATCACAGAGAAATTTACTCATTACCATCACAGAGAAATTTACTCATTACCATCACAGAGAAATTTACTCATTACCATCACAGAGAAATTTACCCATTACCATCACAGAGAAATTTACCCATTACCATCACAGAGAAATTTACCCATTACCATCACAGAGAAATTTACCCATTACCATCACAGAGAAATTTACTATTACCATCACAGAGAAATTTACTATTACCATCA